>NW_024062536.1:0-600000 GCF_006381635.1 Hibiscus syriacus | reverse complement strand
AAGGGGGTTAAGGAACACCTATTATAGTTAACCTCACACGAGTACTCAGAAACTTCGCTTTTTAGATTGATATTTTCGCACTGCTTTTACTAGAGTTTACAAAGCTTACATAAATGGAAAATTTCAAAGAATTGAAATAGAAGTATTCTATTAATTGGTTATACAAGTTGCGTCATTTTGTATGTATCTGGTTAAAATACCAAGTCCTTAAAGTGAGGCATGTGGCAAAGTTCACAAAGAGTGAGAGAAGAGTGACATCTTAAATAGATGTAACATAGAAAATAGGAAAGCCATCCTAAAACCAAACTAAATTTTGATACTTGTCAAAGAGTTATAATTCTCAAAATTAAAGATTTGTTGATTCTTTTGACATTCTTTGAACTCATGCTTATGATTTGATTCTATTATGAACTTGTAAGAAACAATAATTTACAAAATTATTTCATTCTTTGATAAAGAAAGGAGAAAAAACATTTTCAAACAAGACAGTATCAAATGAGGAAGGTCCTTGAAGCAAATTATTGCCTATTCTACCTCTATTGTAAAAAAAAGAATAAGCAAGGCCAGAATGATGAAGCATTCTTGAAAGCAAGTGGTCCAAGAAGCCAGAAAGTCTGGAGAATTGAACTTGTAACGATCTCCTTTGACATTATTAGTAACTCATCAAGAATGATTATCCTATTTAAAATGAACACTTATCTCATACTGATGACGATAAGCATCACCAGACAAATTACTTTCCTCATCCATCAATCCATCTCCCCTAGCAGATACTCGAATCACAGAGCTATAAGTCCAATTAAGGTGTATTATAGGAATGAACAAGTCCACCACTTGCACTCTTGTTATACCGTGATGTTGGCTCAAGTCTTGATACATCATTGATGCCTCTTCCTTGCTGATCATTTTCTTTGTCAGGATTATATCCATTATGTTCTTCAGACGATTACTGAACTTGAATTTGAGAACTTATAGGGATACATATTATACACTTATAGACCTTTCATATTGGGTAACATTGGTTACAGGATTCTAAAAGTAGAGATAACTAGTTTTATCATCAACTAAACATTTCCATGTTTCGAGAAGAGTGGAATATGGCAGCACGTATCTTGAAGAAACAGAAAAGAAAGTTGTTGTAGCAGCCTTTGCAAGAAAAGACGCCAACAAAAATCTTATAGTTCACCCCGATGATGTTTATTTCTTCCAGTAAGGTTATTATATGGGATGCCACCGGCAACAAGGTCGAATTCGCCAAATCTACTCATTAATTGCTCCAACCGATCATTATTCAGTTCTTGCACATCTGCCTTCAAAGGTATGCCGAGCCGATAGAGGGTAACCTCTGCACCATCGATCCCAAAGAAAAGAGAGAACATTTATACCACTCTGTCCGACTAGATCCCTCTATATCCAAAAAATGGGTACCTCATTCAGAAGAGACACATATCTCAGACATTTTCGTCCGAATGATTGATTACTTCTTAAGTTTGTGACAACATGAAGAGAATTACTCAAGTTACTTGAAAACTGCTGTTTAGTGACACCAGAATGACAGTATTCAAGATAAATAGATTTGGGGACAAATATAGCTACGAATACCCATAACGGTGCATTGTCAAAATTAAACCTCGTGGGGATCATGAGATTCAAATCAAACAAACATTGAGAGTAAGACTTACAATTTAGAATATTGGGGCATTTTTAAAGGCCCAATTCAGACAAATCCATGTAGGACATCTTGAAGCCCCATTTCAACGAGAAATAGAATGTTGGGGCATTTTAAAGGCCACTTCAGACAGATCCATGAAGGCCACTTCAGACAAATCCATATGGGGCATTTTGAAGGCTCACATCAGTATGACAAAACGTTGGGGCATTTTGAAAGCTCGCATCAATAAGAAGCGAATGTTGGGGCATTCTAAAGCCCATTTCAATCAGAATCTGGAATGTTGGCGCATTTTGAATGTCTATATTAGCAAATGTTGGGGCATGCTGACGGTCCATATCACATGGAAAGATTATTACTTTTAGCAAATATTTCCAATAAGATAGAAATGAATGAAGAATGAAAATGGTGAAACAGTGACAGTAGAGCTGATTATACATAATTACTTTGTTCATCAGGCAGTTGTATTAGGGTCCTGGTGTTGAACAAATATTTACTTAGTAAATATGGTTTCAAATACTCAATCTTCTTAACCATGTGCCACATGACAGCATGTTCTTTGTTAAGCTACATCACAGTTGCATGGATAAAGATGATCCCCATACAGACCATTCGATACAGTGTTTAGTTCCTCAAGATCTAGGCTTTGAATTTGGTCTTTTGTGTGTCAGTGATGATTAGAAATATTTCTTTAAGGTTCCTGGAGGTTAATTTCAATCATGCTATTGGGGTTACGAAGCCATTTTTCACAACAGTTTTCGTTTACTTGATGACATTAAAAGAAAGAGGCTCGACTTACGTACATTACCCTTATTCCCGTTGTTACTGGGGATTATCATTTCCAGTTGGGGTGAACTGAGTTTTCATTTATTTGGTTTTATCATGTACGTTTCATCTACAGCAGTAAGAATTCCATGACCATCCTTCTATACATGGCTCCTATAGCTGATTTGTTTCTACTTTTTACAACACTCATTATGGAAGAAAACATGATTGGTATCACACTTGCCCTTGTTTGAGATGATATCAAGATCAGTTGATATCTCTTATTCAATTCGGCACTAGCATATTTTGTAAATTTGACCAACTTTTTGGTCATGAAACACACCAGCATCCCATTTGTATTCCCACTGAGTTTTGTTCTCAAGTGGTCTTGTGACATCATACAAAAGCTTTGAACACTATGCAAGGAGCTTCAATGATTGAGAACATCTGGGCAGAAGCCATAGGAAAGGATGAATGTGTTGTCAACTGCTTTATGAACCTCTGGAAAGAAGCCACAGGAAAGGATGAATGTGTTGTCAAATGTTTTACGAACCAGTAATTATGATACTGAACCAATGTTGAGATCATATGGTGTTTCCATTTGTTGATCCGATATGAAGTTTGACTTCTTCAACCCCAAGGTTAGAAGTGAAATATGATGAAGATTTCTTTCCACAAATGGGGAGTTAAAATTTTAACAACAAGAAACTAGTGGGGCCAACTAAGATTGAATAATAGGTTGTTGTTAAACATCTCGACATAATATGGTCTGAATGGCCTTGTTCGAGATCTGATTAGATATGGAGACATGAAAGGAATTAGGATAAATCTTCCTTGTGATATGTTTCAAGAGTCAAATCAGAATAGACACTACTCTCCTAATTAATTGATGAGTGTTCAGAATAGTTAATATTTGCTCGTTATTTCTTCGGTTTTGTGGATTTATTAATGTTGATTTGGTCGTGTTGTGCTTGTTTACGTACAGGTCATTGTTTTCCAGAATTTGTGACAAAACGGGCGAATTCTGCATTTTTTTATTATTTGGTCACGGCTGGAGACATGGGCACGACTCTGGGCACGACGCGGTATGACGTGGCAGTTTCTAGAAGGTCCAGTCAGCGGCAGTTTCTAGAAGACTTCTTCCACACGCCTTCTGGAAGATTGACGAGCAGAGTTGCATTAGGAGACTAGTTTAAGTTTGAATTTAAATTTAAAAACAATTATCTTTTGTATTATTTTATTATTTTCTTTGTTTATCCTTTAGGCTTTGAGAGGCTATAAATACCCACTTGGGGTAAGCCTAAACTCATCATTCAGAATACATTCTTCTTTTCTCTCTAGTTTTTATAAAAGTTTCTTCTTTTCCTTTTCAAGTTCTTTTTATTTTTCTTTATTTTCAAGTTTTATTTTTATGCTAAGTATGACTTTTTCATGCTTAGCTAAACTTTTCATAAGCCGAGAGCTGTCGCGATGATTCAATTCCAACGGGAGAATTGAAACGGTCCCTTAATATCTTCGGAATCTCTCTCTCAATCTCTGCGCTTATTTTTTCAAAATCAAAACAGTTTTCAAAAATCGAAGATTGACTTTGGTCAAGAAGTTGTTGCGATTAAACGTGTGGGAGGAAGATTCGGCTTATAGAAAGCAATTCGACTTCCTGGGAACACACTTGGCGAGATAGCTTTGCCAAGAGGGAATTGAGATCGGAATTGACGGCTATAGAAACAACAATCCGAGTCGGTCGCCACGAACTTAAACAGTATTTGATCTACGACAATAGATGTTGTTAGAATCAACTACCGAAGCCGGAATCAAAGATTGCCTTGGGTATTCGGTATACAAGATAGAGTCACAAGGATAGCCCTTGTAGACAAAGTAACTGACGTGAATCCCGAAGAGAAAATCTTATTCGATGATCTAAATGAAATTGAATCAAAGCGAAGCTTGAGGCTACTTCTACCGTATTTATTCACAATCTTCATCTTCTTATTTTTACTTTAATTACTTTTATTTAATCACTTTATTATCTTTTTACTAAAATCCCCCCATTTTTACTGTTTCACGCCTGGCATAAATAATTCAGATAGAAATTTATAATTTTCTAAGTCCCTGTGGAATCGACCCTTACTTCTCTTTGCTACGTATTTCCTTAATTTATTGATTGAGAATAAGGAATTATTTTGACATCCGAAATGACAGTTGTCAAATTGGCGCCGTTGCCGGGGACTTCGCCAAAGTTACTAATTTTTTTTTTTTTTGATTTATGACCAGGACTAATCCGGGCACATTAGTGGAGTACAACCCGGAGATCGAAGCTGAAGCTAGGAGACTCCACGCATAGACACTTCGGGAAAGATGGAGACAACAATTAGATCCAGAAGAAATATCAAATTCAGGTAATACAAATCCGATGGCCGAACCTACTATTCGGGAGTTAGCCGCGGCACCCACTGAACAAGGACCCATGTGCATTAATTTTCCCCAAGGCGAAACTCCATACCAATTGAAAACTGGCCTTATTCATCTCCTCCCTACATTCTGCGGATTGCCAAACAAGGATCCACACAAACATCTCAAAGAATTTCACATGGTCTGCTCTAGCATGACACCACAGGGAGTAACCGAGGACCAAATAAAACTTAGAGCTTTCCCTTTTTCCTTAGCCGACTCGGCTAAGGAGTGGTTATTTTATCTTCCTCCTAATTCTGTTACTACATGGGCTAATATGACTCGTCTTTTTCTTGACAGGTTTTTCCCTGCGGAAAAAGTAAGTGAACTACGAAGGAGAATACTTGGAATCAAGCAACTTGATGGAGAGTCGCTCTACGACTACTGGGAGCGGTTTAAGAAGTTGTGTTCTAGTTACCCACAACATGGGCTAACCGAACAAACACTCATTCAATACTTCTATGAAGGATTATCTCCCCTGGAAATGAAGATGATCGATGCTGCTAGCGGTGGAGACTTGGTGAATATGACTCCTACCGAGGCTAGAGACTTAATATCGACGATGGCTGCAAATTCCCAACAGTTTCGCGCAAATAATGAACCTTCTCGAAGGGTTCATGAGATAAGTTCATCTTCCTTGGAAAGTAAAATAGATAAGTTAACTGAAGTCGTAAACTCTCTTGTTGCAGGAAAGACAGGACAAAACCGAGTATGTGGAATATGTGCACTACCTGATCATCCAATAGACGGTTGTCCACTGATTCAAGATGATGCAACAGCTCAAGTCAACGTAGTCGGAAACTTCCCGGGACCTCCCCAAAAAGCTTATAATCCTTACGGTAATACATACAACCCAGCATGGAGGGATCACCCAAACTTCAGTTATACGCAGAACCCGAGGCCGAATCAAAGCTATCAAACGAGACTTCCACCATAACAACAGCCGCAGAAGACATCACTAGAATCGATTGTCGAAAGGTTAGCACTATCCCAGGAGAAATTCCAGACCCGAACTGAAGCTCACTTCCAAGAGATGGACAAGCAATTGAGACAACAGGCTCAAACCGTTGGGAGATTAGAGTCACAAGGTAAACTTCCGTCTCAAACTGAAGTGAATCCGAGGGAAAACGTTAGCGCCATCACCCTTCGGAGTGGTACAGTAATAGCGCCACCTATCCCATCGGACCAAGCAATCCAAAAAGAAAAGAAGACCAATGACGCAGGATCCCAGAATAAGAATGAAGAAGAACAATTGGACGATCCGAAGCCATCTCCCTACGACGTGCCACCACCTTTTTCATCAAGGTTAGTTAAAAAGGATAAAAAAACTGAGGAAAAGGAAATATTAGACGTACTTCGGAAGGTGGAAGTTAACATACCTCTCCTCAAAGTTATCTGGAAAGTTCCAAGGTATTGCCGGTTTCTGAAGGATCTCTGTATGACTAAAAGGAAGCTTATCGAGGTCGGGAAAGTGGATTTAGGCGCGAACGTCTCAGCAGTTTTCCAACGACCGCTTCCACCGAAGTATAAAGACCAATGTATGTTTTCAATACCTTGTAAAATTGGTGAGGTTAAGATCAAGCGAGCTATGTGCGATCTAGGTGCCTCTATCAATGTAATGCCCCTCTCCGTCTATAATTTAATTTTCACCAAGCCTTTGAAAGAGACGAGAGTTACACTTCAGCTAGCCGACAAATCAATTATTTATCCTGAAGGACTCATAGAAAATGTTCTAGTGGAGGTAGAAAACTTAATTTTCCCTGCTGATTTTTATGTGATTGATATGGAAAATGATCGTAGCAACATTGGTTCTGAAATCCTCCTCGGTCGTCCTTTTCTGAGCACGACAAATGCAAAGATTGATGTTCGAAGTGGTATTCTTACTATGGAGTTCTACTGTGAGATCTTAAAATTTGATGTCTATAAAGAAATGAGATATCCAGATAACGTTCATAGTATTAATTTTGTTGGCATTTTTGAACTTGTTGATGATGAATCTAACTTTGTTGACGATTTATGCAAGAAAACAGATGATAAAAAAGACGACATAAGGGAGTTGAAAAATATTTCAGTTGTTGATTCAAATTTGATCTCAACTCCTTTAAAAACTAAAGATTTACCTTCCTTTTTGCAGGCACCAAAAATTAAGTCGAAATCATCAAGGAGCCGTTTGAAGAAATCATTTTTTGGTAAAAAAGATGTTTTGACGACCATTCTTCTGGACAAGTTTTTAAAATTGGGAAATATCCGAAGAAATCTTTGTGAGAATTTTCAAATTTCTCATAAGGAATTTCTTAGTTGGAGAAAGCGAATGAAGCGGAAGTGTTTGTCACGAAACCTGTAGTCTGAACCAGATCGTCAAGCTAATGACGTTAAATAAAGCGCTTCATGGGAGTCAACCCATTGTTTTCAATTCCGTTATATTTTTATTTTTATTTTTTCTTTTATTTTTTTTCCGATTAAGCATATTTTATTTAATTTTGCAGGAATTTCAAACTTAAACAACGAAGAATTGAGAGATTATCGTCTGAACAATGCCAAATTCTACCCCTAGGAGCATGTAACGGTGCACGTTAGCACACTTCTAAGGAGACCGGTCGACAGTAAATCCGGGGAGTACTCTTTTCCTTCTCTTGCACTTTAATTTTTTTTTTTCGTTTTGAGGCAAAACGCTTTAAGTGAGGGGGAGTAGAGTGCAGGATTGAATTTCATTTCGCTTATCTTTATGCTTTGAATCTAGTATGTGTTGGTTGAATTGGTCGGAAATTTCATTAATTATATTTGTCTTGTTGAAATTTTTTGGAATGCTATGCTTGCTTGGGAACACATAATTGTTTAGGTTAGGATATTCTTGATAGAGAATAGCATGAATTGCGATAAGTTGGTATTTTTGTGATATTCCATGACTTTGTTGGTTGAAATGTGATTAGCTCAATGCATGAAACAATTTGGTGAGATTTGAGCCTTTACGAGCATATCATTTTCGCTCTCATTTTGTTTGATTGAGTGTGTCGAATTTGGCATTGGTATTCTAGAACCTGCATGTTAAATACTGTCGAGATTACACATGAACATGATGCTTAAAAATGATTTGGGCACCTTAGGATTAACCATTCCGTTTCCCCACTAAATAGCCTACCCATGCATATTTTCCCTTAGTTAAACACTTTTGAGCCTATTCCCGCTTCTTTGTTTTCACCATATTCATAAACCCGAGCCTTTTTATTTTATCCCTCTTTTCTACCTTTTTTAGGGCAAGTGAATAATTTTTACCATTGTATTCTCCATCGAAAAAATGTTGAATGAAAAAAAAACAAAAAAGCTGTTCAAAAAGAGAGACTGTTCGAAAAAAGAGAGACTGTTCGAAAGAAAAAAAGAACACAAAAAAAGACGTGAAAAAAAATGCAAGACAAAACAACAAAATTGTGAAAAATGCATTTCAATAAGAAATTTGTTGCTTGATATTTTGTTTTTTTTATCTTGTTGTGCTTAATGTTTTGATGGAGTTGAGATTATTATTTGTTAGTTCCTTGCCTTGAACATTTAGCCTTATGTTTAGCCTTTTCCCCACCTTTACCTAAGCCCCGTTACAACCAATAAAGGACCCTTTGATTTATGCATCTTGTTCTTATTAGTAGTGGAGATTTGATTTACTTACAGGCTTATGGTAATAATGTGTAAATTCTGACATTGAGCGTTTCTTTACCCCAAACACATGGAGTGATTTGAGTGAATCCCGGTAAGGTATTGAGTTATGAGCATTGAAATTAATGAATGAATGGATATTACAATTGCACTTGACTTGTTCTAATTGGTGATGTTCAATTGATTGATTTCTTGACTTGAATAGTTATTGTGGTCTCTACCTTGCTTCCCTAAATGTGAAACTTGAGAAAGAACGTTTAATGAAGTTTTTGACTGATTTGGTTAATCATACTTGAGGACAAGCATGAGATAAGTGAGGGGGAATTTGATGAGTGTTCAGAATAGTTAATATTTTCTCGTTATTTCTTCGGTTTTGTGGATTTATTGCTGTTGATTTGGTCGTGTTGTGCTTGTTTTCGTACAGGTCATTGTTTTCCAGAATTTGTGACAAAACGGGCTAATTCTGCATTTTTTTATTATTTGGTCACGGATGGAGACATGGGCACGACTCTGGGCACGACGCGGTATGACGTGGCAGTTTCTAGAAGGTCCAGTCAGCGGCGGTTTCTAGAAGACTTCTTCCGCACGCCTTCTGGAAGATTGACGAGCAGAGTTGCATTAGGAGACTAGTTTAAGTTTGAATTTAAATTTAAAAACAATTATCTTTTGTATTATTTTATTATTTTATTTGTTTATCCTTTAGGCTTTGAGAGGCTATAAATACCCACTTGGGGTAAGCCTAAACTCATCATTCAGAGTACATTCTTCTTTTCTCTCTAGTTTTTATAAAAGTTCTCTTTTCCTTTTCAAGATCTTTTTATTTTTCTTTATTTTCAAGTTTTATTTTTATGCTAAGTATGACTTTTGTCATGCTTAGCTAAACTTTTCATAAGCCGAGAGCTGTCGCGATGATTCAATTCCAACGGGAGAATTGAAACGGTCCCTTAATATCTTCGGAATCTCTCTCTCAATCTCTGCGCTTATTTTTTCAAAATCAAAACAGTTTTCAAAAATCGAAGATTGACTTTGGTCAAGAAGTTGTTGCGATTAAACGTGTGGGAGGAATATTCGGCTTATAGAAAGCAATTCGACTTCCTAGGAACACACTTGGCGAGATAGCTTCGCCAAGAGGGAATTGAGATCGGAATTGACGGTTATAGAAACAACAATCCGAGTCGGTCGCCACGAACTTAAACGGTATTTGATCTACGACAATAGATGTTGTTAGAATCAACTACCGAAGCCGGAATCAAAGATTGCCTTGGGTATTCGGTATACAAGATAGAGTCACAAGGATAGCCCTTGTAGACAAAGTAACCGACGTGAATCCCGAAGAGAAAATCTTATTCGATGATCTAAAGGAAATTGAATCAAAGCGAAGCTTGAGGCTACTTTTACCGTATTTATTCACAATCTTCATCTTCTTATTTTTACTTTAATTACTTTTATTTAATCACTTTATTATCTTTTTACTAAAATCCCCCTATTTTTACTGTTTCACGCCTGGCGTAAATAATTCAGACAGAAATTTATAATTTTCTAAGTCCCTGTGGAATCGACCCTTACTTCTCTTTGCTACGTATTTCCTTAATTTATTGATTGAGAATAAGGAATTATTTTGACATCCGAAATGACAGTTGTCAAATTAGTAGAGTGTAGGATTGAATTTCATTTCGCTTATCTTTATGCTTTGAATCTAGTATGTGTTGGTTGAATTGGTCGGAAATTTCATTAATTATCTTTGTCTTGTTGAAATTTTTTGGAATGCTATGCTTGCTTGGGAACAAATAATTGTTTAGGTTAGGAAATTCTTGATAGCGAATAGCATGAATTGTGATAAGTTGGTATTTTTGTGATATTCCATGACTTTGTTGGTTGAAATATGATTAGCTCAATACATGAAACAATTTGGTGATATTTGAGCCTTTACGAGCATATCATTTTCGCTCTCATTTTGTTTGATTGAGTGTGTCGAATTTGGCATTGGTATTCTAGAACCTGCATGTTAAATACTGTCGAGATTACACATGAACATGATGCTTAAAAATGATTTGGGCACCTTAGGATTAACCATTCCGTTTCCCCACTAAATAGCCTACCCATGCATATTTTCCCTTAGTTAAACACTTTTGAGCCTATTCATGCTTCTTTGTTTTCACCATATTCATAAACTCGAGCCTTTTTATTTTATCCCTCTTTTCTACCTTTTTCAGGGCAAGTGAATAATTTTTACCATTGTATTCTCCATCGAAAAAATGTTGAATGAAAAAAAAACAAAAAGCAACTGTTCGAAAAAAGAGAGACTGTTCGAAAGAAAAAAAGGACACAAAAAAAGACGTGAAAAAAAATGCAAGACAAAACAACAAAATTGTGAAAAATGCATTTCGATAAGAAATTTGTTGCTTGATATTTTGTTTTTTTTATCTTGTTGTGCTTAATGTTTTGATGGAGTTGAGATTATTATTTGTTAGTTCCTTGCCTTGAACATTTAGCCTTATGTTTAGCCTTTTCCCCACCTTTACCTAAGCCCCGTTACAACCAATAAAAGACCCTTGATTTATGCATCTTGTTCTTATTAGTAGTGGAGATTTGATTTACTTACAGGCTTATGGTAATACTGTGTAAATTCTGACATTGAGCGTTTCTTTACCCCAAACACATGGAGTGATTTGAGTGAATCCCGGTAAGGTATTGAGTTATGAGCATTGAAATTAATGAATGAATGGATATTAAAATTGCACTTGACTTGTTCTAATTGGTGATGTTCAATTGATTGATTTCTTGACTTGAATAGTTATTGTGGTCTCTACCTTGCTTCCCTAAATGTGAAACTTGAGAAAGAACGTTTAATGAAGTTTTTGACTGATTTGGTTAATCATACTTGAGGACAAGCATGAGATAAGTGAGGGGGAATTTGATGAGTGTTCATAATAGTTAATATTTGCTCGTTATTTCTTCGGTTTTGTGGATTTATTGCTGTTGATTTGGTCGTGTTGTGCTTGTTTTCGTACAGGTCATTGTTTTCCAGAATTTGTGACAAAACGGGCGAATTCTGCATTTTTTTATTATTTGGTCACGGTTGGAGACATGGACACGACGCAGTATGACGTGGCAGTTTCTAGAAGGTCCAATAAGCGGCGGTTTCTAGAAGACTTCTTCTGCACGCCTTCTGGAAGATTGACGAGTAGAGTTGCATTAGGAGACTAGTTTAAGTTTGAATTTAAATTTAAAAACAATTATCTTTTGTATTATTTTATTATTTTCTTTGTTTATCCTTTAGGCTTTGAGAGGCTATAAATACCCACTTGGGGTAAGCCTAAACTCATCATTCAGAATACATTCTTCTTTTCTCTCTAGTTTTTATAAAAGTTTTCTCTTTTCCTTTTCAAGTTCTTTTTATTTTTCTTTATTTTCAAGTTTTATTTTTTTGCTAAGTATGACTTTTGTCATGGTTAGCTAAACTTTTCATAAGCCGAGAGCTGTCGCGATGATTCAATTCCAACGGGAGAATTGAAACGGTCCCTTAATATCTTCGGAATCTCTCTCTCAATCTCTGCGCTTATTTTTTCAAAATCAAAACAGTTTTCAAAAATCGAAGATTGACTTTGGTCAAGAAGTTGTTGCGATTAAACGTGTGGGAGGAAGATTCGGCTTATAGAAAGCAATTCGACTCCTGGGAACACACTTGGCGAGATAGCTTCGCCAAGAGGGAATTGAGATCGAAATTGACGGTTATAGAAACAACAATCCGAGTCGGTCGCCACGAACTTAAACGGTATTTGATCTACGACAATAGATGTTGTTAGAATCAACTACCGAAGCCGGAATCAAAGATTGCCTTGGGTATTCGGTATACAAGATAGAGTCACAAGGATAGCCCTTGTAGACAAAGTAACCAACGTGCATCCCGAAAAGAAAATCTTATTCGATGATCTAAAGGAAATTGAATCAAAGCGAAGCTTGAGGCTACTTTTACCGTATTTATTCACAATCTTCATCTTGTTATTTTTACTTTAATTACTTTTATTTAATCACTTTATTATCTTTTTACTAAAATCCCCCCATTTTTACTGTTTCACGCCTGGCATAAATAATTCAGACAGAAATTTATAATTTTCTAAGTCCCTGTGGAATCGACCCTTACTTCTCTTTGCTACGCATTTCCTTAATTTATTGATTGAGAATAAGGAATTATTTTTGACATCCGAAATGACAGTTGTCATTAATCTCTGTTGAGTTTAGTATATCTACATCTACATTCTTAAAAGATGATAGATTCTCTTTTCTAAGATGAAAGCTTTATTGGATTTCTACACAAGTTCAGATGAAGAAAACCGATGTTATTAAAGACAAAAATGGGACTTCAAGGTCATAATTCTGATTACGAGAAGAGTTACATAAATTAAACATTTTTTATGAAACTTTAATGAAACATTTTTTCTGAGTCTTTAATGAAACAAAGAAGACACAAAGATACAAGTGGATTAGATGGTTCATCAGAAATGCCGGCTTGAAATGACATTTTGATCAAATGAAGGAAGACCGAGTTGATCAATTTGAAATCAAATGAAGATTGCATCAACATTCATGCATTCATAGGAACATCATTTGCATAATAGAAAATGCATTACATTGATTGCATTCAAACACAAGGTTTTTATAGATCTTCGTACGAAAAAAGAATATTCATGATGAAAAATACCTTACAAACAGAATGTAGAATTCAAAACCTCAAATGCAAAAATCGCATCAGGAGAGACAAACATCTGAAGAATAGATGGACACAATCCACAAGAATGAGCATTATTTTAAAGTTAGGGCACAATACCCAATCAAGTTATTTCGAAAAATGAGAAAACGATTTTCAAAGTTTCTCATTTAATCTTTTCTAAAAATGAAATTGTTGAATAGTAAGAAAAAGATTTCCAAAGTTTCTTACTTAGTAAACTATTTCTCAAATTTGTAAATCCTTCGGGGGTTTCTTAATGTTAAAGCCTTCGGGTCATCTGTAAGACCTTCAGTGCAAGATGTCAAAATCCTTCGGGTCATCTGTAAGACCTTCAGTGCAAGATGTTGAAATCCTTCGGGTCGTCTGTAAGACCTTCAGTGCAAGATGTTGAAATCCTTCGGGTCAGTTGTAAGCCCTTCAGTGCAATATGTTAAAGCCTTTGGATCATCCATAAGACCTTCAGTGTAGGATGTTTCCAAATAGCCTTCGGGTCATCCATAAGACCTTCAGTGCAGGATGTTTTCAAATGATATTTTAGAAACTAATTCTTCGGGGGTTTCTTAATCTATAAATCCTTCAGGTCATCTGTAAGACCTTCAGTGCAAGATGTTAAAGCCTTCGGGTCATCTGTAAGACCTTCAGTGCAAGATGTTGAAATCCTTCGGGTCATCTGTAAGACCTTTAGTGCAAGATGTTGAAATCCTTCGGGTCATCTGTAAGACCTTCAGTGCAAGATGTTGAAATCCTTCAGGTCATCTGTAAGCCTTTCAGTGCAAGATGTTAAAGCCTTCGAGTCATCCATAAGACCTTCAGTGCAGGATGTTTACAAATGAGATTTTAGAAATCAAGCCTTTCAAGGGTTTCCTAATTATCTCAAAAGAGTTGTTAAAAGAAACTAAGCCTTCGAGGTTTCTTAATCTATAAATCCTTCGGGTCATCTATAAGTCTTTTGAGCATAATGATAAGACTTTTGGACCATCCATAAGACCTTCAGTGCAGGATGTTTTCAACATTTCCGTTGCTTGATTCAAGACATTTCGAATCAGCGATGTCCTTAAAAATAAATTTTATCTCACCTGAGATTATTCCTCTTTGAACAAATTTCTTTGCATTCATTTCACATTTTTATCTAGATATTGAATATTTGACAGGAATTCCAAAGATTAGCAAAGATTTCAATAAAAAATTAGTATACTTTTCAATCTTTGAAAACGTGGATTTCAATAAAGATTCGAATCCATCACAGAATGAGATAGATCATTATTCCCAGTGGAAAAGTTCATAATAAGAAGAACTAATCTGAATAAGAAGAACTTATTCAACCTTTTTCTCGACTCATCGCAGAAGGAGATAGATCAGCAATCAACATTTCCAGAAGGAGTTCGTAATAAAAAGAACAAAACTTATAGCTTAGAAGTTTGAACATTTCAAGCTAAAAATGGTGCTTTATGTCTTTGCTCCATTTCTATTCCACAACAACGAGCAAAGAGGGGCAGTTGTAATCACCATTTTTACCTTCCCATTCCAGCAGCTCCACATTTCAGCTTCAGCAGCTGCCAACAGCTCCAACAACAACAACTGTCCAGCTGTTCCTCTACTACAACATCATTCCAGTAGCTTCCAACAATGACAGCTGGTCCTCCATGTTTCAGCAGCTTTCCACCTGCTCCCTCCTCGTTCTAGCTCAGCTGCCACACCCACGACCACCAATGATCTAAGTCCCAAATCAACTCATTATCATAAACAAAAATAGTGTAAATTTTATTTATTTTACATGTAAACTGAGGCTATAAAAACCCCCAGAAAAATAAGAAAAAGAGGGGGGAGAAATCTAGCAAAAATACATTGAGGATTGGAAATAAAAACACAGTAAAGGTTCTCTTTATTTTGTTTTTCGTTTATTTTTCAGTTTTATTTTCATTTAATTTTGTTTTTTGAAATAAAAACAGCATATTAATAAAAACCAGAAAATATAAGGGTGATTTTACCTCACCGTCGGTTCTCGTCGGGGTAGGGGTTGTTGTTGTCTGAGCTTTTTTCGTTCAGAATAGTTGAGTTTGGAGCGTTTTTTGCCACCGATTCATAGTGACCGTTTGGGTTATGTGAGGAAAAAAAAGATGAGAAGGAAGGAGATGAGAAGAGTTTGGTTCTGGAAGAAGAAAAAAATGAAAGAGAATGAATGATATTTTGTTCTTCACGTTCTGGAAAGAAATAAAGGGGAGAAGGATTTTGTTTGTTTTAAATTTTGGGGTAAATCACGTTTCAGGTCCCTTATTTTTTGAAGTTTCTTACTTTATTCACTTAATAGGGAAAATAATGAAATAATCCTTCTAATTTATGTGAAAAACCAGAAATATAAGGGTGATTTTACCTCACCGTCGGTCTCGTCGGGGTAGGGGTTTTGTGTCTGAGCTTTTTTCGTTCAGAATAGTTGAGTTTGGAGCGTTTTTTGCCACGATTCACAGTGACCGTTTGGGTTATGTGAGGAAAAAAAAGATGAGAAGGAAGGAGATGAGAAGAGTTTGGTTCTGGAAGAAGAAAAAAATGAAAGAGAATGAATGATATTTTGTTCTTCACGTTCTGGAAAGAAATAAAGGGGAGAAGGATTTTGTTTGTTTTAAATTTTGGGGTAAATCACGTTTCAGGTCCCTTATTTTTTGAAGTTTCTTACTTTATTCACTTAATAGGGAAAATAATGAAATAATCCTTCTAATTTATGTGTATATTTACACTAGTCCCTAATTTCTCTTATTTTTTATTATTTCGAAATTAACTGGTATATTTTATTTTCTTTTATTTTGATCTCTTTGCTTTACTTTATTATATTTTAGTCATATTAATTCTCTATTTTAATCTTCTGAACTATTTTATTTTGGGCATTATATTTTGATATCTTTTATTTTAGTTCTTTACTTTATATTTTAATATTTTATTTTAGTCTTTTACTTTATTTTTAAAATTTATGCCAATTAGTTTTTATTTATTTAATTTTAGTTATTTAATTTCATTAATTTAATTTTTTATTTTTTCTTTATATTTTTTAATACTTTAATTTTAGTCTTTTAACTATTTCATTTTATTTTTTTGTTCATTTCATTTTAGTCACATGAGTATATATATATGAAAGATTCATAAGTAGAACTTGAATAATTTTATAATTTAATTAAATAATAATATTTATTTATTTTGTTATATTAAGAAAGTGGTTATCTTAAAGTAACTAGATGTTCTTTTCTAATATTTTTAAATAAATAAATACCTTACTTATTAAAAATATATATTTATATATTTACTTTAGTTTTATTTAAATAATTTTAATATGATTTTCATAGGAAAAATTATCATATTTTTATTAATATTTATTTATTAATATTAAAGAAAGGGGATGTCTTAAAGTAACTAGATGTTATTTTCTAATATTTTTAAATAAATAAATACCCTATTTATAAAACCTTAAGTATATATAAATATATTTATTTTTGTTTCATAAAAAATATTTTAATATATTTTTTCATTAGAATTATACGATTAAATCTGGAATAAGAGGATCATAAATTCAATTTATATTTGAATTATTTATTTCTATTATTAGAGACAATTTATAATTAATGGGTACCAATTTTGGGCGTTGTGGGGGTGCTAATCCTTCCCCAAACGTAACCGCCCACGAATATCTTTTTATTATTAAAAAGAATGAATTTTTGGTTACACGCAGACCAGTTTTTCTTTTAAATAGTTTATTCTTAAAATCTATTTTAAAAGATGATTTTTAGGTATTCGACCTACCTAACTCAAAAGGTTCATGGCGACTCCAAAACATTTCCTTAAAAAACCTTTTATTTATTCACATTACTTTTCCGCCAAGAAAAATTCGTGCTCGGACGAAAACCGGTTACGACAATTCACTTTTTCAATCGTCTCTGCTTTATGTTGTAGAAGAATAGAAAGAATGTATGAATATTCTTCATAATTGTTTGACACGGGTTGCACGTTGAAAATATTTTCTAAATTAAGAAATTAGAATTTGGATCCTTCTACTATCTCATATGAATTGCAAATTGAGAATTCAACATGAGTTTTATTTTCGGCAAAACCTTTAATTCAAAAAAAAAACTAAATTAAAAGGAAACCAAAGGTTGTAATCTGAATAAAAATGGTTACTCACTTTGTAAACAAAACTTTATAAATTAGATTAAGAATTAACTTTCAAATGGATACATCCAACAATAATATACTGGTCCACCAATCCTTGCTTCATATACCATGTATATTGGTAAATGTTCTATTGAACAAAAAACTAGGACGAAAAAAATGCTCAAGTTTGTACATAATGATTGGGATATCCTTTTCTAGTCTTCTCATTTCCACCTTCTTGGTTACAATTGATGTTAAGTCCTTAAAAAAAGACTTATTTATGTTAATGCCTCCAAAACATTTGTCGACAATAGCTCTGACAAGCTATAGGAATTAACCTTTGCATGAAAACATGACAATCATCGTTTTTCATTCCAAGTAACTTCATCTTTTTTATGTCAACACATCGATCTATATTGGATGCAAAGTTACCAGGGAATTTTAAATAATTCATCCAATGACATAATATTTTTTTGTCTTTTTTTGTCTTGCCTGTAACATGTTTTTGGGTATTTATCAGATTATCTTAATTTACCAACTCAAGACGATCACAATAAAGATGAGAGTTGACTCTAGATTTCATTCATATTGTCATTTATCTTCCCTTCAACATTCATTATTGTGTTGAATATATTCTTGAAAAAAAAATTCTCCAAATATATCACATCAATGTTGTAATACCCATATCACGTATACATTTCCGTATACGAAGTACAGATTTCACGTCACTTTAAAAATGATTGCTCATTTTTAAAACCCTTTAAAATTTTGTTTCAAACTTAATTCCACCTGAATTAACAGAATAAGTAAGTATTCGTTGAAGACATATTACAAAATATTTTGTTAAATTTAATTACATGCCATATAAGTTTCCAAAATGATCACTATTGTCCGAATGTTACTGATGAGTCAACCTTAGTGGATGATATCTGCTGCTACAGCTACACTCCTTACTTGATTAGTCTCCGATGTTACCTACGCGTGAAAACACACATGTTAAGTATTTACTTAGTGAGACATAATATTGTAAAGTAACCCTTATGTATACATAAGTATGTCATATTATTTAGTTCCCATCAAATTGTATATTCTTTAAGGATTCTCTAATCATTCTCAGTTAAACTGTATTACATTCGCAATTATCATAATCACTGGCCATTATTCTTTCTTTCATTAATAACATCCATTCATGTTTATAATGCACCATTATGCATTTTCAATTATAGCATACTTTTATGTTGATAATGCACCCATATGCATTTCAACTATGGTATCCTTTCATGTCGATAATGCACCCATATGCATTATTATTTTGGCATCCTTTCATGCCTATAATGCACCCATATGCATTATTATTTTGGCATTCTTTCATGTCGATAATGCACCCATATGCATTATTATTTTGTTCATTCATTTTAGAGTAGTTCATACTCCAAAACTCATTCACAATTTCATTTCCATACATTAAATAAAAACATATTAACTACTGTAAAACATAAATTAGAATTTAAATATTCTAATATGACTAATTGCGAATCATCTTCATCTAGATTGCATACAATAAATGTACTCACCTGGTAATCCCCGCTAATAAAGTGTAGAGACGTATGGCTATTCATCAACTTTGTCTTTCCCCTTTTCTGGCTAGATTCAGGAGCTTGATTACGATCTACACCATATCCAATACATGCACATAATATACCAATGTTAGTATATTCCTTATCATTATACTATAAGAATGATCAAATTATCATTATTTCAAGTTCTATGACAATTTCAATTTATTTTGCCCTTCCAAGCTCAATAGTATCGGTACTACTACCCTGGTACCGATACTTCTATACCATGGTACCAATACCCCCATTTCAGTATCAATACCCTTTTTATATTCTGTGTTTCATGTATCAATACCCTTATCTCAGTATCGATACCACTATACTATGGTATTGATACTACTTCTCAATATCGATACCATTTTGACATTCTGGATCTATGGTATCGATACTTCCCTTTGATAGTATCGATACCTTCCTTTGATAGTATCGATACCTTATCAGTATCGGTACCCCTTGCATCTGTACCGATACTATTCTTCCTATTTCTACCTATAGTATCGATATTGTTCTATCAATACCGATACCATTGCCCAGAATTACCATTTTTTAGCTCGAATTTCACTAAAATTTTCCCTCTAATTCTATTCTTTACCTCTAACAATACTATTTAACTCCTCTTTACTTAACCCAACTAACTTTACTTCATTTTTCCACCTTTAACATCTAACATTTCCATGGAACAACTCAACTCAAGAATCATACCATTGTTCTAAACATGTTTTTACTCCTATCTCATGCTTCTAATCTCTTATTCAACCCTTTGACAAGTCAATTCTACTAATAATCCTTAATAAAAACACATATATCAATATATCATTCAAAACCCCATTTCTTTAAATCTCCTATAAAACATCCACCACTTAGTTTATCTTATGCTAAAGAGGAGAGCACACCAACGTGAAGAAGAAGAAGAATAGTAGGAAATGCTTTATTTTCCTCCTACAGAGCCTCCATGGATGTCACTCGAAAGCTGCTCATCGTGGTCCCCTACCAGGTAAGAACTCTTCATCCACGCAAGAAGCCTCCACATCAGCCAAGTTTCGGTAATCCCAGCCGTCTTCACCTCCTCACACACAATCCAAACAGCTCTGACAGCCACGTCTGGTGGTCCTAACAACCAACTCAACTCCAAATCGAACAATTTGCTCCATCAGCACATGCAAAAGCAAAAAACACAAAAACGAATGTAAGGGGTTCTTCCCCCACCATTCGAATGAAAACATAAAGCAATACAAAGAGAAACTAAAAAGGTAGATTGAAAACCTTTATTTTTTTCATTTTTCAAGAGTTTCTAGATTCAAACCAAAAAAATATGAAAAGAAAAGGAGTTGTTTATCTTAGTTCTTCATCGGTCATCGAAGATGTGGAGTTGAAGAGTCAAAGGCTTGCATGTCGGTTGGTCTGGGGTTCATTTTTTTGGTTTAGACTAAAAAGGGAGTGGTTATATTTTGGTTCAGGCTTAAGTTCAACCGATCACAGTGACAGAACTTCATGGAGGTCAAAGGGGAGTCTTGACTCGCTAATTATTTTTTAAATATTAATTAACATTAAAAATATATATTTTTTTAAAATAAATAAAGAACCTCCCTCATTTAAAAAGAATTGTATTTATGAAAAATAAAAAATATTTTAATCCTGCCATAATAAATTTCTAGGTTTACCCTGACCGGTCACAGCTGGTGGTGGCCGAGGATGGCCTCGTCGATCTACAATGAATTGGTTTTGTCTTTGGGGTTTGGGGAGATTCTTTCGAAAGGTAAGACATCTATGAGAAAAATAGGAAGCATTTGGTTTGTTTGCAGTTGTCTAAAGTCTCCATCGGTCGGAGTAGAAGACAGTCACAGACAGGGTTGAGTGTTAATTTATGACGGGTGGTCGAAAGCTTGGGTTTCCTTTAGTCTCGATTCTGTTTGGGGGCCGTTTGGTGGTGTTCGTTCATCTCATGCAACGCTCGGAGTAACGACGTGGGTGTTTAGTTGAAACTTTTCATGGGCTCCAGAGAGCAGGCGGCTGAAGGGGTAGACTTGAGAGAACTCTGAGAAGGGGAGAGACGACCCATTATTTTTTACAGGTTAGAGATTATTAAAAATGGCTAAAAGAGGGTTTATATACCTAGTCTAAAAGGGAAAATTGCGTTCAGATCGCGTGAATTTACATTTTGATCCCATGTTTCTTTTTTTAAGTTAATTCAAATTTTAGAGTATTGTTTTCGTAATTTTCCGTTTTGATTTACTATTGTTTAATAATATTGCGGGTACAATTCACATTAAAATTCTAATTATTAAACCACTAACTTCCGGGTAAAAATTAAAAATTAACCGTTAACCCTTTAACTTTATCCCATTTTAATTTATGTTATTTACATTTTTGCCCGTTGATTTTCTGTACTTTTAATTTATGCCTTTAAATTTTCTACGTTTATATTTCAGTTATCTTAGATATGTATGAGTTAATTGCATTTCCAATACTTATTTTTGATGTTATTTGTACACTAGTCCTTGTACTTTGTTATGTTAGCTGTTGTGATCTTAAAGTTGTTATTTGTATTATTTAATTAATTATTTATTAAGCATGTTTTAGTTTTCATTATTTGCTTTCTAACCTACCAGTTTACATTCATTACATTTTAGCCCATTATAATGTATATGCACGTATGTAAACTACAAAATTGTTTATTAGGGCTTAAAATAGTTTTAATACTTTATTTATCTTATTTCATTTACATACTATATTATATATATAGTCATATTTTTATATATTATATATTTATTTATGTTGTTTATATGTTTATAAATATTAAGTATTATTTTATTTTTTGATTATATATATTAATATAAAAATGAGGTAATATTATTTTGTAAGAGGAATTTATGGAAACACGTCTTAATTGAGAATGAGTGTGTTTTCGCTGATTGCTCGAACAAAATAGTCCCTTTTTGGTATCTAAGTGATTTTTTAAGTATATTAAATATATATTTTTTATTATAAAAAATAAGGCAATATTATTTCGTATGAGGAATCTATGAAAACGCGCATTGACTGACAAGAGTGTGTTTTCAAGGATTGTTTGTACTATAGAAAGATCTTTTATTTTTTTTAAATGATCATAATTTAAATATATATTTTAATTGACAAATTTTAATATTTAGATGAGTAAAACCGTTTAGGTACTAATTTTGGGTACCGTGGGATGTTTATATTCTCCACGCGTAATTGACTCTCAAACCCTTGAAAATGAATATAGTCAAACACTGTTTTTATCTTTTAGCTTAATATTTCTTAAAAAATTATTTTAAAATGTATTTTTAGATATTCAGCTAGCGTAACCCAAAAGTCAATGACGATTTCAAATTATTTTTCAAAACATGATTTATTTTTAAAATTAAGTTAGATCGATCCCCACCTAACCCTAAAAGGATTAAATACCATTCCGATAGGAGGATTACAATATAATTGTTTGATGGCAATAATGAATATTACAATTGCTACTAAATTTGATTTTGATCTTAGGAGCTCAGCTTTTGAAACAAATTCATCCACTGTTAAGCTTTTATCGATCAATTTTTTAGGGTGAACAAGGAATTGGATAACTTTACGTTGCATGTTTCTGCTATTAAATCAATTGGTTGATTGGCAAGTACTTTCCCAACTAGGAAGACTCGAATGATCTATCCTTCGGTGAAAAAACTAGATGATAAAGTTCAAAAAGTGATAATGAAACTACCGTTGCATTACTGAAGTATTTGAATCAATTGGGATTTAATATAGTTGGATATGGACACAGCCGTCTCGGATATTTTTTGGGCTTTGAGTGAAAACTCAAAAATAAATCCTATAAAATGAAAGTATATTACATTAATCTAAACAATTAATTTAATATTTTATTAATAAATCATAAACAAGAATTAAACTTCGTCAAACACATTATTAATGACAAAGGAACAAGGCCCTAGATGTAAAGTTTAAAAAAGTGGAGCCCTAGAGCGGGCCCTTGAGCAATTGCTTAGGGTGCCCCTGCCAAGAGCAGGCTCTGGATATGGAGGCATTACATGTATTCATATTGTCGTAACCGTCTTTCGGTTGGACCCGGAATTGGGTTTCGACTTGGATTAAATGGATTAGAGTCGCCACCGACCATTTTAAAATGAATTTAGGTGGGTCGGACACCATCTTACCTGATCTGCGTTGTACTCGAAACGTGTCGGGTTCGGGAGTCGATTACGGGTCAAGGAAGGATTAGCACCCTTGAACCGCCCTTTCGGTACCAATTAATTTGTCGGTTGTCTTAGTTGCGAAAATTTAAAATTTAAATTTAAATTTAAAAACTCGATGCAAATCACTTACCTTTGATCAATTGGAATTTCTGAAAACAATGAGTCGAAGATGTTAGAAAAAAAAATAACAAATAAATAATAAATTAGGAACAATAAAATAATAAATAAATAAATGAATATAAATCAAATGGCAAGAATATTTAAAAAATACTAATGTCAAAATAAATAAAAGAATAAAAAAGATAAAAAGTGAAGAAAACGAGATAGGAAAAAATAAAAATAAAATAGAATATTAAAAAATAATAATAATTAGAACGAATATTAAAAACGTTAACTTTTAAAAGTAAATAAAATAACAGGAAAAAGTGAAAAGTGTAATATGGGAAAGAAATAATAATAATAAAATAAAATAATAAAAATAGATGAAAAAAATGGGTTAAAGTTTGAAATTAGAAAATGTTAGAAACAAAAACAAAATAAGGTAAAATAAATAAAAGGATCAGAATGAATTAAATTAGACTTTGTGCACTGAAATTGATACTAAAAACCAAACTGTAAAAAAAGCAAAATTAGAGGGTTAATTCATAAAGCATAAATAAGGACTAAATTGAATGAATTCAGAATCTAGAGGTAGAATTACAAACGGTGGCCGAATTGTAATGCGACTCAAAATACCAGGGATCGCGGAGAGAATTTAAGAATCTCCTATTTGCATAATGGTCCATGCTATATATATATCCAACCAAGCCTATTTGCATTTCATTTCCACCATTCACTCTAGCT
Organism: Hibiscus syriacus; assembly: GCF_006381635.1. NCBI lineage: Eukaryota > Viridiplantae > Streptophyta > Magnoliopsida > Malvales > Malvaceae > Hibiscus > Hibiscus syriacus. Next base: position 575,937 of record NW_024062536.1, on the reverse strand, counting down.
CTCATCTTTCTCAACCGAGAGAAAACTCTCGACCAGCCCTCCCTTGGGCGATTACCGGTCACCAGTCCGGTGGCCCTTCCGCCGCCTGATTCGCCGCTAGCGGCGGCCGGGAAACCTGAACCTTAGCAAAAGTACTCCCTTTAACCCCGTACACCCAAAACCAGACTTAAAACACCAAAACCTACCCCTACCGGCGTAGATCTAAGAAAAACCTTTCGGGTTTTTACCTTCCTCGACGGCTTTTCTACTTCCTGAGGCTCTTTGTCTGTTGTTTTGCTTGGCTTTGTTGTGTTTATTGCTTTGAGGTTGGATTTTTCTTATGATTTCGATCTGTTGGCAGTATTTTGGTACTGTTTTTGTGGTTTCTGTTGATGTATGTGTTGTCTGTTGGTCGGGTCTCTCGGTGTACTATCGTTTGTGATGGCTCTGTGTTTTGGGTTCTGCCGTTTGGCTAACTGTTGTGTACTCTGGTTTTCTGTTGGCCGTGTGTTTGATTGATGTTCTCGGTGATACTTGATGCCCCGGGGTCCCCTTGGCAGTGGCTTGGTGGGGGTCTTTATACCCCACCGGTGGCCTGTTAGTTCCGAAATAGGGGCGATCGTGGCTGTTGTGACCGGTCACCCCGGGATGGGTCAGTCCCGGGATCTCGGCCGGAAATCTCGTGCCGTCTGTGACTGTTGGTGTGACTTCTGGAATATTCCTTGATTTAATCTCGACCGTTGGATTGGGTCAGATCCAACGGTCCAGATCTGGCTGCACAAATGAGGTCTTAGGGTTTTCCCCTGTGCGCCGCCTGTGTTAAATGTGTGTAAACCCTATCTCCTTTGGATGTTGGCTACGGGCTGATTCAGGCCCAATGTGGACTGTGTTGTTGGACCAAAACAATTGACCTAACAAACAAAAAAATAATAATTAAATAATTAAATAAAAACGGGTGAATAATAATAAATAAAAACAATAAATAAAAACTATATAATATATATTTTAAAACTGTTTCTTTTTTTAAAAAAAACTATATACTATATATAAATTTTCAAAAATGTTTTTCAAAAAACTAATAATTTTTTAAAAAATTATATAATTTTTTAAAAATGTTTTTAAAAAATTATATATTATATATAAGTTTTCAAAAATGCTCTAAAAATTATATATTATATGTTTTCAAAATGTTTTTCAAAAATTATATATTATATATTTTTAAAATGATTTTCAAAAATTATATATTATATATTTTTAAAAATGTTTTGAAAATATATATAATATATAGTTTTTAAAAGTGTTTTAAAAACCATATATATTATATACGTATTTTCAAACCGCTTGCAAATTATATAATATATAGAAATATCCGGGGGAAAAAATGAACGAAAATTAGTGTCTACAACTGCCCCTCTTTGTCCTTTTTCGTAGAACGAAAAATATGACAAAGATAAAAAGACACAAATTTTTGTTCAGTGGAGTTGAAAAATTGACTCTGAAAGAATAACTCCCTGTCGAATTGAGTTGCGAATGGCCCCTCCGTCGGGAAGTCGAGTCCATCTTGAAATGATATGGAATTGAAGCTGTGGTCCGTAATTTGAAACAGAATGTGGCTTCTCGTCGTAGTCCGCCTCTGTCTTTTTTCTCGGTTTACAGACCTTGGTTTGAGAATTCGACTGAAAAATCATTCTTTGACTCCACCATATGGTTGATAGGCCCTTGAGCTGACTGAAATCGAACTCGAAAGGTCTTCATTGACAGATAGCTTTTCACGACTTAAGCTATGCTGCCAGAAAAACGATTTATTGTCACTAAGGCACGGTTAACCCAGGTCTTCTTCTCGACTTGAAAACCTTGATTGCAGCCGAATAGTAGTGTGGTTGGGGTGTCATCGAGCTGAATGGAACCGAACTCGACAATTTTATTGACAGATAGCCCTTCTTTGCCTTGAGCTATGCTGTAAATGATGTGCCTTGGAGTTGAGCGTAGTCGAACTCAAAGGTCTTTTGGTCATAGATAACCCTTCTAGCCTTGAGTTATGATGTAAATGATGTGCCCTCGAAGCTGAGTGTAATCGAACTCGGGGGTCTTTAGCAGATAGCCCTTCTCGACTTAAGCTATACTGCAAATGATGTGCCGTTGAGCTGAGCGTAGTCGAACTCAAAGGTCTTTTGTTGCCAGACAACCCTTCTAGACTTAAGTTGTGCTGCAAATGATATGCCTTGGAGCTGAGCGTAGTCGAACTCGAAGGACTTTGGTTGGCAGATAACCCTTCTCGGCTTAATTTATGCTGCAAATGATGTGCCGTTGAGCTAAGCGTAGTCAAACTCAAAGGTCTTTTGTTGGCAGACAACCCTTCTAGACTTAAGTTGTGCTGCAAATGACATGCCTTGGAGCTGAGCGTAGTCGAACTCGAAGGTCTTTGGTTGGCAGATAACCCTTCTCGACTTAAGTTATGCTGCAAATGATGTGTTTAAAAAATGGCTTCCCTTAACGGGTCGAAGCCGGTCATGACTCTTCAGGTGGTTCCTTTGAGCTAGTCTGAACCAAATGAGACGATCTTTGGATGGCTCCCCTTTTACGGAAAAGCCCACTGATAAATTCTGATAGCCGGATATCTTCCGTTGTGGAATTGAAATCTGGCTTGAAGGCATTAACTGGAAACATGCTGCTCATTGTTGAGTTGAGCTGGACTGGATTTGTTTTGAATTGGCTCTCGAACCTATCTGAAATTGATTACGAGATCTGTAGATATGTCAAGTCGGTTGAGGTGGAGCTTCTTGCTGCTGAGTTACACCATCGTTCTTTAAAAGTGCTTGCAAGTCGAGTAACCTTCATCCTAAAGTCGAAGCTTGACTCTGAAAGTTGCAAAATTATGAATGTGATGCACCTAAGTATGTCTAAGATGCATGCAACATGAATGAATTATGTGTTATTTCTTGGATGGAGTCTCGTGCTTTGTCTGCCAATCTGGTCCTTGGAATCGATCGTGCCCCATTCCCTTTTCCGGGCTTTGGCTTTATAGACCTTTCATATCCGAGACTGTCCTGTTTGAAAATGTTTTTCTCCTTTTTTCTTGTTTTAGGAGGGAAAATAATGAAAATTCTGTAAAATATTGATCGTAATTGAATCAAATTGTAAACATGAGTTCAAAGTACATCAAAGGAATCAATAGCACTTTTTATGATTTCAGAGTTACAGGTCTTTGACAAATGTTCAAAGGGATGAGTTGGCTTTAGGTTGGCCTCCTATTTTCTAAGGTTCTGGCAAAAAGAAAAAAATGTCATTTTTCTTGGTCATTGAACATGTTTTGGCATTTTGATTGGATGCGGACAAAATGACGCAACTAGCATTATCAACTACTAGGCCTTCTATTTCGGTTCTCCGAAATCTTTCATTTGTTCAAGTTTTGTAGGCTCCTCTAACAAAGGTAGTGCAGAAACATCGGTCTAAAAATGAAATTCTTGAGTGCTCGTGTGTAGTTGACTATAACAGGTGTTCCTTAACTCCCTTAGTCCATTTTACCAAAAATTTCTTGCTTAGATAAATTTGATTTAACTTGTCATTATCTGGCTAGCTGAATCCATAAAGCCGGGGCATTTAACCAATTGCTTTAGAGGGACAACTTAATATTATACTCACTCTTATCAAGTTAACTGAAGGGTTCATCTCATCACAGCGTCTTCGGCCTGACAAGAGCAGTGGAGCAAACACCGAATTGCCAAGTGTCCGAGCAATGTCATGGTTTGAACGTAATCTACTCATAAGGCCAGGGCTTTCAAGTTTCATCTATAACCAATTGCCTTAGTGGAATAGCTCAGCTTTACAGATTTAATTTCTTAAGATTGTCAAGAAGAACCTGTTATATCCTAGGTATTTGTCGAAAGTCAAAAATTTCATCTTTAGAGTTCAATTTTCAAGCAACTAACCTAAACTGGATTCACCTACTCGACTCTTTCATTTGTAAAGATCATCATCGTCATTGAATGTCTTAAATAAAAAACATAGTAATTGTCATATACAAATGATGCCCTGTGTTGTCCGCACCTTATGAAAAGAAAGTGTTGTATTGGTCAATCGTAAGAGCAGGGTACGGTGTTTGAGGGTATATTCTGGGTAAGGTCAAGGTCCTTGTTTTAAAACATGTTACTTTGTCAAAGATCCGAAAAATTGAACCATTCACAGAGTTTCTTAATTCAAATGATATTCAAAGAATTGCAAGTTTACAAATGTGATTCATTGCTCGTCATCATTAAAGTAATATAAATTTATTCAAATGTTCTTACAAAAACTAGAAAAAGTGGAAAAAAAACAAGTTCAAACAGAATGCCTCAAATGATGAAATGATCTCCCTCACTTAGATGCCCCCAAGTTGTTGAAGTCGATCCAGTTCTGGTTACGCATCTTTTGTACGACCCTTTTGAATGCGTAACAGTTCTCAATTGTGTGCCCTGGGACTCCACCGTGATATTCACAATGCACATTCTCATCATACCACTTGGGGTATGGGGGTTTCAAGGGTTCAACCGGGTATGGTGACACTACATAGGTGTCAAGAAGTTGATGGTAAAGCTCTTTGTAGGTCATGGGAATAGGGTCGAAATGTTCCCTTTCCCTCCTTGGCTCTCTGGGATCTTGTTTAGAAGTACCTGACGGTATAGCTGCAGTTGGTTTCGGTTTGGAGATCGTAACACCTTTACTGGCATGGTTGATGTTGTTAATCTCTTCCTCCCGTTCTCGCATAGGAGGTTTCCTACTGGCCTCCCCATCCTTAATTTTTCCTTGCTTTATGGTCGACTCGACCATTTCTCCAGCCATAACCAAGTCTGAAAAGCTCCCTGACGTGATCGCAACCAGGTGTCCAAAGTATGGGGTCTTCAGGGTCTGTACGAAAAGTTTTCGGGTTTCTATTTCATCCAACGGTGGATGAACTTGCACAGCCAAGTCCCTCCACTTTTGTGCGTATTGCCTGAAACTCTCGTTATGCTTCTTTTCCATGCTTTGTAGCGTAACTCGATCTGGCCTTATGTCATTGACATGCTTGTATTGTTCTAGAAATGACTTAGCCAAGTCCTTCAAGGTCTTGATATTTGATCGGCTTAGCTGGTTGTACCATCGAATGGCTGAGCCCGACAGACTCTCCTGGAAGCAGTGAATCAGGAGCTGGTCGTTTCCTCCATATCCTGTCATCTTTCTGCAGAACATGGTGATGTGAGCGGATGGACAGCTGTTCCCGTCAAACTTCTCGAATTCCGGGGACTTAAATTTCGGAGGAAGAACCAAGTCTGGGACTAGACTGAGTTCCGCGACATCGATTTCATGGTAGTCATGGTCTCCTTTGACTACCTTCATTTGGTCCTCCAATTGTTTGATTTTTTCCTCCATCTTCTTCGCTTTGTCCTCTTCGTCCAAATCCGGTACATGGTAATAACCCGGATTGTTCTTAGGGTTAAATACAGAGGACGAGGGCTTTGCTTTTGCCGCAGATGAGTCCCCTCGAAGTTCTGGTAAGATTTCAGGTGAGATAACCACTTGTGGGGTAGGTTGTATAGTTACCCCTTCCGATGAACCTGCCCCAGGCACACTGGTCTGTTGTAGGCCAACTAACTTGGCAACGATCTGATCAACCAAGGACTCTTGGTTCTTTGTGATTGTTTCTAGAGTATTTTGACTATTTTGGTTTATCTTATCTTCTAGCTCTTTCTGTAGTTTCAACATATTCTCCTCGATTTGTGTAATTCTGGCTTCCATCATCTTCTTCTTCAAACGAGTATTATGCGGATGGGGTGTGTCCAATGCTTGAGGCGGTGTATCCAGTATTTGCTCCCTTTGATGAGACATGTTTATTTTAGTTAATGTGAATGCAGAGAAAATAACAAAATGCAAAGAAAATAAAAAATGCAAAATGTCTAAATATATGATGCATGAAATGATCGAGGCATTAATCCAAAAATGTATCTGTTATAAAAAATAATCCTTATTGGGGACAAAAGTGTTTTATCTTTTAAGAGACAAGAATATTCTTGACAACTTCTGACATGTTGACTAGTCTTCTGCGTTCGTCTGTCACCGGTTGGATAATCTGTCGAACCGCTCCGACTTATGCAGATGATGAGTTGTTTGCCCCAAAAAAGAGTCTCGAAGGACCGCACCTCCGGCTTCCACTCTCTGCCGAGTATGTTCCCTAGCAGCAACACCATTGGAGCCCTCTATCGAAGTTTTCTTCTTGAATTCGTCAGCAATGACATTCAGCTCAGCTAGGGTTTCGCCTTCTTGTTCTCGTAGTTTTTGAAAGGAGTGTCCGGGTCTGTAACCTTTTCCTCGTTTTGCTCTACAACCTTTGGCAGTCAATTCTTCAAAGATAGACTTTCATTACTTGGTGTATACCCGGTTCATCCTGAGTCTTTTATAATGCACCAGAGTGATCTACTCTTCACTTGTGGGGACCACATAGTCGCCTTGTAGATTGTCCTCTGCATTTTCATCTCTTGTATTACAACCCCTTTGTCCATTAATGCAGATTATTCATGTTTAACAAACACGTTTTTGGTGGATCAACACCTCTTTTAAATGATGTGAATGATGAGAACAAAATAAAGAGAACAAGAAAAAAATAAAAAAAAATAAAAAGAGTTAGTGAGGTAAATCAAAACAATAATAAAAATGAAAAATTCTACCCCACATGATATCTACCCCATATGCTTATTATTCCTACCCGGACATGATCTCTATCCCGCATGCTAATTTCAAACAAAACCTAACCACATGTTTGTCTAGTTCGCATGCTTTGAACAGAAAATAAAGCAGGAAATAAAACAGCCTAGGGTTTGGAATGAGGTTTCGGGGTGGGCTCTAATTCCCTGTACTCTCCCGGTTTAGGTTCTAAAAAGGTACTCGAGTTCCCCTTGTCGGTGCCCCCTTGGGCTTGCCAGACCCTTAGTCCTAAGCCTATTATAAGCTTGTGTGGACTAAGTTAAACTCGAGAGGAAACATTCCCTTATGCCCATACGGAGAATGAATTCACACAAAGGCATAAGGTATATGAATCCCGAAGGTTACTTGCTAGGCCCATACGGTGAATAAATTCACACGAAGACGTCGCTTTCGCCCCCACTTAAAAGGGTTCGGAGCTCGGGTACCGAGCCTGAGATAGAAACTTTTAAAAAATCTAAAATCATTGAAAAAATGTTAGTACAACTATTTATTTGAAAAATAATCAAAGGTAAATAATAGGAATCGAATAAATAAATTAAAATTTAAATTTACAATTTTCGCATAAAAAGACAACCGGAAATTAATTCTGGCCTGACTCACTTACCTGTCCCCAGTGGAGTCGCCAAGCTGTCGTAACCGTCTTTCGGTTGGGCCCGGAATTGGGTTTCGACTTGGATTAAATGGATCAGAGTCGCCACCGACCATTTTAAAATGAATTTAGGTGGGTCGGACACCATCTTACCTGATCTGCGTTGTACCCGAAACGTGTCGGGTTCGGGAGTCGATTACGGTCAAGGAAGGATTAGCACCCTTGAATCGCCCTTTCGGTACCAATTAATTTGCCGGTTGTCTTAGTTGCGAAAATTTAAAATTTAAATTTAAATTTAAAAACTCGATGCAAATCACTTACCTTTGATCAATTGGAATTTCTGAAAACAATGAGTCGAAGATGTTAGAAAAAAAAATAACAAATAAATAATAAATTAGGAACAATAAAATAATAAATAAATAAATGAATATAAATCAAATGGCAAGAATATTTAAAAAAATACTAATGTCAAAATAAATAAAAGAATAAAAAAGATAAAAAGTGAAGAAAACGAGATAGGGAAAAATAAAAATAAAATAGAATATTAAAAAATAATAATAATTAGAACGAATATTAAAAACGTTAACTTTTAAAAGTAAATAAAATAACAGGAAAAAGTGAAAAGTCTAATATGGGAAAGAAATAATAATAATAAAATAAAATAATAAAAATAGATGAAAAAAAATGGGTTAAAGTTTGAAATTAGAAAATGTTAGAAACAAAAACAAAATAAGGTAAATAAATAAAAGGATCAGAATGAATTAAATTAGACTTTGTGCACTGAAATTGATACTAAAAACCAAACTGTAAAAAAAGCAAAATTAGAGGGTTAATTCATAAAGCATAAATAAGGACTAAATTGAATGAATTCAGAATCTAGAGGTAGAATTACAAACGGTGGCCGAATTGTAATGCGACTCAAAATACCAGGGACCGCGGAGAGAATTTAAGAATCTCCTATTTGCATAATGGTCCCTGCTATATATATATCCAACCAAGCCTATTTTCATTTCATTTTCACCATTCACTCCAGCTCTCATCTTTCTCAACCGAGAGAAAACTCTCGACCAGCCCTCACTTGGGCGATTACCGGTCACCAGTCCGGTGGCCCTTCCGCCGCCTGATTCGCCGCTAGCGGCGGCCGGGAAACCTGAACCTTAGCAAAAGTACTCCCTTTAACTCCGTACACCCAAACCCGAGACTTAAAACACCAAAACCTACCCCTACCGGCGTAGATCTAAGAAAAACCTTTCGGGTTTTTACCTTCCTCGACGGCTTTTCTACTTCCTGAGGCTCTTTGTCTGTTGTTTTGCTTGGCTTTGTTGTGTTTATTGCTTTGAGGTTGGATTTTTCTTGTGATTTCGATCTGTTGGCAGTATTTTGGTACTGTTTTTGTGGTTTCTGTTGATGTATGTGTTGTCTGTTGGTCGGGTCTCTCGGTGTACTATCGTTTGTGATGGCTCTGTGTTTTGGGTTCTGCCGTTTGGCTAACTGTTGTGTACTCTGGTTTTCTGTTGGCCGTGTGTTTGATTGATGTTCTCGGTGATACTTGATGCCCCGGGGTCCCCTTGGCAGTGGCTTGGTGGGGGTCTTTATACCCCACCGGTGGCCTGTTAGTTCCGAAATAGGGGCGATCGTGGCTGTTGTGACCGGTCACCCCGGGATGGGTCAGTCCCGGGGATCTCGGCCGGAAATCTCGTGCCGTCTGTGACTGTTGGTGTGACTTCTTGAATATTCCTTGATTTGATCTCGACCGTTGGATTGGGTCAGATCCAACGGTCCAGATCTGGCTGCACAAATGAGGTCTTAGGGTTTTCCCCTGTGCGCCGCCTGTGTTAAACGTGTGTAAACCCTATCTCCTTTGGATGTTGGCTACGGGCTGATTCAGGCCCAATTTGGACTGTTGCTGGACCAAAACAATTGACCTAAAAAACAAAAAAATAATAATTAAATAATTAAATAAAAACGGGTGAATAATAATAAATAAAAACAATAAATAAAAACTATATAATATATTTTAAAACTGTTTCTTTTTTTAAAAAAACTATATACTATATATAAATTTTCAAAAATGTTTTTCAAAAAACTAATAATTTTTAAAAAAATTATATAATTTTTTAAAAATGTTTTAAAAAAATTATATATTATATATAAGTTTTCAAAAATGCTCTAAAAATTATATATTATATGTTTTCAAAATGTTTTTCAAAAATTATATATTATATATTTTTAAAATGTTTTTCAAAAATTATATATTATATATTTTTAAAAATGTTTTGAAAATATATATAATATATAGTTTTTAAAAGTGTTTTAAAAACCATATATATTATATACGTATTTTCAAACCGCTTGCAAATTATATAATATATAGAAATATCCGGAGAAAAAAATGAACGAAAATTAGTGTCTACACATATTATTGGAGATCTCATGTGAAACCTTGAGGACATGATTATGTTTGGAGGTGGAGATACTGTCATCAACCAAGAATAGAATGAGGCTATGAAAAATTATGTTTACTTGAGGATATTTTATTTATTTTAATTATATTACAAAAATAGTAGTGTAAATAAGTTAGGATGACCTAAGGATGTGATTTTTTTTTATTAAGCTAAGCTGATTACAGAGTAGCATTTGTTCTGAATATTTTTAATTATTTGACAATGAACGTTTAATCATCTTGTTGGTGTCATTGGTGATCAAACCTGTTACCTCTAAGAATAACGATGATTTTTTTAATCAATGAGGTAAGTTAGTTCTACTCTAAGGATGTAATATTATATTTGTTAAACTTTGGTTGCGGCCATTTTCTTGTTGAAATATTTCTTCTTTGTCTTATACTTTTTTCTTTATTTCTTCTATTATTATTTCTCATAATTACAAGAAAGTTCATTATAGATTGTCGAAACATTTTCTAGGTCTAAACTCTTGATTTTGTTGAACAAAACGTTGGTTTCATCTTAAAAAAACCATGGGTTTTTTTAATTCAGTTTGCTATTTGTTTTATTTAGTGTTTGGAAGATATATAGAGTTTTATTTTTTTTGGGTTCAGCTGCAGAGGAGATAACATGGGGAAGGAAGAAAGAGGAAGATAGTGAAAGAAAGTAACGATGCCACGTCAGAAAGTTAACATGCCACATCATTATTACGTAATAACGACAGGGAACGGAAAGGGGCGATTTTCTTCCAAAATTACTTTTTCCTTATATATTTACCCGTAAGAGATTCTTTTAAATATTTTTTTTTGATCTAATACTATTTACAAAAAGACGTGGTTATATACCGCGATTTACACCGCGTATTGAAAGGCGCGACCAATGCAACGCGCTTTATACCACGTGATTTTTTATGTAAAATGTCAATTTTTTTATTTTTTTATGTATGAAAAAAAAACTTTCAACATTAAAATCTTTAAATATTCTTTTGTAAATTATTTTATAACTCAAAATTTTTTGAGTTTTACATAAAATTACACAATACGTATAATCTAATATAAGAAAACTTTGAAGGTAAGTAATTTAAAATATGAATAATTTTATAAAAATTTATAACTAGTATTTCTTTTACAAAATGATGATGATGATAATAAGAAATATTTTATAAAATTATAAATTTCATATATTTTTGAAAATTTTATTGACTTTTAAAATTAATTGTTTAAAAATATTGAAATATTAAAATAAACTTTTAATTATAATTGATGATCAAATAAATTATTATTCATTAATTATTACTTTTTAGAAATAGTTAATAATGTTTGTTCAGTTTTAATAAAATTAGAATTTAATATTTATTTAATATTTTTAAAATTAATATTAGAAAAATGTTTTAAATATATAGCTGATATTTTTTAGCTTTACATTCTTTTTTTATTGAATTTTGTTACAAGTTTAGAGAGTAATACAAAAGAAATAAAAATCTTTAGATTTTCATGTATGTATTTATACTTTTCTTTTAGAAACATTTTACTATAATTTTTCTTAATTAATTTGAATAATAACCTAATAAATGATTAATTTGAATTATAACTCATATATTTAAAATTCAATAAAAATATAATAAAAAGGAATTAAAAGTGAATACAATTCAATAAAAAAAGAAGGTAAAGCTAAAAAAATGTCACTTATATATTTAAAATATTTTTTAATATTAATTTTAAAAAATATTAAATAAATATTAAATTCTGATTTTATTAAAAATGAATAAACATTATTAACTGTTGCTAAAAAATAATAATTAATGAATAATAATTCATTTGATCCCTCAATTGTAATTAAAAGTTTATTTTAATATTTTTACATTTTTATACAATTAATTTTAAAGGTCAATAAAATTTTCAAAAATATAAGAAATTTATAATTTTTTAAATTATAAAATATTTCTTATCATCATCATCATCATTTTGTAAAAGAAATACTAGTTATAAAACTTTTATAAAATTATTCATATTTTAAATTAATTACCCTCAAAGTTTTCCTATATTAGATTATATGTATTGTGTAATTTCATGAAAAAATTAAAATTTGTCGAGTTATAAATAATTTGCAAAAGAATATTTAAAGATTTTAATACATAAAGTTTTTTGCACACATAAAAACAAATAAAAAAATTGAATTTTTACAGAAAAATCACCTTAAAAAATAATTATATATTAGACATCATTTTAAAAAAAATTACGAAATTAACACCTGATATTTATATATGACGCAAGGCGCAGTGCATGGGCCACTCCTTTCAACACGTGGTGCCACATCAGCGTAAGGAGCGGTGCATGAGCCGCACCTTTCTTCAAAGGGTGTTAGATCAGAAAATATATCTGAAAATGTGTCTGATAAATAAATATATTACGAAAATGTGATTTTTAGGGAAAATCAAAGAGCCAGTATTTGTATAATTTACCTTATTATGAATGATCTTTAATAATATTATAGCTAAACATATAATACAAACTTCTCTTTCTTTCTTTCTTTGTTATTTTACTTCATTTATCTTTTTTACAACAGAAGCAAATTTATTACCAATTTGGAAAATAGCCAATAGTTTAATCTGAAGGGAAATGATAACGTGAGGTAGCCTTAATATATGTCTAAAAAAATATTACGGTTTGTTATTATTTAAATAACAAAATCGGTAAAAAATTATCGGAAACATTATTATTTCTACCAATTTTATTATTTTTTCTATAAGTTTTATTATTGTTGGACACTTTACCGAAAATGTTAAAAAATATTGATATTTTAGATAAACATAATTAGGGATGGCAAACGGGCGGGTCGGGTGCGGATACCCCCTCCTCCATCCCTATACCCACCTAATATTTTTCAATCCACCACCCGCCCACCACCCATGATAGGTACAAATTTTCAAATCCACACCCGCCCACGCGGGTACATTCTCAAATCGATCCCCACACCCACTACCCACTAGCGACGTACTCGTCTAGACCCGCATGAAAGCAAACTTAAGTTATATATAAGCAACAAACATAAAAAAAACATTTCCATTAAGAAACATATCCATTAAGAAACATAATAAAATAATCCAAGGATTATCTGAGTTAAATTTTAATATAGATCTTAAAGTACATAAAACACCATAATAAAAGACATAATTAAAGTTTATAAACATAAATGACAAACACATAATATTTTTGTTCTTTGGCACAACATTCTAAAATGAGAAAATAACATCAGTGACAAAAAATGTCTTATAATATACGATTTTAACCATTGGATTTGCCAAAATGACCAACTAAATCGCAATACGATCGATAATTCGCAACGCGATCTCCGGTATCGCAACTCAGTTTCCAGATTCGCAACGTGAACTTCGACTATCGCATTGCGATTTACATATTCGCATTGCGATAATCCAAATTCGCGCTGCGATTTATTCCAAATTCGTTGCGATAGTCCAAAATCGCAACGACTGGTGGTATTGCATTTGTTTCTTAAGAATTTTCTTTAAAAATATAGAATTCGCGCGGACGTGTTGAAGACACGTATTACCACTACCACTACCACAACCACGACCACGACCACGATCACGACACGACCTGAGACGAGACGAGACGGCGGCGGCGGCAGCGCGCGAGAGTCCCCCTTGTTCTCTATCACTCAACAAGGAAGTGGTAAAGCCAAGCCTTAAATACCATTCCCAATAGTGTTTCCAATACTATGTGGGATTGAGCATTACCAACACTTGTTCCCAATACTATGTGGGATTGAGCCTTAAATAGTGATATTATTTTTGAATGTTTTGCTTAAAATTGCAATAATCGCGATTGATTGTAGATTGACTTTTAATTATGACATATTTAATCGTATAATACTAATGCAATTGGTTGCTGATTCAGTTGTTTTAAGGTGCATGATTATTAAATGTTTCCTGAATAATCACATTGTATTGGAAACAAGTGTTGGTAATGCTCAATCCCACATAGTATTGGAAACACTATTGGGAATGATATTTAAGGCTTGGCTTTCCCACTTCCTTGTTGAGTGATAGAGAACAAGGGGGACTCTCGCGCGCCGCCGCCGCCGTCTGTCTCGTCTCGTCTCGTCTCGGGTCGTGGTCGTGGTCGTACGTGTCTTCGACACGACCGCGTGAATACTATCTTTTTAGATAAAATTCTTAAGAAACAAATGCAATACCACCAGTCATTGCGATTTTGGACTATAGCAACGAATTTGAAATAAATAGCAAAGCGAACTTGGACTATCGCAACGAATTTAGAATAAATCGCAACGCGAACTTCGACTATCACAACGAATTTGGAATAAATCGCAACGCGAACTTCGACTATCGCAACGAATTTGAAAAATCGCAACGCGAACTTCGACTATCGCAACGAATTTGGAAAATCGCAACGCGAACTTCGACTATCGCAACGCGAACTTGGACTACCACAATGCGAATATGTAAATCGCAATGCGATAGTCGAAGTTCGCGTTGCGAATCTGAAAACTGATTTGCGATACCGGAGATTGCGTTGCGAATTATCGATCGCATTGCGATTTAGTTGGTCATTTTGATAAATCCAAAAAAAGTTGGTTAAAATCGTATATTATAAGGCATTTTTGGTCACTGATGTTATTTTCTCTTCTAAAATTTCAGGCAATACTTGTGACATCTAATACTCCAGTATTACAATCATCATTCTCTATTTCCTCCAATTGAGAGCGCTCCAATTTAAATTCACTACTACCTACATATATAATAGAAAGTGGGCGGGCGAATGCGGGGTGGGTAATGTCTCAAACCCATTATCCGCCCACTACCCGTGACGGGTATTAGTTTCTAAATCCACACCCGCCCACTACCCGCCCAAATTATACCTATCCCCGCCCAAATTAGAACGAGTACAGTGCAAAATCCACAAAACTGTACTCGTTTACCATCCAATATTTTAAAAAAGTTTTTATTGATTTTATTATTTAAATAATAACCAAACTGATAATAACATATTAAAGGTGCCGTCAGGTAAAGCTTACCTAATCTGTCTGACTGGGCAATCCAATGAATATGAAAAAACAAAAACATGGAACACTAAAGTCAAACTTTTAGTTTGGACCCTATCTTTTTGCTGCCTAAAACGTTTTACTTGCTTGATTAGGTCATTCACTCCTCTTTATGTATGTTGTATAAAATGTAGAGGGCAGTAAAATATATCAGAATTCCAACCACTACCAAATGAGTGCTATAAAAATGGTTTTCTCAACTTCTCTCTCTCTCTCTCATTAATTTTCCCAGGATAAAAGTCAAATCTTCGTGATGGTACCTGTCATTCCTCTATTCACATGCTTTTGTATCGAGATTTTTTATATAAAATTTAATCATTTGTGTTATGAAATTAGAAGTAAAGTATGTAAATGATATCTCAATTATATAATATTATTTTATTAAATTTTTTGATTATTAAAAATTATAAAATGATTTATCGATTATTTGTATGTTTTAAATTTATCATTTTTCGTTAAAAATTTGACAATCGTCTAAGTTGTCGTTAACCTACTGATTGAGATATGATAAAATCCTATTTTAATAATGTTTATTGACATTGTCGTTGCTTTAAAGAACTGGTTCAACGGCCCAATATTTCAATCATTTGCTCGATGTCGTAATGTAAACATAGAGTCGATCCACAAACTACAACTCAAATGGTTATTGAATTAAATTTTATCATATCTCAATCAATATGTTAACGTTCAGCTCAGACAACCGTCAATTTTCTAACGGAAAAGGACGAGTTTAGAACATACGAATAGTCAAGAATCTATTTTATAACTTTTGATAGTCGGACGACTCAATAAAGTAGTGTCTTATAATCTAAGTACCATTTGTGTAGTTTACCATAGAATTAATCTGATTATTACATAGGGATCTGATCAAAACTCAAAGAAAATTGCATTGTGGTCATATAATTAAGGAAGTTGCTAGGTTGTTGTTTATACATTGACGAACGAGTTATCGAAAAATTAATTAAAACGAGAAAATATTTGATGTTAGGGGTAAAGTTTTAAAATTACACAGAAGAAATAAGTAAACAAAACATGATTAATTGAATATAAACCCAGTCAAGATAAATACTTGTGGTTGAATATTTGGCTCCATGCACTTGTATAACACTTAACCACATTCTAATTGCTCCTTCCAAAGTGGTACGTACTCTGAAAAGAAAATTAGTAAATAAAAGGTGTTAAAATTTATATCATGATCTGATTCGTTATTTAAAATTAAAAATTAAAAATTAAAAATTAAACATTTTACTAACCGCAATTAACAAAGTTATATTCAATTAATCACATCCAGTAGGAAGTGGGTGATGAAAATTTTTATGTGGTAAGAAATAAATGACAAAGCCACAATTTATGAAAATATGGTTTTATATGTTGTAGAGGTGAAAAAGTTTATTTATTTAAATTAAATGATATATATATATAAAATTCAAGTTTGATGTTATCTTCTACGAAAAAAATGATTCTTTTCTACTTTGGCCATCATCCATTAAAAGATTAATCGAGATGATAACACGGTTTGATATAATAATAGTTTTAGTCATCAACATTTGTATATTCTATCAATTTTTTCCAAATTAAAAAAAACCCAATTAATTTAAAAATCTATCAATGTGGTCCTTATTTTAATTTTAAATAATTCAAAGGGTGAAATTATAGAATATAATTCGATACAAGATTTGTAAGGAAAACATGATATTGGTTTTTTGGGGAGTTAAACCCAAGACCTGGACAATGAGTCAATTCTTAACCAGCGAACCAAATAACATATTTGTTGCATGATTGAAAAAAATAATATTTGGCTTAGACCCTTGTTGATACAAATTTTTTTAAAGAAAATATGGCCTGGATTTTGGTTTTCCTTAAATATATATATTTTATTTTCTTATAATAAAAAATAGTTTTAAATTAATCTAGGAGTGAGGCAAAGCAAATTAAATGACTTTGGTTTGTACCAAAGTCTACTCGTAACGATTTCATGTAACTAATTTCACAATTTTTCTGTTTTGATTTAAAAATAATAAATATAAGTTAATGTACGTAATACAACTCAGTAATATATTAACTTTATAAATCGTGGATATAAATATTAAGATTGTCAAAATCATACAGAAAACATGTAATTTTTATGGTATTGTTAATAATGGTGGACTGGTGGGTATATATATTAAATTTGCTTTAAATTATAGAATTTTTGTATCAACTACAATTTAAGCTAAATAATATTTTGGTCAACCATATAACAATTGCTTGACTTGATCCAACTGTTATGCATTGCATTCTTGCTTTTGTCTTATATTTGAATCCTTCTAACCTAATTCTATGTTTTTCTTAAGAATCCTGATTCAATCCCGACTTAAATATTAGTTGACCCTATTCCCATATGTAATGGGATAAGAGAGAGGTAGGATAGTAGGCTGTCCCCAACGTCAGGTTGAGAGCAGCTTCCGTGGGAGACCTCCAAATTATGAATTGCCCACCATGAGACTCGATCCCACGATCACAAGATTAAGAGCCTTGTGCTCTACCAACCGAGTTAAACGAAATTGTATTTTTGTCAATCATGAAACATATGTTCGGCTTAGTTAGCAATTAAGCATGGCTTAGGTCCGAATCTCCTTAAGCCCATTCAAGGATTAAAATTATTATTATGCCGAGTCACATCATAATTTTCGCTAAATTTTTTAAATGTCGATGATCAAAATAGAAAAAAATTAATAATTTGGTAACCAATAGTGTGATATACCCTAATTTAACTGTGAAACTTTTTGAATTCATGTGATGAACTTGACTTGAATTCAAATTTGAATTCATGGGTTTTTGTAATAAAAATCTAGAAAATGAGAGAACATGCACAAGCTACGTCAGCAGTGCTCGGTCTGAAGTAGCAATGGCACCTTCCGGTTCATAGGACAAGACAAAAACTTAGACAATTTCAAACATTCCTATACCACGAAACCAGATGCCTTTTTCCTCTAAAACATATCCATTACAAAGTAGCCAAAGTCTACTAAATCATTTGATTGCCAAACTTTATTTCCATTGACTTGCTCTCTTTAAATACTTGTTGTCTTAGCTGGAAAATACAATAATACTTGTCTTTCCCTTTTTTTTTCTTTTGTCTTGATAGCCATTCACCTCTTTCATTGAATTCTCACTGCATTCATTCAAAATTCAGTATGGATTCTTCAGGTTTTCCTACGAGTAGATCTCCCAGAAAGGAACTTCAAGGGACACGTCCGTCTCCTTTGAAAGTCCGTAAGGACTCGTACCAGATCAGGAAACCTCCATTGGCACCACAACCAGTACATCATCAACAACCACCACCACAACAGATAAGGCCTCCAGTAATCATCTACACCGTGTCACCAAAGGTGATCCATACAAACCCTAGCGACTTCATGAACCTAGTGCAACGCCTCACAGGCTCGACATCGTCATCGTCGTCGTCCATATCAAATCAACCGATATTCAACGATACTAACAGCGGTGTAATCTCGCCGGCAGCCAGGTTCGCCACAATAGAGAAAACGAAGCCACCCGCAGAAGGGAAAAAACAACAGATTCATGAAGAAAACTATGGGTTTGTGGAAGGCATAGAGATGAATCCAGGGGTTGAAAGGACAAGTTTCCTGCCTGGGATTTTATCACCTGGGCCAACCTCACTGCCGAGGATATCACCGAGCTTCTTCTCACCACCGTCCGATCCGTACTCTATCGGTTTCTTCCATGATTTGAGCCCTGCTCTTCATGGGAATAGGAATTTCATTGAAGGTAGTTTCATGCCTAGTCCTTCAAGCTTTAACATTTCACCTTATTTCATACCATCTCCTACTACTCCATCAATAGACCTTTTCAACAATTTCTTTGACCTTTAAAGCATTTTTTCCCCTTAGGAAGATATAGAAATAGAGATTCTATTCCCTTGGATTTATGGGGTTTTGAATATGTTAGTTGTATTTTTCTGCAACTTGAATTAATGGTGAAAGTGAAGTACTAAACCGGAAATTTCTTTTGTTTATTGTGGTAGGTTCGAAACTTCTTAATTTCCTTATCCTTGAATTGTTCTTCCGAATTTATTGTGGCGGGTCTTCTGCCTCAAAATTACTGTCATACCCTTTTTCTTTCCGTTCGGTACAAAATTAGTTTGTGGTAACCTAATCGTCTTTCTCAAAATATCAATCATATTACCATTTGGTTTTGTTTTAATTATCCGTCATTAAAAAATTAATTACGATGTTAACATATCACCATAAAGTAATATGACATAATTTAAAAATAAAAAGTTATTAAGATTATATTTTGGGGTTCATTAAATGGAGAGGCCTCCACAGGAAACCATGAATTTACTACGGATAAATGATGTCGGATCGTCTAGCTGATTTTATTTCTGTCGTTTTGTATTTGATGCTTTAAGGATTCGGGTGTACTCTTTTCCTCTAACTAGGTTTAGGGAGGTTTTTAATGAGGCACCCATAATTTTTCTTGTGTATGATCTTCTTTAATCATATCATTTTCACACACATAAAATATCATGTTAGCAGATTTGTTTTTTTAATGGTGGAGGATCAAAACGCAACCAAAACGTAACGTTGGTGATGATTTTAAAAAATTATAGTTAGGTGACCGAAATTAAATTAAAGGGATAATTAGGTGATTAAATAAGCAATTTACGTAGTTAGTTTTCTCACATGTAGCTGGGATGTTCATATAATTCCGACTTCCAAGGCATTAACAATTCATTTTTGTATCGTTGTCTTTCTACTTTGCAAAATCCTGTGTTTCTAGCTTTAAAATAGTTACAAATAGCCTAGAGATTCTAAATTAAAATAGTTGTATTTGTATATTATCAATAATTAAAAAAGATTCTAAATAGATATTATTTTATAATTTATCTTATATTATTAATAAATTTTTTAAAATAGTCACATATCTTATGAGTTTAATTTATTTTAGTTTTCACACACATTAAAACTGCAATTTATAGTCCAAATTGAGGCTGTAAAAGGAAATCAAGAATGAATGAGATTTTTTTTGGACAGAAGTGGTCCATCGAAGGCATTTTATTTAAATATTTAAAACTACCACCAACATAATTCAATAAATGAAATTCAAATAATTCAAACCGAATGTCAATTAACGTCCTCATGCAAGAGCCAATGGCAAGTTTGTATTAGTTAATCTATGAATGTACTTAAAAGCAACTTAATGGAAGTACAAACGAAGTTTATAGGGATCCACTAAAGACATCATTGCTCCTAGGCTATTTATGTTCTGACTTGAATTTGGATTGGTAGTTACCGAATTAGTTTAAATTATAAATTAAGTCAAATTCAAGTATTATAATATTTTATTTGAACCGTTTGTGAGACTAATCGAGGTTTTTAATTTTAATATGTATATTTTCTATATTGTTTGATTATATTTCTATCCTTATTATAAGTATTAGAGTATAAATAAACTTAATTGAGCTCGAGTTTAAACTTTAACACAAAAACCGTTAAACGGATTTAATTGAATTATATCTTAAATCGTAATCAAACTTAAAAGTTGATGTTTGATTGAACCCAATTGAAACATCAAATCCCAAAGTTTGAAGCAAGTTGACTCGATTACACCCCAATGGATCTACACATCAATTCGGTCACACACACACACACACAAATAGTTGGACGCTTTATTTTGGGCATAATATCATAATTAGCCATCAATTTTTATCAAAATGATCATTTTGACTCCTAGTCTTTTTTGGCTCCCAACATTTCGTTTTGGGGCAAAAAGGTCCTCCATGAATGAAAATAATTAGTTAACAAACAATTAACACTCCAAAATAGAAACTTTTTACGTAACGCCCCAAATTCCAGGTTAGAAATTTTGGGTATATTTGATTTGGACCTTAGAATAAATCCCCTTAAACCATGGAGAGTTTGACCCAAGTGACATTTGATTTGGGCTTGTTATGAGCCCAACAAGCTTTAAAGAGGGAGTTTTAAATATTGACCCAAATATGGAAGGACTAGGTGAGTAATTAACCCATTATTTGAAATCAAAGTTGATTTCTATTTATGAAGCATGATATCACGTCTGGCCATTCCTCCTATTTTCATCTCAAGCTTGTCTTCTTTCTCTTCTCTTCCTTATCTTCCTCATCTCCAAGCACAACACAAAGCTTTGAACTTTAAGGTTTCCAAGCATTCTTTGAAGCAACCAATGTAAGAACTATAGTCTCTTCCATCCCAGCTTCAATTCAAGTCCCTAATCATAAGTTTTGGTTGAGTCATCAAAAAGTGGGTTTAGGAGGGGTTCATGAAATCTGGAAATTTCAGTTCGTTTTAGGGAGTTTTGAGTTATATAAATCATTCTAGTGCTCCCTTAAGTTTTAAAAACGAGTTAACTACTCGTTATGCTTATTTTGATTATTGCATGAGCAAGGGGAGAGTGTTAAGGGTATAAAAGTGCTATATTTTCTATCCTTTTACCCATAATTATTGTTAGATTTAGATTCAGTCTAGTTGCATTATTAGTTATTCATGCATGATTTCATGGTTTCCTTCACAGTTAAGTTTGATATTGCATTTTGGTTGGTTTTGTGGAAAATATATTGTTGGTGTGTGTTAATTTGTGCATGATAATGTTGACTGGATAAATTCACCTCATCAAGATAATCATGTCAAATAAAAGGAGAGCCCTAAAAAGTTGGAATTCCACGCAGAGTTTTAAGGAGATAAGGAAGTAAAATTTGCAAAGAGTTTTAGAATAAAGATAAAAAAAATTTATTCTCTCTTTTATTCCAACTTAAACGCATCATCATCAACAACCAGTTTGACCTAATATTATCCTATAAATCAAGAACCAAACACACAAGAAAAGGGGCTGCTAGAGAGAGAAAAGTTGAACACAATCTTCGTCTTTATTTCTTTTTCTTTTTGATTCATGTTGTTGGGGAATCTTTATCTTGTATTTATTTTGCACCCAACCATGAACTAAATTTAATTGGCTTGGGTTTTTGGGTTTTTGTGGTTGTGAAAACTCTTGGATTTGTTTAAGTTCTTGATTGCGGTTTCAATTAAAAGTTTGTTCATTCTTAGTTCTTTAATTGATTTCAAGTGAATTGGGAGAGGATCTTGAGAATTATCCATTTATCTAATATCAGGAGAGTTAGATTCAAGAAACGAATGAGCATGATCTTCATTTGAACAAACTTTAGTGAAGGTTAATCCATCTTAGGGATAATATTAAGATTTTAACCGTTAAAAGGAGCGCAAGATCGATTGTTATTCACCCATGGTTAACGTATGGATGTATCACCAAGGCATGTATAATTGACCAGTCCTTCGAGTTCGGAATAACAAGAAGGCATTAAAGAACGCTCTGTCGAGCTTTGAAGAAGGAAACCCAGTTGCTACGACAATTGAATCCTTTTCAATTGTCAAGGAAATCGAGTTGTAAAGGCAATTAATTACCCAGACTATCCAAACGGTTTTCACACTGCACTTCCCGATAACCCGACCTGCTATCTCACTTGATATCACTCTACTTTTATTTACTTGCTCATTTATTTTATTTGTTTATTCACACTCCTACTATTACTAATTTAATTCTTTTTACAGTGCAAAAAAGTTAGGATACAGAGTTTCACCAATCACTGTGAAGACGATGTATTTTCTACACTATAACTTGCGATGTGTACACTTGCACCAATTGCGAAGCACTTAAATCACGCAACAAGTTTTTGGTGCCGTTACCGGGGATTGGCAATATCGACTTTGATTTTTTATTTCTTGCACCTTAAATATTAGTATTATTGTTTTTCTTTTTCTTTTTCTTTCTTTTCAGATTCAAGGAGCTAACAAATTTTGGTTTTGCATCTATGTATGGCCAGGTCGAGATCAAAATCGCCAGAATATCCATTTGAACCCGAAATCGAGAGAGCTTTTCATAGAAGAAGAAGAATGCAATACGCAGTAATGGGAGACCAACTCGTTGATCCTATTAGAGACTCTAATGCTATTGGTAACGAGAAAGCCGAAGTAAGGGATATAGGAGCTCTAGTCGAGTGACATGTTCAATCGAGGAACATGCCCATTCGAGACTACTTAGAAGAAGATCTCAACGGTCTAAATTCAGGAGTTGTTACACTTGAAATAGAAACCATCTACTTCAAATTAAAACTAATAATGTTTAATATGATCAACACAATCGATCAAATTGGTGGACCAACAACATAATTGAGGATGTTAACGGTCTAAATCAGATAACATTTCAAATCATTCCTAGAAATTTGTAACTCATTCAAGCAATAAGGAGTCCATGAGGATGTCTTAAGGCTGAAATTATTCCCCTATTCACTGAGGGATAAGGCTAAATTGTGGTGGAATAATATCCAATCCGGATCTCTAGAATCTTGGGTGGATATATTTCTTGATTTCCTTGCTAGATATAGTTCTATAAGTATAACTGAATTGCATAACGATATTACTTCTTTCGGAAGACAGATGATGAATCCATGTACGAGGGTTGGGAGTGATATATGGAGCTTTTACACAAATGTCCCATGCATGGATTCCCAGTATGGACACAAGTGACGATGTTCTACAACTCAGTGAATACACTGAAAAGAATTATGCTAGATGTTTCGACAAATGAAATACTCCTCGACAAGTCACCGGAGGAAGAAATGGAGATTATGAACTATCTTACCAAGAATGATTATCAGTTCCTAACTATTAGAAGTGGAGGAGTCCAACGTAACGCCATAATAAACCAGCTTGATTCAATGGACACTGAGATGAGACTACAGAACCAAGAGACATCTTTGAAATCCTTGGAGACACAGGTCGGACAACTTGCCTAGAATTTGAACACCATACCACTAGATGGTTTACCCGACGATGCTAAGATCGCAAAGGGAGTAAGCCATGAGTAGTGTAAGGTAATCACCACCCGGAGTGGATGAAAACTAACTAAAAACCTCTACACAGCCCACGGGGAGAACTCAACCAGTAAAGCATACCCCTGTCTAATAAGATACATCCAACAATATTACCCCAGTTTATATTGATAAATCGAAGGATGCCCGAGCAAGTCCACATACCTCAATAATTTCTAATACAGTGGCAAGTCAATCAGTTAAATTCCAAATATATGGGAAAATGAGATTTTGAATTCCACCGCCAATCCCTCAGAGGTTGAAAATACAAAAACAAGAATGACAATTCAAGAAATTCTTGGAGATCTTGAAGCAAGTTCACATCAACTTGCCATTGGTTGAGGCAATCGAGCAAATACCAAACTATGCTAAGTTCCTTAAAGAAATTGTCTCTAAAAGAACAAGGATATGAGAGTTTGAAACAGTTGCTATGACGGAGGGATGCATGGCCATGTTGCACAACTAAATGCAACCCAAACTAAAAGATCCTGGTAGATTCACAATACCATGTGCAATAAAAAATCACTACATCGGAGCAAATACCAAACTATGCTAAGTTCAATGATTAAAATCATTTTAGTTTTTTTTTTGAGTAATTAATGAAAACTGAAAAATAAAAACTTGCAAGAATGAAGACATACAATTTTCAATATTTTGACTCCTAAATCATTATATTCCATTACCTTAACATTTTCAACTAAGGATTTTCAAATTTACTAATATTTTTATTGTCTTTGAGGATAATGTGTAATCGTATAATCTCTATACAATGACTTAAATCTTTGAGTCAACAATTAAACGTTGGCCCAAACTATGAATGAATTAATACATTAGAGTAATTAATTTCGTTGGTCCAGAACCCAAAACTAAACGAGTTTGGATTCAATTATAAGTGTGCATGAAAATAAAGATTTTTGAATTGAAAAAGAAGATTGAAGGGTTAATAATTTAACCTTTGGTAAAAAAGAAGTTGAACATCATTTAATTCACCATATTTTAGCATATTTTAAGCATGGGAGAAGGGGAAATACAATCCATGTTTTGTGAGCCTACCTTAATCCTTTCTCTTTTCTCATTTTCTTGCCCCTCCAAACCTTAGAGTGTATGTGTTAAAGGAACAAACTTCATGCATTTTTATCAATCTTCTAAGATCATAAAGGTAATAATCACAATTGTAACATTAGATAAATCGATTCGAAAAATTGGGTTAGTAATTTTAGATAGTGAATTAAGTTTTAGAAAATAAATTTGATTTTAGAAGAGTTTCAAAAAGAATTTCAACAATGGATTTCAAAAATCAGAATATTTTGTGGCTTACATTTGTAAGTAAACTATATTTAATTGTTAAAGACCAAAATTTAAAGCCCTTAACGTATTTTTACTGTTTTGATAAGGGATTTAAATAGCGTTCATGGTCACGTTTTTTATTGCTTCGTATTTATCACAGTTATGGACATAATGGATGCTATCGCGGTCACTGTAGGTGTCGTGGTCGTGATTTTTTTAAGATTTCACATAACTTATCCTAAAACATAATAATTATAATTAAAATTATAAAGATTCATTTTTAACGATTTTTTTGAATGTTTTTTAAGTAAAAATGACACGCACGCATGTATGCACCCACCCATACAACCACCTATCCACGTGTTAGGGACATCTCATTTCCATGAGATTACCCCGATAGTAACCCGATGGTGGGTTGAGTAGACGATATCGTGAATAAGGGAAAAACTTGAATAATGAAGATGGGGGGCATGCCAAAGTAATGCCCTCAGTTCAGACATTCCAACGTGTACTGGTGTCATAGCTAATAAGTTTCTTTAGCTCTTTAGGTGGGAAGTGATATGGTGTTGGGTCTCTACCATCCCCCTCACCCTGAGCTAGCATATGGTGTTACCATGGTGTAAGCGACATTCTCCTAGGTTCATTTAAAACCTAGGTGTACGGGTATCGGGACTAAGTGAATGGTACGATGTCACTCTAGGATGATACCTAGGGACAGTTTGAGACTAATGGGCCCACTATCGTGCTTTTGGTTGAGGAATGGGGTTGTAACCTAGCATTTGCTATGACTCGCGGGATCTCCCTTCTAGGAGTACTTGTGGCTTTGGGAATTATATTATGGCTTGGGACTAATGTGTGGCTTGTCTGTTCAGATATGATACTGTGGGATTGAGTAAAGAACTGAGGGATAATTTTTAACCAATGTAACTTGGTTTCGTGACGAGTTAATTCGAGGCATGAATCTATGTTGGGAAAGACTGACTTGTCTACGAGTTATCCCATTCAAGTGTCGCATGACATAACAACAAGACCGAGATGTTATATTCGTGACACTTGGTATCAGAGCCAAAATGGTTTATTTTGGTAGATTATTTGAGTTTCTTCATTTCTACTTCACTCCAAGCGCTTTGATATGTTAAGCAGGTAAGGTGGAAAGTGTTCATGCCAAGCACTTTAATGCATAGAGTAGGCAGGATGACCTGACCATACGCCAAGTGCTCTAGCGTGTGGAGTAGGCAGGGTGAAATAGTGTGGTAAATGCACAGAGGTGCTAGTTTACAGATTGATGTACAGTGGTGCTTAATCGTTTCTTAATTCACAGAGGTTCCAGTTAAAAGATTGATGCACAAAGGTGCACAATTGTTTCTTTACTGCACAGAGGTGCCAGATCCTAGATTGAAGCATATAGGTGCTCAATCATCCCAAAGCACAGAGATGTCAGATTCTAGACTGAAGCACATAGGTGCTCAATCATTTTTAACTGCACAGAGGTGTTAGTTTGTCGATCGAAGCACAGAGGTTCTCAATTGTTAATTAATGCACATAGGTGCTATGAATTTAGCATAGTGGTGCTATTTTTTAGGCACGTTAGTACCTCATTTGTGTTACAGGTATTGAGGTATTGTCGAACTAAAGAGAATGGTTTGCATGTATAATGGTGGATCAACAAGCTCTCACAGAGGTGAAGAGAAAGAAGTTGTAGTGCCTGTCATACATGAGATGGGTTTTATGGAACGAAGAAAGTTAGATGAGATTAAAACCGCGTTAGTGATCCGTAGAGCTCATATGATCTCTGTTGATATAATGAGGAGAGTTAAGGAGACTCAAGAAGAGTTGGCGGAGATAATGATCGAATTGGGGAACGAGGCAAGTGATGCCATATGTGTCATATAAATTGGGTATGAGGAGCTGAAGGCTCAAGTTAGTGCAGGCTTCAAGTAACTGTAGCTTATTTGATTACGAACCCTATGAAAGGGGAGTATGAGCCAAGATCCTGATCCCCAACGTGTGATGAGGCGATGGATATTAAAGAGCTTGATAATTTTCTGGTTGACATAGAGCAATATTTTCGAGCAATGCACACCGAGTCTGAGGAATATAAGGTGGCGATGATTGATGTATATGGCCGTTAACGCTAAGTTATGGTGGCAGTTCAACTTTGAAGATTGAGTGTGCTTTGTTAAGACTTGGGATGCGTTAAAGAATGAGTTTTATGATTCCCTTTCTCCCTGAAAATATAGACTATGACACTCATAAGAAGTTGAAGATTGTCTCATACAAGAACCATACGTGAGAATGTGAGAGAGTTCTCAACCTTGGTGCTAGATATCAATGACATGTCTAGAAAGGATAAATTGTTTCATTTTTTTGAGGGTTTAAGTCGTGGGCGAGGCTTGAGTTGTAGAGGAATAAAGTGCAAGATCTGACAGTAGCGATAATCATTGCTGAGTGCATTAATTATTACAATGATCATCATGGAAAACGTAATGTACCTTCCCAAAGTAGAGAGAATACCTAATAGGTGGACGGGAACAAGTTGGCTCGAGGGTAAAAGACAACATGTTGGGGAGCGAATAAGAGTTTTCCTGGAAGGAACCCAACCCAAATAGATTCTCGATTGGTTATGGATCGAGAAATAGAGGTAATAGACCCACATTGAGGTGTTTCCTTTGTAATGGGCCTCATCAGATTGCATAGTGTCCATAACAAAGTGATGTTAATTCTATAGTGACATCAATGAGGGACATTGCACAAGTGAACTCTCCCCCAGAAGATAGTGAGTATGAGCTAACTAGAATGGGTTCCATGCGATTCATAATTACCTCACAGTTTTAGCTGAGTAACTTGATGAATGAGCTAGAGAGGGGATTGATGTTTGTGGACAGTTGGTGTTCCTTATTCTTTTGAGGATTCATGCTGAGCGCTTCACCCTTAGGGGTAGGCAGGGAGATAGAATTCAGGCCGAGCACTTCCAGATGAGAGTAGACAGGATGACATGATCTTACCCTAAGCGCTCTAACGTGTATAGTGACTAGGGTGAAATAATTTGGTCTTGCATAGAGAAGATTAATTGGTATAGTTCGTGTAAGAGCGCGTCATTGTATTATTAGCACAGAAGCGCATGTTCTATTAGCACGGAGATTATTGTTTGATATTCACGTAGGGGCACATGTTGTTTTGGCACAAGGTGCTTCAAAGATGTTCATACAGTGGTGTTTGGACACTTGTTCTTTTGAGAATGTTGGTGCTCATTGGATTTTGAGGAAATCACAGAAATGAGTCAATGGGTTAGGGGACTATAACAATGTTGAGGATCTTTGAAAGTCGAAGTCGGTTGAGGAAATCATCGAATTGTAAAAGTTTGACGGTGACCTTGATAATGTGCAGGTTACTAGATCAAATGGATCATGATACATATGGGAATGGGCTATTCATGCTGACAAACCGTCTATGTGGCTAATGCGCTGAGTTCGGGGTAAAAAAGTTCAAAGAGGTAATCGTGTTAATAAAATATTATATGACATTTTATTTATTGCATGGAAAATACCATGAAGCATGATGTCATCTTAGTGATTCCTTTTCTAGTGTTAAGTTGTTTTATATACATAGGGAAGAAACCGTGCATGGTTCCAGCTACGATTCTTCTATGTCATGGGAAGAATGTATTATCGATTATCCAATTTAAGAAATGATTGAAGAAGGGAGAGCCTTCATTCTTGGTCTTCCCAATTTCTAAGTAGGATGCCAATTCTGGTAAAATGCTTGAGGGTGTTTAGGAAGTGTTGAAAGACTTTAAAGATGTAATTTCATATGATTTGTCGAAAGAGTAGCCACCTAGAAGGTAGGTGGACCATAAAATTGAGTTAATCCCGAGAGTTAATCCTCCAGCGATGTGCCCTTTTCGGATGAGTCCTCCAGTGATGTGCCCTTTTCGGATGAGTCCTCTAGAGCTGGCTGAGTTAGGAAGTAATTGGATGGGTTACTTCAAGCAGGATTCTTTCAACCCTCGAAGTCACTTTTTATGGCGCCAGTGTTGTTCCAAAAGAAACATGATGGGAATTTGAGATTATGTGTAGATTATAGTGCATTAAATAAAGTGACCATTAGGAATAAATATATTATTCCACTAATTGCCAATTTGGTTGACCAGTTGAATAATGCCAAATATTTTTACGAAGATGGGCCTCAGGTTGGGATACCATCAGGTGAATGTGGCCGAAGGAGATGAACCCAAAATGGCTTGTGGGACTCAATGATCCTTGGCTACCTCGATAAGGTTGTAGTCATCAAGTTGGACGATATAATGATATTTAGCACTTCCATAGAAGAGCATCATGTACATCTTTGATTACTTGTGATAAGGAGTAAATTGAGGCACACATGGGTGCACTGAGTGTACAATTCATGGGAATGAGGCACAATAATCTTCATGAATAAGTCATCATGAGTTTGAGTGGAGGAGAAGGTGGAGTTATCTAATGTTGAGTGGTATAGTAAATATTGTTCAAGATGAGGACGTCATGAGAATGTGTGGGGGAGAAGATAGAGCCGCAGGATACAGATTCAAAAAGAATGGTTTGAACAAGACAAATCACTTGGCATGGTGTCAATAAGTGGGAATCATAGAGAATAGTAAAGTTAAAGTACTTTGGTATCTTGATATGAGGCATTTGGATTTGTTTTATATTTATATCAATAAATGTTCTTAAGATGGTGTATTAGGAATCATATTATAATTATTGGGCTAACAAGTGTATTTGTTAGCGGTGCTGTGGTGTTTAGTGTTTGAGCAGGTATATCATTACAATTAAGGTGGGATTCGACAAGAATAAAAGTAGGTGTGTCTTTATCATTTGTCAAGGAAGTGGGTGAGCCCTTATCCTTTATCGAAGATGCTGTAAGTGAGCAATCGTGAGCCAGGTGGACAAAGTTTAGGCATGGCATTAATAAAGGGCCAAGAGGGCTTGAGTTGGGACGTGTCTAACATAATTGAATGCTCATATGTTTTGAGCTAATATGGTACCTTTGGGAATGATTACCTTAATCATGTCATATATGACACATTGTTTGAGATGCCACAAAGTGATAGGTATGCGATGGGTAACACACCACGTGTTGCATCATATGGTTTAGAATATGTGATGGTGTTCAAAATGTTAGACATAACAACAATGGTTCCTCAAGGTTATATCCTTAAAGAGAACAAGCTTAATGGAAATGAGAGAGAAACGATGGTAAGTGGATTTACTCTACCCAAAGATGTGAGTTTGGTGTCCCATGGAACGAATCATGGTCTTAGTTCTTGAGGGCAAACGATGGACCTCATGAGAAGGGTCAAATCTTTGCAAAAAGGTAACTAAGATATGGTTTTAGTGTCGATGAGGACATCAACCAAAATGAGTGGGAGAGGATATTGGGGACATCTCATTTCCATGAGATTACCCTGACAGTAACTCGATGGTGGGCTTAGTAGATGATACCGTGAGCAAGGGAAAAACTTGAAGAATGAAGAGAGAGGGCCAGTCAAGGTAATGGCCTCAGTTCAGACATTCAAACGTGTACTGGTTTCATAGCTAGCATGTGGAGCTACCATGGTGTAAGGGACCTTCTCCTAGGTTCATGTGGAACATAGGTGTGCGGGCATCGGGACCAAGTGGATGGTATGATGTCTCTCTAGGATGATACCTAGGGACGGTTTGGGGGCCAGTGGGCCCCATATCACGCTTTTGGTTGAGGAGTGGGGTTACAACCTAGCATTCGCTATGCCTCGCGGAATCTCTCTTCTAAGAATACTTGTGGCTTTGGGAATTATATTATAGATTGGGACTAATGTGTGGATTGTCTGTTCGGACATGATACTGTGGGATCGACTAATGAACTGAGGGATGATTCTTAACCAATGTGACTTGGTTTCATGACGAGATAATTCGAGGCATGATCTATGTTGGGAAAGGTTGTCTTGTCTGGGAGTTGTCCCATTCAAATGTCGTGCGACATAACAACATGACCGAGATATTATGTCCGTGACACTGCACCCACACGCATGTACGCATGCATGGACGAACACACATATAATTTAGTTTAACCAAATAGGAAATATTAAAAACTTGGTAATAGGATAAGATAAAAATTAGGTTGAAATTAAATGTATTGATAATAAAAATGTACTGAAATACAAAAAATGAAGGTTGAAATGTTGAATGGAATTTGAATAAATTTAAAGAACACAAAATGACTAAATTTAATTGAATTACACAAACACATATAATTTAGTTTAACCAAATAGAAAACATTAAAAACTTGGTAATATGATAAGATAAAAATTATGTTGAAATTAAAAGTAATGGTAATAAAAATGTATAGAAATAAGAAAATGAAGGTTGAAATGTTGAATGAAATTTGAATAAATTTAAAGAACACAAAATGACTAAATTAAATTGAATTAAAATAAATGTGTAAAATTTAAATTGCATAAATTTAAATTACTAAAATTAGGAATAAAATCCAAATTACTTAAATATTAAAGTTACATTCTAAACTAAGGATTAAATTATAAATTCCAAAAAGTTAGAGGAAGTGTGGTAACAAATTAACATATCCATTAAAATTATATTCTAGAATTTATAGCAATAAAAAATTAAAAAATAAAGGAAAATTAGAGTGGAATGATCAAAACCAAAAAACATAGCAGAAAACTATATAACTTTCATTCTCTCAAATCCCAATCTCATCTCCCAATCTCATCTCCCAACTTCCAAAGTCTCAACCTTTCATTTTTTTTAAAAAAAAGAAAAGTTATGGATTTGCTTCGACAACACAATTTCTCGAGTTTTTATTTTTCCTTCTTGCACAATAAAAGACACATCTCATATAGTGAAATTGTATTTCTTTTCATTACTTTCTTGTACAACAAAGTGGAAAATAAGAAGTTTCCTCATCTAAGAAACCATCGAGGAATACTTCAGTAGTTTCACACGAGCTTGGTGACGAGGGCTGAGGAGGAGAACCGAACACCTCAAATGGTAGCCCATTACTCAAGTTCTTCACTGAAGCTCAACGGAGGCAACATTTTTCAGGTGAGAATATTGGTTTTTTTTTTGCAGTAACGGTTGAAAAACAGTAATAGCATCTCGTTATTGGCACTATACACCGTTACTCGTTAAATTACGGATGTGACAGACCGCTACCAACGTGAATCTTCTACCCACCGCGAAATTCCTCAATATCGATTTCGAATGGTGGCGCGATCGCAAAATAGCGGCCGCTATAACTGTTGTGCTCCACTATTTGAATCCGTGGTTTTGATTTAAGGTAGTTAATTTCTTTTATTTTATAAATTTATTTTAATTACTAGTAATGTATAATATATGCTCATTATTTTCTTAATTGATAATAATAAATGATCTCTTATTTTTGGTAACCAATTCTAACTAACTTTGACTTTTCATCTCACATTTTACCCCCACAAAATTCTCCCAAACACCCTTACGTTATACCCTCATTTTCTCTCATCTTCCTATAGTATTTTTCCCCAAATGTTTCATCAAATCTTCTCTATTTCCGTTCATTGTTTTCTAGTAAGATAAGATATCAATTATATGACATTTTTTGTTGTTGATTTTACCTTTAGATCAAGCTTAGGACCTTTATATATGATTTTCAAAATCAATAAAATACATACAAAATTTTAATCCTAATTCTTGTGTTTTCATTCTTTACTTTTTTTTTCATGATTCAAAATGAATTTGATGTTAGATTGATGATTTTTAATGACTAGATCATAGAGTTTACATATAAAAACATGATTAAAAAAGATGATTGGTTTTTTTAATGATCTTGATTTTTAATCAGTTTTGATCTTGTTTTTTATATAAGCAAGTTTAGAGATTTTAGGTGTAGTGATTTAGTGTTTTAAGTGCTTAATATGAATGAGTTGGATTTTGTATGTGTTCTAGTCGCTTCAGATTTTGATGTGGCATTCAAATTACTCAGGTCATTTGTCATGATTGGGTATATGATATTACAATAGTTGAGTTATTGTGTGACACTGATCCTGTTAGCTCATCATTTAGAACGTGTTTTCGTTGTAGGTTACAGATTTTATAGAATGCGATGAGACATCAATATCATCTAATGAGTCTTAACGAAAGTATTTGTACTGTGATGAATACTAAGTGGACATGCAGATGTCATGGTTTATAATTGGGTCAAGTATAATATCTTACTTATGTATTTATGTATTTGGTTTTCAAACAGAGAGTTTCGTTTTATTAAAATGTTATTTTTTATAAACTTGTTTAATTATTTTAATAGTTGAGTATATGATTTTAAATGAAAAGGGAAGTGACTTCAGTGATTTTGTGTAACACTCAAATCTTTAAAATTATGGTATTACAATTATATTAGATATACAAATATACAATTATAGATATAAAATTTGTAAGTGTCAACTAGTTCAATAAGAATACTATGTAAGAGGTTTATGATACATGTTACATATATATATATAATATATATATATATATATTATAGTATATGTGTTTTAATATTTATTTTTTAATAATTTATAACCTATAATTTTATAATTAATGATATATTTTAGTTTTTAATAATATATATTTTACCTTTCTAGTTTTTTTTTTAAAAATGTTAATAATTTAATTTCTTTTAGTATTTTTATATTTAATTTGTTAAATATTTGAATATTTTTTATTTTAACTTTCAGATAATTTAATTTTTTATTTATAAAAAATTAAATAATCTCTTGTAATTAAAAAATAATTTAACCTTTAACAAAAAAAAATCAATTTAATTCATCTATCACGTCATCAACCACCATAAACTATCAAATTAATACCATGATCTACCATATCAACAACATGAACTACCAAATCAGCATCATAATTTCAACGTGTTATTCCATTTATCAAAGAACCACATTAATTTTTTTTCTCAAGACATACAAAAAGATAACATTAAACCTTTTAAGTTCAAATATTTTAAAATTATTTTACGGGCTATATAGAACAAATATTATCAGCACAACAAACATAAAGTTAACATGAACTATCACAAAACCTATCACGTCAATATCGATAACGGATGCACATGCATTGAGGGTGTACAAAGGCTCTCTATGAAATTTAAATTTAGATCTATTTTATTAGTTGTGGTCATTCTAAAATTTTATTTGTATCCATTTCATGTACAACTTTATACTACTAATATATATGTGTGCACGCCCTCAATTTCTGAATCAACACAGTTAAAGATTTATTATGACGTTAATATTTAAGCCTGAATTTGTCATTATACCTAAACTGGCATGATGTAAATGATTCATAAATACAAAAACCTAACAGAGTTAGGGAACTTCATAGATGTTGTCATTCATCTTTTTTAAGTTGTAAAACCTTTAGATCCCTATCCATTTCTAATCTGCACATGGACAACCCCTTTCAAACAAAAGATGAGCAAATTCAGGAGTTGCCATACCCAAAATGAGAGCTGCTCATCACTCAACAGACTAAAGGAATCCACGGTTAAAGCCGCCACACAGCTTTTCTCCTCACCATTGTTAGATGTGAAGATTGCTTTGCCCTAAACACCCCCCACAAATACAACTTCCCTGGAACCCAGTGCAAACCAAATAATTGTTCAGCTCTTTCTCAATAATCCCAAGTTCAAACACTCTTAGATTATGTTCATTTAAACTAAACATGAGGTAATGAATATCTAGACTCACTCAGAAAGTTCACAGGCAACAAGTAAGACGTGTAAACTATTCTACATCTTCAACTGCAGCTCTGATGCCAAGATCTTTGCCAATCATCTTATCTATTAGGATGTCAAAAGTCTTTGCTTCCCTGTAAAAGTGAAATTAAAAGGGAAAAAATGAGGTACAGAAGTTTGGGACAGACGAGGATGATTACGTCTTTCAGATAAGTAAACACCTTTCGTTACTTGGAAAGAAATAAAGGGCAATACTTTCATCACTTGACCCCGATTTTTCAAAACCTTTTGGCCACACGTCGCATCTTGGAAGCAATTCAAGGAGAAGCAATTGAGGTAAGCATTTCGCCGTCTCGCAAACTTTCAAACATGCTAAGCTAGACAAACGGGCTACAGCTCCAATGGTAAGGTTTTCAACAGAGATATCAAAACTTCCCGTCAGGAAAACAATGGGGCTCACGAGCTTCATCTATCAAACAATGTATGAGCATAAATATAAAAATAAAACAAAAAGCTCCTCCAAATCGATTCAATATTGGCTGTGCAGGTACATAAATATTACTTGGTATTTGTACTGGTAGCTACAGCATGAGTGCGTCCAGCCACATCATCTGAACATTTTTCATCTAATTCCCTCCACCTGTACGAAGTGTTATGCTCTGATGTTTAAATGCTCATTGATGGCTACAAGAGGCATACTATTATTTACAGATCCAGCTCCATCATCAAAGATAATCCAATCCGATCCTCTTGAATGTGAACAAGAGTTGATTTTCGCTTCAGTAAGTATAGCTTCTTCACTAGAGCTAGGCCTACCAACCATCGATGATCCTCTTGGTGCCTCATCTTTCTCATGATTCTCAAAGGGTTGAAGTAAAGGGCTACTTTGTCATTGCACATTTGATTCAGCCAACGAGCCAGTGTCATATTCACTCTTCTTCGTATTCCTTTCTCTTCTTCTTCTTCTTCTTCTTCTTCTTCTTTAACTTGATGTCATTCTCCCTCTTTGATTTTCCAACAATATTGTCCTTTGGTTCACAGTCAATGAAAAACCAAACAACATGCTCCTTAAAAGTTTTTGGTAATTTAAATGAGCAATAACTGGATGAGGAAAGATCATTATAGAAGAGGTAATTAGTAAAAACAAATTTAAAAAAAATTCATAGGTTTAATCAAGATTCAACCTACTGAGCCAAATTAAAGAATTGGTAACTGCTGCAGTTTTAACATGTCTTATCATTACAGCAGTTGCAAAAATCATAAACCTCTGCCTTCAA
The DNA here is from genome assembly GCF_006381635.1 of Hibiscus syriacus. Lineage (NCBI taxonomy): Eukaryota > Viridiplantae > Streptophyta > Magnoliopsida > Malvales > Malvaceae > Hibiscus > Hibiscus syriacus. The sequence goes on along the minus strand of NW_024062536.1, from coordinate 539,910 downwards.
AACTAACAAATAATAATAATAATAATAACAACTAAATGATTTCATGTCCATGTGATGCTTCCTAGAACAAGTATGTTGAGTATCTAATAAATTCAATGTTGCCATTTACCGATGTACAGCATAAGCCTGACACTTATCACAATAAATCATTGCCACCGAGAAGCGCAGGTCACTACACGTCTGGCATACAGTCACCTGCGATAACCAAAATCACAGTTACTAAAGACGAACTGTGCTAAAATTCTACTTCCAGGGTCGAAAAACTACTTTGAAGACATCACAGAAGCGAAATCCACTGTGAATAGGAGAAACAGATGTCAAATTACAAACGATATAAATTCAGAAAATGGAGATCGATAGAAGTAACATTCTAGAAGGGAAGGCATAGATTCTACACCAATTGACAAACAGAATCCAGTTTGCTAAGAGGAAGGACAAACAATATTTTATCACCAATATTTCATTCTTTTATCCAAAAGAGAACTGTACAGTTCATCAGGATCACGAAATGCAGTAAAAAGGTTGACAAAATCAATCATAACCAAGTAAAATACCAAGATTATTATTTCACTGAAGTGTTAATTATCCTCATTATATATATCTCCCTGGTTACTCCAAATGTATTATTCTGAGGGAAGCAATCCCGTTTATCAAGTACTCATTCTAAATGATCTGTATCTTATAATGGTTTTACCCAATATAGACAATCCTTTGACATGTAATATTCGAACCTTTAATAGAGCCAAGTATTTTCCATTTCTAGAAAATAGTTTCTCTCATATAATCAATTAACATTGAATAAAAAAAACTAATATTACTAAAATAGAGATAATTTCCCCCTTTTTCTCCTAACAAGTAGTATAAAATGAAGGGTTGAAGGTTTTATAACTTTTTTATATATAGTTTAATTCCATTCTTAGCATCTTTCTCTGTGCATAGCATGGATATGAAAACTGCAACAGCAAGCAAAAAAATAGCATTATGCAATGGTTGGCAAAATGTACCTTTCAAGCCGCAATCAAAGTACATTTAAGATGAAATACTCAAACAAACAAAAAATAAATAAGTAAATAAAGTAGCATTTGAAATAGGGGGGGGGGGAAAGAAATGGAAATCCATATAAAATGATCAAATATGGATTAGTGTCTGTGAAGGGGGGGTGTTATCGACCAAAGTGGTACTTGAGGATATAAAGAAAAGAAAATCTGGTTACATAGAGAGCCATATATGCATTACTTTCAACAGCCAGATCCAGAAAGATGCAATTACTAGAACTCAAATTTGGATTCAACACAAAGCTTCTGAAAATGAATTCACTAACTTTAGCAAGATTCAAGTTGGAGAACATTCAATTAAGGTTCCCAAATGTTTCGAGAGACAAAGAAAATTTTGAACAACATAGACAATACAAATAAAAACTGATTCCTAAGATCCTGTGCCAAAGCTGCTACCACAGTTCCAGTTTAACCAACATTAAAGCATGCACAAACATTCACAATAAAGAAATCAATAATATATCCAAGCCATAGTCACATGGATCGCGGTACGCTCCGGTACGGGAACGTAGAACGGGATCGCAATTCGCTAGGTCCCTAAATCAAATTTTATAACTTCAAGACTTTAAATATCTTAGAGTAACTTCAATACTATAGATTTCATTCAGTAACTTCAATACTTCAAAGTTGAAGGACTAAATTTATAAAGTTGAAGGACTAAATTTATAATTAAACCAATATCTTAAACATTATAAATACAATAGTAAAAAGAGTTGGTCTTTACTTGGGTTTCTGAAATATTAACTCTACTTTTTTTCTTCTCACACTTCAATGCTTCCTCGTCTTCCTTTCTTTTCATTCTCTAAAATGTCAGTCCATCTTTCTTTCTTTTTCTTTACCAAATTACCTATCAAAAAATCTGTCGACTCTACCGCCGATTGGTAAGATCGGCCCTTCCACGTCTTCGTTACCGCCCCTTCTCTTATATTTGTTTCTTTGTTTTTGTTGTGATGGGCTTTTGTTTCATTTGTTTATGCTGTGAGGTTTTGTTTTCTTTGGTTTGTTGTGGTGGGTTTTTTTTTGGTTTGCTTTCATAGGGTTTATGCTTCCATTATTTTTGCTATGGGTTTTTGGTACACTAATTTCACCGTTCCGGTACGCGAACGAACCGCGAATTAGGACAGACGAACTGAAACGAGATTCGTGGGGTGGAACGCGTTCGTACCGCGTTTTGGATCGCAACGTACAATACGTAAATCGTGGGCTATTGAGCAATTTATGTAACTATGATCCAAGCTACAACTCCATCACTACCCTAAGGAAACATAACAAATTAGAACTAGAGTTGTGTATGAATGAAAAAGATCACTAGCACAAGCAATTTTACTGTTAAAGAACAATAAAAGATCCTTCTTTTCAGATCAAATATTGTTCTAAGGCTCTTCTTCACTCTAACGCGAAGCCCAACAAATCGTCTAAACCCTTCAATTTGTTAAAAACCTACCCAAGAATTCTCAGTAAAACTCATAAAAAATGAAATTAAGAGGAAAAAAAAATTCATGATTCACTTCATTGAAAATCAAACAAATTGCATGAATCAAACAATTTCAGCGGTTAAAAGATTGTTGTTGTTGTTATCCCTTGAGGTCTCAAGGTTCAAACAAAATGTCTGCATAAGTGTTTTGAGTCTTCCAAACAACTACTACATTGTAATAAAAAAAATCAAGCAAATATCTAAATCCATTCACCGTCACTATATGAAAATTCAAGAAAAAGAGAGTAAAGATAAAAATAAAAAAACAGAAATCCGGGCCAAAGAAAGGAAGTTATTAGGGTTTTAAAGAAATTGAGAAAACTTTCTATTTTCTTCCCAAAAAGAAGAAAGTCCTAAAAAGGAAAATCATAATGGAAAATGGACTTAAAAATGATCGTGTTCCAATTCATTTTCGGTTTAATCGGAAACGCATAAAGTTTTCGGGGTTTCGTTTTCCATTAATTCGAAATAATCCGATTTCTTTTTCATGTTTTTCATTTCGAGCCAGCAAACCTAAATCCTGCATGTTCTTTTTTTTTTCCTTTTTAAACCAAATCCTTCATTAGCTATAACTTAAAAAGGGTAAATTACCACTGGTCAGTAATATTTGAGTAAGGTTTTGTTTTCCCCACTAAAATTTACAAAATAACAAATTAGTCACTAATATTATCTATTTCTAACAAAATAGTCACTAACATTACCGGTTTATAACAAAATGGTCACTCCATCGTCATCCAATCAAATTGATGATGTGGCAATGTTAAAAAATGTTAATATCTAGTTTTATTCCTAAAATACTACTAAAAAATCAAATAGGTCCTTGAACAATAATTTTATATCTAATTTTATCCCAAAAGCTTTCTAATTTCTATTTTTTTCCCAAACACACTAGTCCCCACTATCTCCGCTATATTCAAATCAACTTCCATACCAAATGAAAACTGTTAGAAGTATAACAATCCGAGATGATGAAAATAAAATCTTATTTAAAAAAATTGATTCACACAAGTCGTGACAAAGAACATTTAATTACACACCAAGATCTCGTCGTAAAGTTCGTATAAATGAATCAAGAATAAAAAAAATTATTAATAACATGAAAAAATATTCCATTAAATAATCGAAAGAACTATATAGAATTAAATACACAATTTTTATGGAACAAATCGATTGGAAAGGGTTAAGGCCTGCAAATACGCAATAGATTTTCAGCCACTCCTTGGTGCCCGATCTTTGGTCGTCTGTTTCCCAGGATACAACAACGAGATTATCAGCACACAGTAGCACTACCAAGATCACAAACTATTCATTGCCTTCGTCTATCACCAAAAAAAACTAGAAAGAAAACTTTTTGAATAGTCTTTGAGTTGTTTTAATTGTGTTTAACCTAGTAGGTTTATACAATATTTATAGGGATTTCATATTGTGAACAAATAGAAATTTTTGACCTAATGAATCATTAATGAGAATCAAGCAATCAAGCAATTTCCGAAATTACTTTTTGATTAAAGGAACATTTTAATTCCAAAACAAATTTTGAAAAGATATACTTTATTTGAGGAAAAATTATTTCACCTTTGGGTTAAAATATTTGCAAGTCCACAAAGAGCTTGACCGATTCAGACATTCATGTTACCCACATTGTGCAGGTCTGCACATGTACGAACCAACAATTGGTTTTACTTTTTTCTCAACAACGTTTAGATCATTTTTCAAAGCTCTAAAATTATCAAAATTTTCCAACAATCCCCTACATGAATAAATTGATCATTTTATCAAAACCATTTTGACTCGATGTGGTGAAGACTATACGATCGATAGTTGCATAGGATAGGTAGGTGACCTTTGAACCTTCCTTGTGACAAATGTTTACTTTATTAGCTAACTAGTAAACGTGATGTCCTTGAACTGTTATGTTGTTTGTGTAAACGAGATATACTTCACACAACTACCCTTCGACTAGAATTTTAGTTCTCATGGGTATGTCCTTAAAGCTATGAACATCGCATGGTTCTGCAAGAGTTTGAAAGAACTACGTCCAATAGTCTCCTTGAAGTGGCTTTACTCTGATATAGGTGACTTATGTTGTTCGGTTCACTGAAGTATACAATGGTCATTAAAAGCTTTGCTTTGCCTATAAAAATTTGATCACTGCTTATATCATAGGAACGGGCTTGGGATAAAACCCCCTACAGTGACCACAAACGGTTTATGCAATTAGGTTATCCCTTTGAATCTAGATCTTGAGGCCTCAAGTCATTTAGGTATGATTTTTCTTCACATAACACCTTTAATTTTCCATGGGTTTTGGTCTCATTCCTTTAGATGTTCTCTCAACTTGATCTCAATTTAACCCTTTGGTTAGTGGATACATGATATTATCCTTTGATCTTACAAAATCAATAGAGATAACTCCCTTGATATCAATTCTCTAATGGTATCGTGTCGATTATGCATATATCTCGACTTACCATTATACATAAAGTTATGTGCTCTATCAATTTCATTTGTTTTCAATATATGAATATTGTGGGAACATACTTTGGTCATTCAAGAATATCCTCCAAGAGATTCTATAGCTATTCAGCCTATTCTCCAGACTTGTCTAGAGCTACAAACTTGGATTCTATTGTTGATCTAGTTATAACCATTTTTGTAACAGCCCAAATTACGAGTTAGTAGTTTCAGGTTTACCTGAGAGGTAAGTGGACCATGTGAAATTACAAATTAAGTTGTTGGGATTAATTGGGTTGACTTTTGGGCCCAATTAGACATACAAGTGGATTTTTTTAATATAAGATAAAATGAAAAGGACCAAAAGTGCAATTAGACTCTTGAGTGAAATGGAAGCTAATTTTAGGGTTTTTATTAGTTTTGGGCATCGGTTCCTCCCACACAAACTCTTCATCATCTTCTTTCTCTTCTCCTTCCCTCTCTAAGCTTTCATAACCTCAAGTGGTGGTAAGATCTCATTTCTCTTAATTTATCAAGTCTCATATCCATCCCTCTACTTCTTAACATCCTTATGTAATATCTTGTATCTTTTTTGGGTTGAGGAAAAAATGGTGAAAAATCAACCAAGTCAAAAAGGAGTGTGTTTGGTAGCTAAAGGAGCTTCATTTCGGGTTTGTAAGATCATTGTAGTGTATTTTTAATCCTTTGGAATATTAAAGTTTCATAAATTCTTGGTGTTTGCTAAGATTTGGATGATTGAGCATTTTAGGGTTCTTATTTGATTTCTCAACCAAATCACATTTTAGGTGTTAATGGCATGTTTTAATGATGCCTAATGACCCTAAATAGCTTACTAAAGTTTTTTAATAAGCTTAGAAACCAACCCATGTCGTTTGGGGTGATTCTTGAGTGATTCCCGAGCTTAAGCAAGTCATTCCCAGAAAAAGGATCGATCCCTCGACCAAAAGGATCGATCCCAAAGTTTCTGTTCAGCAAAGGATCAATCATTTCTAAAAGGATTGACCCCTCTTCAAAAGGATCGATCCCTTGGAGAAAAGGATCGATCCCTCAACAAAAAAGGATTGATTACTTCTCTGTTTTGCTCAATGAACAAGGATGGATTTGCATTCATTAAAGGTTCTAAGTGTTGTTGAATGTTTTTTTGACCCGCTTAAGGTCTGTGAGATCTAAAGACGATCCATAATTGTAAGACTTAGTCCGTAAGGGACATAAATGACCCAACATACCTAAAAACACTTGTAGGAGTAGGTTACACCGGGTGTACCATATTAAGCATAATACACTAAAGTATCTTCAATCGGGACGTGTACGAATAGAGGGATTGAGGATCAGTAAACGAGATACCGATGGCGGTACAATAAACATGTCAGATTCTACTAATAAAAGTATGGGGCTTCGAGAACATCAATGAACTAGGAATGGATAAGTCGTTTCACTACTTCAAGAGTTTTGGGAGAATTACGATAAGAGCGTTAGGAGTGTTGTTACCCAGTATTTAACCCGAGTCATATATCAGGCTAACTAGTGGTTCAGTCAGTGAACAACAAGCATAATCAGCATAAAATCATGAAACACCTAGAGATCTCTCTGAAGTCAGAGATGACTAAAATACCCTTTAAGTACCAATTAACCTTTCCTTAACGTCCATTGGTGTGTTGATGTGAGTGCCTTAATCATATATGAAGCTTGACAAGAGAGCATTACTCGATTATTTTGGAGAGATAATTTTTCCTTTGGTGTCAATCATAATGTATTTGTGTATTTGTTGAGACTTTTTCTTATTGATAATGTTCAATTGTGTATGTATGAGGTTCTAATATTTTCGTGACAAGTAACTAGAAGTGATAAAGGTAAATTAGATTGATTTTTTCTTGAGGTGCGGTTATAACTTTGACAATTATACCAAATTCAGTCAGAAGCAGCTTGGTGCATCCCTTGAGCACTCTCGCTCTATATAATTATTTTTATGGAAATAGTTTTCATTGCATATTTTGTGGATCTTTGATCTAGAGTTTTTAAGGTTTTTGATGAGTTGATTCAAGCTGACCTCTAGTCTATATATATTTTACTTTAGAGATTCTCTTTAGATATTCTCTGCTAGGTAAATGGTGATTATGGTTTTCGCTCAAATATTTTTTATTTTAGTTGTAACTTTCGGCGAAATTAATTTTTCTGTCAGAAATTTTACTTATTTTAATAAAAACATAAATTCATTTTATGACGGAACAATGATTTCATCATAAATCAATAAAATAAAATAAAAATATAAAAAAGCAAGTACATGACACCTTAATACCCAACTCCCTTTTCAACCCCTAATACAAACATTAATTATATCTAATTAAAATTTTATTAATTATTCCAACCTTCTAAACCCACTACTCCTGTAACAATTCCATTTCACTTAGTTTTTGCATTCCTCGGTTGGTAGAGTTGGCATCCCCGGGACCACTTGGTCATTTCACTAATTTGCTGTTTAAAATTTGTCTTTTTTTCAAGTTTGGAGTTGTGGCACCCATGTTAGTGTTTCTTCAACATTTTTCTATTTTTCTACTTTTTTCAAATTTAATATTTTATGTTGAATATATTGTAGAGTGTAAACTAATTTATGTAAGCATTTATTTTATTTTATATTATATTAAGTATTATATACATTTATCTCTTATTGTTTTCTTTGTTGATTTATATGCATATATCTTTCTTTCTTTTTCTATTTGTTGATTGTTATATTATAATTTTAGATTGAAAGCTGCTATTTATGTAAATGGTTTAACTATTTACTTTAATGATTTACATATATCATACTCGATAATATGTTAATTTTGTCGATATATTTCTATTAATTTTAGGAGTTTTCGTGTCCATGTTGTTAGTGTAAAATCTTTCCTCATTGATATTGCATTTTGAATTTCGTTGTATTATGGTGAGCTTTACCCTTATTTTGTTTGGTCTCTTAATTGTTAATTTATGACATTTTGTTAGGTCAAAGTTTAAACTTGGGTTAATGGCATAAAGGATGTACTTAAAATTAATTGTTATTATGAAATATTTTTTTTATTATGTAAGTATGTTATTAGTTTGTATATGTATACCATTATTTAATTGTGGTTTTTGGTTATAATAGTAAATGTTTTATTGCTTATAAAAAATTCAGTTCTGGTTTTTGTTATCATATTATCATTCAAATGATTTTTAAAATTTGTTTTAATGTTTTTTTTCTTTTTCAAAACTCTAAAATTTTCTAGTTAATTTGTGAGCTGAGGTAATTTAAATTATTTTTAAAAATATAGTGCTATCAATTTATTAGTATTATCCTTTTCAACTAAAAAATACAAAATATATTAACAGCTAAAAAACTAATTTGTGCATGTAGCATAATTTAGGAATGTCATAAGTTTACTTCTTGTTTTATTTGGAAATAAATAAAATAATAAATATATTAAGAGTAAAAAAAATATGTTTACATGTAATTACACTAATATTATCATAAGTTTGGTTCTTGTTCTTTTAGAAATTTTTAAAAATAGTAATTAAAAGTTATTATTAAAACTTTACTAATTTAAATATCTTAATTTAATAATATATCTAATAAAAAACAGGTTTCGGTATTCAGTATAGATTGATCTTGGATGTACAATATTGATAGGTTAAGAAATAATCACATTATTAATCCAGATTTTGAGCGGTCACTGTTAGAATTTATCACATTTACGTTAAGTAAGCCTAGATTTGCAGATCAAGGAAATATTAGAAGTCCATGTAATCGGCCTAAATGTAAAAATAAAAATTTTCACGATCTAGAAATGGTTAAAGTTCATGTTATCACTGAAGGGTTGTCATTATTATAATTGGGGGCACATGGAGAGCCATGTTTTTCTATCACTGGTTACTAACTATATGACGGCTATAGTACTCTAATTTCGAAGTATGAATATGATCTGTGTGGTAACAATCATGATTTCCATGAAGTAGATATTGGTGGTCTTGAATTAAATTCATATATGGCAGAAAATGATCAACAACCGATTGGTTCGATGCAAATTTTGTACGATAGACTTGGTGCTTCTTCTAAATCGATATGACCTAGTAGCAATGAGTCCAAGTTATCAATGGTTTCCGAATTAATACACTTGAAAGCATAATATCAGATTCGTAATGCATGCTACGGTTACCTTAGTCAGATAATGCAGAGGTTAATGCCCGAAGATAATGTCATGCCCAAGAGTATTTATGTGACGAAGAAGTTGGTTCGTGATATGGGTTTGTCATTTCAAAAAATCCATTGTTGTAGAAATGGGTTGCAGATTTACTCGATTACAAAGTTTATATGCCTCTGAAGTTACCACTAAGCATATGAGGTGGCATGTTGAGCATTAAATTGATGAAATTGGTCTCATGTGTCATCCTTCTGACTCTATTCCATGGAAATATTTTGATTAGGAGAATACAACATTTTCGTATAAGACCCGTAATGTTAGGTTTGGGTTATGCGCATATGATTTTCAACCATTTGGTCAATTCGAACAACAATATTCTTTGTGGCCGATTATAGAAACACCATACAATTTGCCTCCCTCTATGTGCATAAAAGATGAGTTTATGTTCTTGACAATAATTTTGGCGGGTCCTAAAAATCCAAAATATAATATAGATGTATTCTTTCAACCCTTGATTGCTTAGTTGATACATTTGTGGATATAGGGGAGACAACATATGATTTGTCAACCAAGTAAAATTTTTTGATTCGTGATGCCCTGTTGTGGACTATCAATGACTTTCCTGCATATGGCATGTTGTCAGGTGATATTTGCTTATTATCTGATTCCTCCATCGCTAGAACAACACAATGGAGAAAATGCGTCTTGAATATTGGATGACATTTTCTTTTAGATTTTCAATTTTACTTGAATTTTTGAATATTATCTTATGTTTTGTTGAAATGTAATGCTTCAATACTTTTATTTGCTCATCAATGAAAAGACAACAATGTTAGTGCGCCTTTCCTCCTTTAGGATTTAGAAGGAGGTTTTTAGAGATTACTACATTGTTTATTTTTAAACAAATTAAAATTATATTTTTACGTTTCTTTAAAATTATTTTCAATATTACTACCCAAATAGATTAAAAAAGAAATAAAATGATTATTATTCTATTTTTATTTTATCTGATAATTTTAAAAGTATTTTAATTTTGTTTGTAACAAGTCCACAAGTTCTGTCACAAAATTTAGAGTTTTTTTTAATTACCTGCTCATTTCCTCCAATTTCCCTCCATTGAAACATAAAATTTGTGATGGGTTTACATGTTCCATCACTAAATTTAGAGGTTTTTACTTATCCGCTCATTTTCTACAATTTCACTCCATTGAAACATAAAATTTCGAACATACTCATTTTGTACCCTAATTTTTTTCTATTTAAACCTTTATAAACTCATTTTTCTCTCATTTCTTTCTTTTCATTTCTTATCTTCTTGTTATCTCAATTTTTTCATCAAAAGTTCATCTCATAATTTCATCTTCTTTTTTATCATCATCTTTTTTTATTATCATTTATCAATGTTGATGTAAGTTTTAATTTTTGTTCAATGTACTGTTTTAATTTTTACTTTGTTTATTATACTATTTTTAGTTAATTATTAACATCTTTAATTATATTTTGTAGGTTGCTTGGAAATTTTTAAATGATAACAATTATTTAATATGAAAATGTGATATTTACTCTTTTTATTATTGAACATTGTATTATTTTTTATGTATAGTGTGCAACCAAATATTCATATTGTAGTAAATCCTTATTTAGCCCCGACTAATATGGTGAATTTAAATTTTTATTTTTTTAATATTCCGACGGAATTCTATTGAAAACATAAGATATAATATTTTATGTATATAATTTTTAGAAGGATTTTAAATGTTTCGTTAGTAAATTTACTGACAGAAATCCATCAGTACATTTATGATAGATTACTTTATTTCATCAGAAATTTTGGTTTTGACCACTGTTTTACTGATTACTCTCTTCCCTCAGAAATTCCGTTAATAATATCAAATTATGTCATAAATTCCCTCAGAAATTTCATCAACAATTACACATTTTTTTGTAGGATTTTGTTGTTGTTGTTATTGTTGTTTGTGTAGTGAACGCAGCGATCCGAGAGTGGGTTGGAGTAAAGGTGAAAGTTGATGGCATAATGTTTCTTTATTTTAGCGCGTCTATAATGCATAATCTATGTTGGTAATTATGGAGTTCTTCAATATTATACTTCTGATGGCATGTGAGATAGAAGGGAAGGATCATGATATTATGAAGTTATTGCTCGTGTTTTTCAAAGGCCTTCTCCCCTCTACCGATCATGATTTGGTGTAACTTTTGTAATATTTTTCTTCCCCTTGAGCAAAGTGAGAGTAATGGTTAGGTTGTTGTGTTTCGATGCCTAGGGTTGTTTTTGTATTTATTGGTATATAAGCTTGAAGTTTTTATTTTATTTTGTGGGATGGATGTGTTGTTGCGGATGCAAAGGTTGTTGGCAGCTGTCTTCGGTATCGTATTGTCGTTTTTATTGGAGTTGAATATTATGGTTTATTGTTTGTAATGCTTTCTCCGAATTGTATATATTTTTTCCTTCTATTTAGGATTAGGAAGATTTTTAATAAGACATACAATCTGGATAGAATTTTATTTAGGATTAGGAAGATTTTTAATAAGACATACAATCTGGATAGAATTTGTTCGATTTTTAATAAAATCATTTTGCCAAGCAAAAAAATTGTTCAAAAGATTTCAACAATAATTTTTCATGGAATTTGTATATGGTGTTATTGGAAATACATGCTTTTCTTTTCAATGTTACTTTTGGTCACATTCATAAATGCTTTTCTTTTGAATCCCTTGTGAATTTTATGCGTCTGATGTTTAATGAGTAGTGAGTTCTTGATGATTGAAATAACCGTTTAAACTATTACATGTCAATTACTAATCGTAAGGGTTCTTCATGATTTCAAATTGGATTTATCTTCAATTTAACCTCCTAAGATGGCCTATTGCATTTAGTTGCTCTTATCCTTGTAAATATTTTACTTCATATTGGCCTAAAATTTGACGATTTTGAAAAATATGACTCGCAAAGGATCACACTCGTTATCCATCTCTTTTATTTCTGTGTTTCGGGTCTGAGTTTCATAAAGTATTAATACATTGACAAATATCACATTTTGGTCTAACTTATAATTTCGGTTCATGCGCTAAGCTTGTGTTTTTAGTATTTCATTAACTTAATTTGTTGAACAATTGCTTGTTTGGTTCTACACATGACTTAGCCATCTACTTCTCAATATATTTTAAACTTTTTTAGTAATTGATACCCAAGTGCGACAAAGATGGTTTTGATAAGGATCGTCTCAGTTAGTTGTATGATTAATCGGGTCTAAAATTTGTCAAAGAAAAACTTTGATGGGAAGATATGGCGAGGGTTTGTTTAAGTGGCTTCATTTTACGAGGAAGGTGGTTCAAATAAGTGTTATGTGTGGGGTGTTTGAAAAAAATGGAAATTAAAAAGTTTTTGATGGTAAATTATATATAAAATCATTGCTCAAGGACTTATTTACGTTTTAGCAATAATTTAGGGTGAAATTAAATATTAGCATTTTTGTTAACATATTCATGTATCTATTTAACGGGGATGACGGTGGATTGATCATTTTGTTACAAATTGATAATATTAGTAACCATTTATTACAAATAGATAATATTAGTGATCAATTTATTACTTTTGAAACTTCAGTGAGAAAAATGAAAATTTATTCAAACATTATTGACCATTCATGTATTTTTTTTTCAAGACATTGGACAACTGGACCAGTTAGCGTGGGTAAACAAGGCGGCATGACTCGTGACTACATTTCTCAATTTTAAATTTTATTTTTAAAACAAATATGGGATTTCTTAATTTTAAGAAAATCATAATCTTTAATCTTTTTATTTTTAGACTTAAAATAATAATTTGGGTAACTGCATCATTCATCACTCAATCATCTTCTCACTCCTATTTTAGTCATCATGTTAAAAATGGGTAAAGTACAATTACTCTCTTATTTCACTCATTGTACTTTAAATCTTTTCAATTTCTCGCTAAGCTTAATACATTGGATTTTTTCACTCAGTCATTTTTCATTAACGACGTTATGATGTGGCTTTTTTATTGTTAATAGAGGAGTGACCAAAAAAATTCAATGCATAAAGTTCAATGATTAAATTGAAATATTAAAAGTATATTGAGTGAAATAGGAGAGAGTGATTTCAATGATTAAATTTATAATTTACTCATTAAAAAATAAAAAAAATGTCATAACGCCTTTAGTGAGGAAATGGTTGAGCAACCAAAAATTCCAATATATTAAGTTCAATGAGAAATTGAAAAGATTTAAAGTATAGTGAGTGAAATAGAGAGAGCAAAGTTCTATACCATATTTGTACTTTACCCTTACAAAATTCAGTTTAATTATTAAAGTTTTGAATCTCTCCTGTTTTAGTCACTCCACCCTTAATAATTAATGGTGTTATGAAATGGAAACTTATACCAAAACAGTTTCGTTTTGGTTACCTGTACAAACATATTTTTCTCATTTTCTTTTTTTCTTTCTTTTTCTTTATTCTTATTTTCTCTCTTAACCTAAACCAAATTAGAATCTAGTTGTTGCGATGGTTGGCAGTGGCCATCGTCATCGAAGGCTTATGAGTCTCAAATATCCCATCAACTAGCCCGATCCTTGTGGATGTGTAACACCCTAATCGATTCGCACAAAGTCGACCAATTAAAATGTCAACGGGACCACTATAGTGGCTAACCCAAAAATTTTCTTTAATGACGTAGTAAAACAAATTAAAACAACTAAAATAAAGTAATTTTTAGCGTAAATACATAAAATAAGTTTACAATCGGAGCTCCCAAATTAAATATATCAAAATAATACAAATTGAGTATTTCAAATAAAGTTAATACTCGAATACTAAAAGGTCTACAAATGATACTTGCCTTATAAAGAAGATAACTCGAGACATACTATGCTTCACACTCGTCTGGAAAGCTGCTAATCTAAAGGCTCTTCCAAAGCTATCCTTAAAAAACATGCACATAGAAACAAATTCTGAACGCTGAGCTCACTAGCCCAATGCCACACTAATAACTAACCATACTACATGTGTCATCAAATGCTCATGCTATCTAGTGTAATGCAAATAGTCAGTATACTCGTATACTTCACTCTCCTAATCTAGGGTATACATCATAGTGCGAATGAGGGTTTGCATCTCGAAGCTCACGCACCCCTCTAGTCTACCGGATGAGGTTTGGAAATCTCTATACAACAACACCTCGACTAACCCACCCCTTACGAGTGTCGGCCTCGCGCCCTAGTCAGTCATTTAAAGTGCCTCGTGCACTACCAAGGATATTTGGATTGATTCTATTTCTCGCACCAATATCATTTACTAAAGTAACTCAAGTGTCATGATTATTTCCCCCGAGCATCAACCAAGGTGAGTATTATGTCACCCTAATTGATCTCATTTTTAAGTGTATTGATTATTATTCTTTTTCTCACTTGTAGTCTTATTAGAAAGAAATTATAGAGTTCTAGAAAAACCTCATTATCTCGTAAAACCCCTTGGAAAAAATACCCAAAAATGTACGCATGTATTGATACTAGGCCTCTCTCTGTATCGTGTGACCCTTTGTATCGATACTCCCCCGGTATTGATATTCCACTTCGGGTATCGATACTCCATAGTAAATTTTCAACTAGGAAAAGAGGTAGTATCATACTCTTATCAGTATCGATACTCCCAAGCAAATTGAAGACACCCATTTTTTGGGTTTTAATTATTATTATTATTATTGTTGTTGTTGTTGTTGTTGTTGTTGTTATTATTTTATTTTTATTTTTCTTTTATTGCATGCCAATACAAATTACATAAAGCCCAACAAGCACCAAAACCAACTGACCCAAATCCCTAACCTAATCTAACCCTAACCCTAGGATTTCCAGCTCCCGCCGCTGTCGTCAGAGTTAATCTCGTCATCGCCAGAGTTTCTCGCCACCAATGACATCTGCATCTCGCATCGGTTTAGGAAATCATGCCCATATGAAGGAGCCTCACTGAATCATCACCTAGAAATCAAGGGATTCAAAGATATAACATGCAAAGGAGGGAGAGAAAACGAGGAGGAAGCAGAGAGATCGGGGGAGAGAAAAAAAGATAAACATAAAAGAACCAAAAAAGAAAAAGAGAAATAGAGAAATGAGAAATCTCACATGTTTCGTGGTTTATAGGGAAGCATGAAGGTTACCAGAATCTAAATTATCGAAAAGTAATTTCTTAGATCTAAGGCTTTTCTATTTAGTGTTAGTAAAAACAAAACTTGGTTTCGAGCTTTAGGGAATCGAGGGGTTATTTTGGAGCTTCGTTGTAGATTCAGCCAACGTACAAGGCAATGGACAGTGTCGTGGAATGGTGGTTCTCCCCACCCATGAATGGATGAAAAAGAGAGGGAGTTTGAGAGGAATGAACGGCTGGAGTAGAAAATAAGGGCTAGGGTTAATTTTATTTATAATGGGGGTATTTATGTGATCACCAAAATGATATAGTTTTGGGGTTAGGTTTTCTTAACCCTTGCACATGGATAAACTACTCAATTGGCCATCCACTATTTGTAACATTTTCGTTTCAGTCACTAAATGCAAATTTTGTTTCTTTTATTTCGAGTTTTCAACTTTATGCACATCCATTAGTATTATGCTTATTTGTGATCATGTTATTATTTTTTCATTCCTCTAGATTTTTCCATGCTTGCATTTCATCACTGCTTTAATTTATATGGTATCTAAGGGTTATTTACATGCTTGATTCTTCTAGTTTTTACGCGTGTCCTATTCTGGCCTCAAAGTTTTACGCATGTTGCATTTAGTCCTATTTTATATATACACATTATTTTGTTTTAATTCATTGCTTTGATATATTCTTTCTTTTTTTAGGTAAGTTGTAGTATATCTTGTCTAAGTACATGCATATTTTCATTTAGAATTTATCGTGTTTACCCGTTTCTATTTTTATATATGTATTGTTTGTAAATAAATTATTTATTTATTTATTTATATTGCATTGCATATGATAAATTATATAATTTGCGTCCTTTGTTTTCCTTGTATTATATAGTGATGTGTAAATAGTTTACGAATGTTTTCTAATTATTTATTATACGTTTAAATGTTTTCTAATTATTTATAATACGTTTATATTGTAAGGTCAGGGTTCGAATTATGGCGTTTGTAAATGGAACAAACTGGGTTGGAGGGCCGCCCTCGCCTTTGCAGTATCAGATCTGGATTAGTCGGTCAATAGATCGGATAACATTGATTAATTCAAAAAGATATCTCCATTCACATATTAGTTTAGACAACATGTAGTTTTTTATGTACATGTACGATACCCTCACAAGCATTACTTGGATTCAAATCAAATAATGGGATTAAGGTAATACTTTTTATTTTAAGTTCTCGTAAGTGATTGTCTTAACAAATAGAGGCCATTTCCAATGGCTTAAAATAAAAGTATCCTATCAAGCGAAATAAATAAAATTGATTTCATTTAAAATTTTGAGAATGAGAAAAGATTATGTTGTTTTAATTAAATTCACCAAGAAAACTGTTAGAATGGATCTAAGGTCTATTCTCGATGTATTTGAATAATTGAACATCCTTATTCTCATTAAAGGTTGGTAAAATAGTTAATTAATTGTATTCATTTGATGTATGCATTTAATTTCGTCTTATTTTGTATGTGTTTAAAAGGGGTCTCAAATTAAATTACATTCGAATTTATAAGTTTTATTACAAGGAAACTAATTAATTAACTAGGTACCGATTTAGGGCGTTGTGGGGGTACTAATCCTTCCTCACGCGTAACCGACTCTCGAACTCATATTTTTGATAACGCATACTCTAAGATTGTCATTTTAATTAAAATTAATATTTTATTAAAATGAAAAATATTTTTTTGTGTGTCCAATCACACCCTAATCAAATTAGTGGCAGAACCATGAACCATTTTTTTTAATTTTGAGTCACAAATTATTCGAGGCGAATGTTTTTAAAAAACTCAATTTTTTATCGACAATATTCTAAAAAGAACGTCTCGATAGCTTGGCGACTCTGCTGGGGATGAGAGTCAGACTATTAATTAATTAATTAGTTGTCTTTGCAATAAAAGTTGTAAATTCGCCGTAATTTAATTTGAGACCCCTTGGGTGTTTTGATTTATTTTATGTTTATAATTTGATTAACCACTAAATAGTTGGAGTAATATGTTTGCTAAAGTTTTTAGATTAAATACATATAAAAGATTTGAGGACTTTTTTTGTGTTGCCTGCTTATATTGTATTTTCCACTTTTCCTCACACACTGCACAGCTTTGCATGTGATAACTGATCACTCTCGGGGAACACTCCTTATAGTCCTCATATTGGTAAACGTCTCCCTGCAGACATAGGGAATTGTACTCCTCGAGTTAAAATCGATATGTATAAGCCTGTGATAGCCCATGATTGAGGGTCTGGCAGCCCAAGGTGGCAACGACAAGGACAATTCGAGTACCTCTTTCCCTAGAGACGAACCTAACATATAGTGAGCCCAAAACTATAGAGCTTAACCTACCCTTAGAAATCCCGAAAGCAGTGTGCACAAGGAAAAGCTTCTACATGTTTTTGGTAGAATGATTCAACATTTTGAATAAATGCCTAAGAACAAACATCATGTGGTTAGGTTTATTTTTTTCGAATAAGCATGTGAATTAGATATCGTGTGGCTAGGTTTTTTTATAACAAAGCATGCGAGTAGAAAGCATGTTCGGGTAGGATTTATTAACCCATGTTTGGGTAGTCAACATGTGAGAGTAGGTTTTAATCGATGTTTATAGTTTTTACTATCTTATTGTTTATCTTATGTGTACTAACCCATTTTGTCTTATGTTTATTTTATTTTGAATTTATTTTCTTGCATTTGCATCCTCATGTCATCCAAAGGTGTTAATTTGCAAGTGATTGACTAAATAGAAGGTTATTCATAATGAGATAGTATATTTTAGCCATGTAGTCAAAACCACGAGATCCAGAATGTTCTAAGCATCCATGAAGAAAGACAACTGATGAATGAAGAAATTTGAATATGATTAAAGACTTTCTTTGAAGGCGCAAAGGCTAAGATGCTTTCTTAAGAGGTACATGCAGCCAGATCAAGGATGAGAAGACCCTTCACGAATGAAGACCACTTCGTATTGGAAGCAGAAATAGAGATCTTATGATTATACCATAAATAGTCTAAGGACATCAAGCTTCATCAAATGTGAAAGTATAATGATGACTTTGTGCAATGTTAGATCCCATGAATAATACGGCTAAAGGAAATGAAGAAATGAAGATCATAATTTTTTTGACTACTTGGTGTAATGAAACCTTGTTGTCTAAATGAAGGTTATTCTATGGTGGTCACTTATAGAATTAACACTTTTTAAATGTGCATCATGCTTTTTACATTCATTTTGCATTGCATTTAGTCAAGCATTTTTGCATGTATTCAATCATTAGAATATGAAATTATTTTTGAAGGGCTTTATGCACAGATCCTAGAAGTAAGTGAAGGTCACTTTTATCATGTCTTAAGAAATGAAGAAACCATGGAGGAAAAGTTAGTTGAGTTCGAGAAAAATCATAAAGATCAAATAGCCAAGGCTCACAAGAGATGATGGATAAATTCTTAAGTCTTAGAATGAGATGATGAAAAGTTGATGCAATTAGGAGTAAGATATGTTGATTATGTGGTTAATCTGACTGTTGAGAATCTTGTTTGTTTGTCGGTATTCCCTCCAACTTGCTCAAGGGTACATATCCATCCAGTTCCTCTGCACACCCCTATGGGTTAAATCATGCCAAGAATACATACAATTGTGATGAAAGGATCAGAGTTGAAAAGCTTGAAGAAGAATGCTTGAAAGAGATGAAATAAATAATTCAAGGGCTGAAAGGAGTTAAAGAATTTCCTGAGATAGACCTCAAAGAGTTAAGTTTGGTCCCTAACTTAATACTCCCACCTAAGTTCAAGATGCGTGAATTTGAGAAGTATAGTGGAACCAGTTGTTCTCTCGATCATCTCACGATGTTTTGTCAAAGGATGCCTGAATATATTGATAATGATCAAATGTTGATTCACTGCTTTCAAGATAGTTTGATTGGATCTACTTCCAAATGGTACAATCAACTAAGCTAGACTCACATCAAAACATATAAGGATTTTCCAAGTCTTTCCTAGAACATTACAAGCATATGAAGCATGTGAGACCTACTCGATTCATGTTACAAAACATAGAGAATAAGTCCTATGAAAGCTATCCAAAATGACAAAATAAGGAGCACTAGAAGACCAATACTGAGAAGAATATTGAAATCAATATGGCGGGATCTCATTCAACTAGACATCAAACCAAATATCCCAGGGTTATCCAAGAAACGAATCCTATTAGTTCGATTCTAATGAAGTATGAAGATATTTTTCCCAATCCTGAATGAAAAAAGCCTTATGATTCCATTTCAATCTAAACTGAAAGAACCCCATATCCTGAAGGTTACGATGTTAATGTTGTTTGTAGATACCACATAGGAAGCACAGGTTACACTACTGAGGACCGTGGGGTATTGAAGCATAAGGTCTAGAATTTGATCAACTCAGGGGCATGGAGTTTTGATGAGTAGTGGGGCATTCTGAAGCGAATCAAGAAGAAATCTTTCCATCTTCTGTAATATATTGTTGCACTTGCATTGTTTTGTTTGAACTTGTTTTTGTTATTCATTTCTTATTTTCTCAAATATTTGTAAATATTTTAATGTTTAAACTTATTAAATGAAATGTTGTCTTCTAAGGTTATGAACAATGAGAAAATTTTAATCATGAAATTCTTTAAATATCATTTGAATTAAAAACTCTCTGAGAATTATAGTTATGGACTTAGGCAAATGGCAAGCTCAAATATTTGTAATATTTTAATGTTAAACTTATTAAATGAAATGTTGTCTTCTAAGTTATGAACAATGAGAAAATTTTAATCGAAATTCTTTAAATATCTTTGAATTAAAAACTCTCTTGAGAATTATAGTTATAGACTTAGGCAAATGGCAAGATTGGACCCTCATAAAACAAGATCCCTTGGTCCTACTCTAGAAATTACACCCGAAGATCATAACCCTTTCTTGTAGGGACCAAAATAGCCTTCTCCCTGACATGAAAAGATGACCAAAGGGCTTGACATTCAAGTATGTATAAGAGAGATAAATGAGACATCTTGCATATGAGGTTGTAAAACTAATTAGATCATACTTCTGTTGAGGACATTAAATGATGGCTAATCTTCTCAACTGAATCGTGGAATAGATGAACTTAGTTTAGGTCAGTTGCTTGGGAAGCGAACTCTAAAGATGAGGTTTTTTTTACTTTCAATGACACCTAGACTATAACAGGTTCTTCTCGATGAGCTTAAGAAATCTTGAAGCAGAAGATTGAAAAGGTTAATGAATAGTGATAAGTGAGTGTAATAATGGGGGCCACTCCACTGAAAGCATTAATTTGATAACTTGAAGGTAATTTCAAACAACTATTGAGGAAGTCTAAGCTTCATGAAGGGTTATATTTAAATCATGACATAATTGTGACGATGATTCCCCTAGGTAAGGAAAGAATCGAGAGTAAAAATGAATAAAAAAAAAAGAAAAGGAAATAAAGAAAAAAAGAAAGGAAAAAATAGAAAAAATGATGAATGAGAAAAAGAGTTTAGGTAATTCAATAACGGTAAAACCTAAGATTTATATTAAGAAGTGTTGATAGACGATGAACTAAGGGAGTTGAGGAACACCTTTTATAGTTAGCTTCACAAGAATACCTAGAAGTTTGATATTTAGACCAATCCCAGTATTGCATCTACTAAAGGATCTACGAAGCTTGAGCAAATGAAAGATTTTAGAGAACCGAAATGAAGTTTTCTAAAAGGTATAATAATTGAATATGCTAGTTGCGTCATTTGTCTTCATCTGATTAAAATGCCAACCAAGAATGAAAGATATGCCATGATGTTTGCATGAACAAGAAAATAATGATGACTTTAGACATAAACCATAAAAATTTAGGAAGCCAACATAAAATTATAACACCTAAGACCCATATACTTATGCCAATATGGGTTATATGTCACATTAGTTACTCAAAACATTTTCCAACTCAAAAGTGATTACATTTTTTTATTTCTCCAAATTGTAGTTATTATTATAATATATTAAATCACATAAAACTATCACTTAATGTTTAAAACATATTAGTATAAAATACATCACTTTTAAATAATATATGGTTAATACTATCCATAGGAAATAGTAAAATAGTTCAATAGAGCACTAGGACATTCGTAGTACATGCCACTAACTAAGTCAAAATCATATCATAGGATGTCTTACTGATACTGCAATATACTCCTCGATTTTGGTTGCTCAGTACTCCTTACTTCTACTCTTGATCTTTACCTACGCGTGAAAATCATCACACGCTAATATACACTTAATGAGGCAATCACAATAATAAACATGCAATACATCAATAATACCCATTTGTCGTAATCGCATGTAGCATTATCACTTACCTGTGTATCCATTAAGTTATTACAGTAAGCATTATAACGGCAATATAAAATATTTTCAAAAACCATAGCCCAAAATGTAAACCTTGAGACCCTATGTACACAAATCAAATATATACATAGATATGCACCGTTGTTAGGGATGGGTATGGTACCCAAATCCGATGGGTTCTGACTGACTTGACCCGATTAGGCCCAGTCTTTTTAAAACATTTCAGGTTTGGGTCGGGTTTTATTAAAATATTCTGGTTTGGGTCTAAGTCGAGTTTAGGGTTAAAATAATCCTACCCGCCTGACCCGAATAGTTAATGCATTTTTAAAATTTTTTACTTTCCCTAATTTGTGCTTTACTCTTCATTCTCGGTATGCCATCTCCTCCATACACTTAAACACTGAGTCGGCTACGAGTTTTACCTCTCACTCTCTTTCAAACAGTGCAAAGAAAACAAACTCAGAGCCTTGAGCATTTCGATCCTTAAAAGAGGTTAATTCCCTTTGTAAATTCTCCAACGAGGTTCGAGCCACCGACGTAGTGACTCACTTTTCCATTTTTATACTTTAGCTATCTCCGTATCTCTCTCTCTCTGTATGTGTGTGTGTGTGTTGTGTGTTTCCTCATCCGACTGAGATGGCTCCTGAAGAAGGATTCATTCTTCGTGATCAAATTTTAGAGGGAATTTGGGCTGACAGCATGCTATTTTATCAATCTTCTAGCTTCTTCTATGCTTGGTTGAAGGACTTCTTTTGAGTTTTTATATAACAAACAACCCTCTCTTTCACACTTGAGGGTCTTTGGGTGTCTATATTATGCCACTATTCCTAAATCAAGATAAATTTGTTGCTAGCTACAAGAAAATATACCTTTAATGACACACGAACGATGACACACTAATTTATGACTTGTAAAACATGTGTCATACAAAAAATGTCATTTTTTTAAATCTGAACGATTTATGACTTACAAAAATGTGTGTCATATTTAATAGTCAGAATAAATTTTTTTTAGAAAACACGGAGTATAGATGAATTTTGTGTGTCATCTTTAGGAGTCTATTCTAATTCCGCCCCTTATTTTTCATCCTTTCCTGCTTCTCTGCTTCCCCCTGGTTACAAAAGTTCACGCCGTGCTTCCCCTATTTTTCTCTATTTTTCCCTTTTTGTCTTTGCAACCTCCCAGTACCGGTTTGACCATTCACCACAACGCAGTCGAGGGTCAAAAATCAAGGTTTCCACAGGTAATCCTCGTTCTCTATTCCACATTTATGGGTTTGTTGATTTCTATTTTGTCCAATTTAATGTGTTTGATGCTTTTATTTCATATGTTTTTTTTTAAATCGAGATTTGTTGCATGCATGCTTGTTTTTATTTTCTATTATTTGTTTAATCGCTACTGATTTGTTCATTTCATAGGTTGTTTAAGTGGGTTATTTCGGTTTTTTTACTTCAGTGGACTCTTATGCTAGTTCTTGATCTCTTTTTGATTTTTGGGTTGATGGATTATGTATTTGGTTCAAAATGTTGAACTTTGATTATCTTATGATATGTTTTTTTATGCTTGTTGAAATGTTTACAGACATATCTTGTTTCACTTGACTTGAAGTATCATTGTCCGGCATAAGGAGGGTATGTTATGATCTCCAAGTACATGGACACACCTAAAAAGAATCCCGTATCCGTTACTCACTTCTGAGTCCAAGCGATATAGGTCTGAATGACCCTACAGTATATATTTCAAGTATTTTTGGAAGGTTATATTATGTTTGGGATTCTTTTGTTTAACAAAATGAGGAGTCAGGGAGGTGCCTCTGCTTCCCATTTCCCACATATATATTTCATTCGCTAACTAGAATGATTCCAAGTTTTTACTTAATTACCATGTTTCAGATGGATTTACTTTTGGTTGCTGGTTGTGGACTTTTCATTAGTGAAGAGGCTTTAAATATCTGGTATGTCCTTTGTATTGGTACTTAATGTCTCACTAACACAACTTTTCCTGCCATTTTCTACTTTCTATGTTATTTGGATTCTTCTTTTCATTTGAAGTATCGTATTTGACATTTTGCATCAGACATATAGATATGTGGATATGACCTCCAAAGATATTCTAAATGCATATAAATAACTTTAAAAATCTAATAATACATGTATTCGACACTCATACTTACGTTCGTAGCATAGTTCCCTTTTTATTTTTGCTAGTTTAACTAAACACTCCCTCTTGAAATTTAATTTTTGTTTTTGATAAATGTAGGTTGAATAACTTTGGCATGGATTCTATCATTGGATGGAACATGTCATTCCTTTGCTGAGTCTCTCTCAAGAAATGCCCCATACATAATATCCACAGTTTCTCTGGGTATTGGTTAGTGTCATCTTATCTTATTATTTATTTTAGTTGAATTTTGTAACTATATGTTGCTCCGACTTTTCATTCTTTTCTTAAAGTGTTTATTTCTAACATTTTTTCTATCATATGGGTACTAGCATAGACTTTTAAGAATCTTCTGTCTATATAATCGTTTCAGACATGTACTCCTATCTGATGCTCACACCCGAATTCAAGTAACGTAAAATATGATTATTAACTTAGATAGAATACATTCTTTGAATGGTGATTACAATATAGGAATGAGGCTTTCTAAAGTTACAACCATATGCTTTAACTTAAATTACAACAAGCACAAGACAGAGATTTTGAGGCTAACACCAGAACGTTAGAAGATATCGAATAGGCTAACCAATAATTTATCTAACATTGTTAGGGTTTGTTCCAGTTTCAAATAGGTTTCTAGATTTTATGAATGGGTCATAACCCTTGAACATTGTTAGCATAGTACAAAATGAATTTGTTAGGCTTACTTTGTACTCGGTAATTTGGGGTAAACTTTTGTTCTTCATATCTTACATAAATATTTTCATCAGTTATAAAGTTGTAGTTTTGCTAATACTTTATAATTATTTAGGTTGGTAAGTAATGGATGGATAAAGCATGGATTTTGCCTGATAGGTTATCTGATGCATATGAAGTGGGTGTAAACACCTTTCTAGACTTTACAGAAAGTAATGATCCAAATTTAGATCTTATTCGATTCCTTGTATACATTGTATCAATTTATGGCACCACTCAATTCAGACCGTGCACTATCATCTGTTTGCCTATGGCTTTGATGAAAGTTATAAGGGTTGGTCTTTCCATGGAGAAATAGCCCGAGCTTGATTCTAGATGCCCTAAAAAATCTATTCCTCCCGACTTTGATTATACAAGAGATATGCTACATGATGCATTCAGAGATGTAGAAAAAACCCGATTCATTGAAGTCACTTCTTGAAGAATGTGAGAAGCCACTTTACGTAGGGTCAAAGTATAATGCACTTAGTGGATTATTGAAATTCCAACATATCAAGGGTAAATTTGGGTGGTCTGAGGCTAGTTTTGAAGTATTGTTAGGTGCCCTAAAAGATCTTACCATTAAACAATAGAATACCTAACTCCCTATATGATGCCAAGAAATTGCTAAAAGGAGTAGGTCTACAATATGAAAAAATTCATGTATGTGAAAACGATTGTGTTCTATTCTGGAAAGATAAGAAAGCTTCTCAATGTTTTATAGTATTTTCCTCTCATCCCCAGATTTAGGAGAATGTTTTCGTCACCAGAAATGGTACAAGACTTAACTTAGCATGCACAAGGTATGGCTAATAACGGTATGCTAAGTCATCTTCATGATTCCCCCTCTTGGAAGCTTTTGATAGAATGTGGAAAGAATTTGGAGAAGAAAAATGGAATCTTAGATTAGCCTTGTCCGCTGATGGTATCAATCCTCACAAGTCATTAAGTTCCAAGTATAGCTGTTGGCCGGTTATCTTAATAACTTATAATCTACCCTCTTATTTGTGCATGACAAGAAAATTCATGATGTTGACTCTATTGATATCAGGTCCAAAACAACCTGGTAACAATATTGATGTCTACTTGGCACCATTGGTAGCAGATCTAAAACTCTTGTGGGAAACTGGCGTGAAGACATATGATGCTTATAAGAAAGAATACTTCAATCTAAGAGCAATATTACTTTGGACTATAAATGACTTTCCCGCATATGGTAATCTTTCGGGTTGTGTTACCAAAGGTTATTATGCGTGTCCAATATGTTCAGAGAATACTTGTTCACAGTGGTTGCCAAATTCGAAAAAAGTATGCTTTTTTGGTCATAGAAGATTCATGCCACTTCAACATCCTCTTTGTAAAAGAAAAAAAGATTTCAACAATCAATAAGAGGATGGTGTTTTAAAATAACCATTATCAGGTGAAGAGATTTATGACTATCTGACGGGGTTTGAGACTTCATGGGGTAAGAAGACAACGTCTAAGAAGAAAACGTCAAAGAAGAAAATGTCAAAGAAGGAAAAAGAAAGCATCGATGCGAGAGCTAAATTTTGCACAATAAATCGATTTTTTTTAACTTGAATATTGGAATAAGTTGCTCGTTCATCATCAGTTAGATGTTTATGCACATAGAGAAAATGTGTGTGAGAGTGTTTATGGGACATTGTTGAATTTGCCTGCCAAGACGAAGGATGGACTAAGAGCACGACAAGATCTTGAGGCGATTGCCATTAAGCCTGAATTACAAACTCAACCAAGAGGGATTCGTACTTGGCTTCCACCTGCGTGCTACACATTGAATACCATGAAAAAGCACCGGTTTTACGAGACCCTCTCTACCATAAAAGTGCCTGATGGGTATTGTTCAAATTTCAAGAATCTCGTGTCTGATGATGTATCAAAGATGAATGGTTTGAAGTCTAATGATTGTCATGTACTGATGCAACAACTTCTCCCTTTTGTAATAAAGGGGGTGTTACATGTGAAAGTGAGGAAAACAATCAGAGGTTTGTGTCATTTTTTCAACGTGTTGTGTAGTAAAGTCGTTGATGTTAATAAGCTAGGCAGGTTGTAAAGTGACATCGTATTAACTTTGTGTTTGTTAGAGAAGTATTTTCCTCCTTCGTTTTTCGATGTCATGATCCACTTGATGGTGCATTTAGTTAGAGAGGTGAGGTTATGTGGCCCGGTTCAAATTAGGTGGATATATCCATTTTAGAGATACATGAAAACACTCAAAGGCTATGTACGGAATCATCATCGACCCGAAGGTTATATTGCAGAATGTTATGTGGTAGAGGAAGCCTTGGAATTTTGCTCACACTACTTAAAAAACATGAAATCAATTGGCAATCCTCATGAACGTGTTGATGAAAGAATTCGTATCGGCAAACCTTTATCACGGGGTACAGTCAAGGTTATAGACGCTAAGCTACTTGATGAAGCTCATCTTTATGTATTACGAAACACTGTTGATGTAGAGCCGTATATAAAGTAAGAACCACTGTGTCTTCTTTATACTCTATATAATGCATTAAAGTTTTTCTAACTTTTAATATGATTCGATCTTCAATATTATTTAGGCAATATATGTTGGAATTGAAGGATCATAACACCCGTGCCTCTCGAAGTAGTAAATGGTTGCAGACTCAGCACATTCGAACTTTTATTATTGGCTTAAGACCAAGGTTGATACACATTTTACTAACGGGAAGACATTTGAGAGTGTTCGTTGGTGGCCAAAGGGCCAAGTTTTGTTGTGCAGAAATATAGCGGTTTTGCAATAAATGAGTATCGGTTCCATACAATCTCGAGATGAATCAAGAACAACTCATGTAGTGGAGTATCTCTAGTTGCACATGCTATGCAGATTGCTAGTGCAAAAGACTCCAATCCCGTGTATGGAGCTGTTACTTACTATGGTCGTATACAGAGATATGGGATCTTGATTATCGCATATTCACTGTTCCTGCTTTCATGTGTGATTGGGTTGATAGTCGTGAAATAAAAAAAAGATGATTTTGGATTCACAGTGGTTAACTTTTCTAGGCTTGATTACCAATATGAACGCTTCATATTAGCTAGTCAAGCCAAACAAGTTTTTTATGTTCAAGATCAACAAGATGCGAATTTGTGTGTTGTCGACCTCACACCACATAAGATGTACAAGTATGGAGCAAATGGTGAAACTGATGATATGTTGGAATACCATACTACTTTTTATTTTCACAAGACTCCCCTTTAGTAGAACTTGACGATGATTTCTTGTGTACACACCCGAACGACGAGGGCATATTAGTTTAAAATATTTTGTACAAAATAATTTTTTTTTAAATTTTTGGTATGTTTTTATTTCAACATCTGTATGTTATTAATTCTGTTCCAACTGCAAGAAATAGAAATGTACTAACTTTTTTTATTTGAATCATGTTAAAACTGGTTGTACTTGGTACCATGGAATCAGGTCAGTCTTTGAGTCATGATGAAGACTCTAAACAAAGAGGTCCGACAATAAAGGGAAAAACTACTAAAGGAAAAGTTATCGTTACTTACAATAAAAAGGGTGTTCCGATTGACGTTGAAGTAACAAACTTGCTTCCTTTGAGGGCATGGTAGCAAGATCAATGGTGCCTATCACTTATGCCACTTGGTGAGATGTTGAACAAGAAAAAAAGAAGACTTATGGCAATACATTTTGGTAAGTCTAACATCTGATCTTAACTTCCAATTAATCTTTTTTTTTGTTAAAAATAATATTTTTTAATTAATGCTTTATGTTTCAGATGAATTTTGAACTTGATCCAAGGAGTCGGAAGAACACCCTTTAATCCATTGGGACAAAGTGGAAGAACTTTAAGCATTATCTGTATAAGAAATTCATTGAGAAGTTTAAGAATGACCCTAATGCAAATCTGCTCAACCCTCCAAAGATGTATCCTTATTTGAAGATAGATGAGTGAAAGGTTTTTGTATCGCAAAGACTTTCAAAGAAGTGGGAGGTTAGAAACCAGTCTGTATTTGTTATATATATTAGTTTTAGAAACCAGTCTTGACTGTTTTAATGTTTCTAATGCAGGAAACAAGTAAGAAACTAAAAAAATGCGTGGATAACATAGATACAATCATCAGTTGAGTAGAAAAGGATATGCTGGACTAACTCTTGAGATTATATGTAGTAAATTAATTGAATAGTTTAGATATGCAGTTGTTTATGTTAATTTATTGTTGTTATTCTTTTTAATTTAGATGCAAGAAACGGGAAAGGAGGAAGACGAGATTGATAGAGCATTGTTGTGGAAAAAGGAAAGACAAATGAAAAAAGGAGATTATGACCCGAATGTTCAGATTGTTGTTGATAAATGGTAAGTTCCTGTGAACATTCCTACTTTATTTATTTTCATCTTATTGTTATAGCACCATATGAGCTTTAATCCTTTGAATATTTTAAATATGAATATTTTATTTCACTACAGGAAGAGATACAAAAGTCAGAAACTTTAGGAGAGGTCAGTTGTGGAACAAATGACATGCTTACCAAAGCCCTAGGTACCCAGGAACAACGTGGGCGTGTACGAGGGATGGGAAAATTTGTAAGGCCACACCAATACTTTTAATTACCCAATACCGTGAAGAACTACTTAGATTGTGAGAAGAAAAAGATTCAAAAAAGGTTCAACCAAATTGAAGGTGCAATAGAGAAACTACAAAAGGGACGAATCATGCTTCTGAAGACGCAAGTTGCCAAGGGTGGGGCAAAGCAGATTTTGAAGACAACCTACCCGAGGAATTACTTATAAGTGTTATTAAATTATAGTATGAATTAAATGTAAGTCTTGACTACAACTAATATATATATAATTTGTAGGATACTTCCTGTTATCTTGCGATTGATATTGCCTCCAATATAGTTGCCACAGGAACGATAATGAAGCACAATGATCTATCAGGTATTACAAAAAATATCAGTTTTCTTTTGACTTTTTAGAATATTGTATCTTAGTAATAACTTTATAACAGTGAAAACATTGAAGTAATGATGGAAATGAGTGTGCAAAGAGACGCTTTACTACCGTTTCCACTAGATGAGGAGTTCATTTACAAGGTTAAAGATGCAATGGGGTTCCTAGTGAAGTGGCCTAGACATCTAGTCATTCGATGCTCTGATTTGGTAATATTTTCATTTATTTAAAAAATTATATGTCTAATTTAAATGATATCTTTATATTTTTTTGTAGGAAAAAGTGTTGGCGTTTATGGGAAAAAACGTGTGAACAGAGATGAAGTAGAAAGTAATAAAAGAAAAAAACGATGAAGAGAACTTGTTGAAAAGCAAGAGAGAAAGGATAAGGGACACCGAAGATGGAAAAAGAGAAAGAAAGGAAGAGTAAAGGAGAAGGGACGCCACAAAGGAAAAAGGAGAGAGAAAGGAGAAGGGACACCAAAGAGGAAAAAAAAAAAAAGGAGGAGGGAACACCGCAAAGGAGGAGGAGAGAGCACAAATGAGGACAAGGCTAAGAGTTGAAAGCAACCATGTTTTAAAAGTGTTTGCACGTATGGTTGATATACAACTTAAAAATTGGAGTCCGTGAAAGTGTAATGTGAGGATGATATGTTTGGGAACGAGAGTTTCACGTACATAACTTGGAAGATTTTGAAGTGGTTTTTACTGTGGATGAGATGACCGGTTCTGCGATTACTTGTTATATGATGTAAGTGCATGATTTTAATTTTATTCAAACACAATATATTTAATCATTGTACTTGTCTAATGTTAATTTATAGGTACTTGTTTGAGGAAATCAAGAATGGACCAAAAAGATCATGGAATTTGTTTTATGAGCCCGTCTGCAATCAGCCATAAGGACGTAAAGAAAAATTCAAAAATAGCGATGAGGCAATTCGAAGCGTTACAGATCGATTGTCTCTAAGAAAGGACAATGACATTGTCCTAGTGCCATATAATCCCGGGTTTGTTTTTTCATTTGATTATCAATTTATTTTAGTAACTTAATTTGGTTTTTCGTTTTTATAGAAGACATTGGGTGTTGGCGGTGATAGATATGAAAGCAACAAGTTGTTATTATCTTGATTCCTTGGGGCCTACCAATGTCCATCAGCAGTTGATGCAAGTTATTGATGCGTAAGTAACATAAATTATCGAAACATTATAGTATATTCTTTGATATATTTCATCAATTTTTATAGGGCAATGAAATTGTACATTGCTCAAAGTGGATCTAACAAAAGGGTTAGCCTCAATTGGATCAATGTTTTGGTGAGGACTTCGAATGATCATTCCTTGTTTAAATTGTAGCTTTCAATTTGACTAATCGTTTATTGTAAACTGTTTGTAGTGTCCCCGTTAGTCGGGAGGTACCGAGTGTGGATATTATGTTTGTAAGTTCATGAAAGAGATAGTCGAGAATGACTTCAAGTGCTGGTTAATAAGAATGTAAGCAAACTTTTCTGATACACATATGTCATATCATACATACGCATTAGTCATACAACTATTATATGGACTTGAAGTAGGATGATATTATTGGAAATTCATCTACGATAACATCTTGTCTATTCATATTAATAAGAATTGTCATGCTCTTTTTATTTTTGTTGAAAATCTCATAGTTAGATGCTATTCTAGACTTCTAGTTATCACCTTGTAGTTTGAAATGTTCTTTTATTTTGATGAATCATGTTTCTGTATGGAATGGAGGTTATCATTTATAATTTGAAACAAACTTAAAAATCTTGTGAATTTAACTTAGTGAAAGATTACATTGATGGTAAACTTCTTGTTATTTGCTTCTATTGATAGATTCTGTTGTAAGTAATGAGTGAATTCTTGAATCTAATTACACGTTTTACGCATGTGGCAATCGATACTATTTTTCGATATATGAATCAATGTCTAAAAGAACAATTTGAAATGTTCAGTGGAGTTGTGAAAGCATTTGACACGTACTAGCACTTAAAATCCAAAATTTTATTTTGTCAAGTACTCTAGATGCAATAGGGACTCTCTTGTGGTGATAAAAGGTCAACAAATGATTGTCGAGTTTTATGTCCTGTAGATTCAATAGTTCTAGATGATGCAATTATTACTTTCACTTTCTTGTTGGATGCGAAATGGACAAAAATGAGATTTTATGATGAATAAGACATATTAAAGCTTTGTGAGTCTGATGAATTTAGGAAGCAAAAGATAATTCATTTTCGCACGAGGAATCATGGTGCCAAAAGTTAAAAAAATTAGAGCTCTATTGTGGAAGAACATGAGATTGATTCAGTTGTTCATGCCATATATTTTTTTATTGAGAGCATAGGCATCGTTGATTTTTGCATCGTATAGTGCATAATGTTATTATTTGTGGTGATATTGTTGTGAACAAAGTTGGTACTTTTTATAATGCTATTGATTTGATGACTTTGCATAATGTTATTATGCTTCAAAGAATGCATATGTAAATTGGTCATTTTAGTACTCTTTAATAGTTCATTATATACTTCAATTTAAAAAGTATAAATTATATACTTATTTCATATTTTTTACTTAGGTTGGCGATGGGAAAGAAGAATATACGGATGATGACATTGATGATATTCGCAAAGAATGGGTATCTTATGTGGAAAACTTTATTGTTCCTTGATATTTTGTATCGACATATGATTAATACAATATTTTTGATAACTTAATGTGAATATATTGTATGCAAATGGATTGCTTATATATAATATGATACATAGATTTAGTATTATGAGGCATTCAATGTGATTTAGTTTGATTATTTGTCAATCTACAATATATATATATATTTTATATAAATATATAAATATATATATATATATATATATATATATAATTTATGAAATACAATCACGACACACAAACGTTTTTCATCTTTTTTAATGACGTGTGCTTCAATGACACACAATGTAAGTCATACATGTGTGTCATAAATTTATGACACACAAATGTATGTCAAGCAGATTTATGACGGGGGCTTCAATGACGTGCAATGTAATTCATACATGCGTGTCATAAATTTATGACGCACAAATGTGTGGCATCTTAATTTATGACGGGGTCTTCCATGACACTCAATGAACGTCATTAATGCGTGTCATAGATTTATGACACACAGTTGCGCATCATCTGAAATTCATGTCGGTGGCTTCAACGTCAGGCAAATGTGTGTCATCCGCACCCATAGATGACGCACAATGCGCGTCATTAAAGGGGTTTTTTTATACTAGTGTTAGGGCTACTCCTTCCGTGTTTATGGTATATTCTCCTACACAAAAGGGATACATTATTTTCAATCAAGAATCTAAGTCTTTGTTTGTCAACACGGATGTTTCTTTAGGGAAAATGTATTTATTTTTCATGTTCTTATTCCAAATACAACCAGTTTTTCCCATCTCATCTTCATGTTCCTGATTCCGGCTTTCTCCTTTAAGTTTTTCTACATGTGACTTCACCTCTTCTTAGTCTTATTTCTCTATTCATTCCTTCTCTAATTTAAACCCACCTAGTTATGTTACTTCTCTAGTTTCAACAAGTAGTCATATTAGTAATTCACAAGGTCCTGATTCTGTTCTAGGATAGGGGATATTCCCACCTGGTGTGATTTCTAGAAAGTCATCTCGAGTTCCAAGATACCCGGTTCGATAAGGGATTTTATGTGTTCTTATCAATCTTCTTCACCTTCAGTAGTTGA
This sequence comes from Hibiscus syriacus, assembly GCF_006381635.1. Taxonomy (NCBI): domain Eukaryota; kingdom Viridiplantae; phylum Streptophyta; class Magnoliopsida; order Malvales; family Malvaceae; genus Hibiscus; species Hibiscus syriacus. Next base: position 506,572 of record NW_024062536.1, on the reverse strand, counting down.
AATTTATTTACTTTTTATAATTAAATCGTTTGATTTGTTGACATTTTGCGTGGATTTGTTTGGTTCTTTTAGTTTAGCAATCTAACTCAGCTAGGAATGGGTCGGGTTGAAATCTATCTCCGTATCTAAGCTGAGATTAGTTCTGCATTTACTTTGCATCTCCGTATCTAAGGCCATGATTTTAGATATATCATATGCAGGAAAAGTTAATCAAACACTACATACGAATTAGCTCGGAGTTGAAGTAGTTTTCATTTAATCTCTATAACATTATATCTCTCTTGCTTCTTCAATTGTGCTTTAGGAGTAAGATAGGCATTGCAGAAATGTGTTCTAAAAATTGGTATGAAAATTATTGATTACATCTTTACTCTTGCACTAGATGTGAACATGGATAGGAAAATGTTATGCGAGCATATTATGTTCTTCCCTTGCCAAAGAAACTTTCTAGTCTAATATTTACACTTGACTGAAGATGCAAAGTATGCCTGAAATAAATTAGTTTCTAGGGGATAATTGAATTGTGAATATGAGTTATAATTGCATTAGACATGACGATAACAAATCAGCAAGGAATGAGAATGGTTACCATCTTAGATCAGACAAAGTTTAAAAACATGTATAATCAGGTGAAAGGAAACATTAGTTAGGGATTATGACTTATATTCAACATGTAAAACAAAATATGCATATGTGTAAATAAATGTTTTAGCTGATTATATGTAAAAATTGAAAATAACTTGCTGAAAACCAGCTATAATAGGCCCCCCAATGTTTTAGCTGATAGCATTTACCAGCCTCTCCCGTTAGTTGACAAAACACCAAAAAATAATTTCCTATCACGTGAAAGATAAAAAAAAAGTAGATGCTATTGTTTAATTACATGCATTCACGTCTGAAATTACCTTGAACCTTCCAACATGTTTGATTGATTGAACGATGAAAGATGTTCCACATTTGAACACTGCATAAACACTTTCATTTCATTTCATTTAATATACTGTTGTGTTCGAGAAAGTGATGTGTTCATTTGATGTAGCTAGTTTAACTTCATTAACTTAAATTTTGTAGTTATGGAGAAATTAATTGATTTATAATTTTATTTTATAGGATTTGAGTGGTTAGTTAAGATTGAAGAATGTGAACTTGTGAAGTCGATGATAATGGATATTTTTCCATCGGACATCCGTATTTATGTCTCGTTTTATTATAATTATGTTTGAACTTTGAACTTATTTAAGTATAGTACGGATTTATAATTTTAATTGTGAACATGGTTTTTAATTATGGATTGGAGTCTGGAGATGTATGTTGCACGTTGTTTTTCTTTAGTGGATTGTTTATTGAATTGCATTCTTGTTTGGTTGTATAGGTAGTTTAGTTTTATTTCATTGTTGTGTTTTGCAGTTGATATTTGTAATCTGCAGTGTTTGTAGTGTGATTTGTCTTTAAAAAATTAAAGTTTGTTAAAAAAATTGAAGTTTGTAGTGCTGGTAGCTTGTAGTGTGATTTGTAGTGCTTGTTTTCTTTGTTCATGTTTGGTTGAACAATTATGGGTTGTTCATAGTTTTAGTCATGAACAGAATGTTTGGTCCTAAGTCCACTATAGGAATATGCATGGAAAATAGGTTAAAGTAAATTGGGTCGGGTCGGGTCAGGTTTTTAAGGTATATATCGGGTCGGGTGAAACTTTGTTTTGGTCGGGTCGGGTTTCGGGTGGATGACTCCTTGTTCTCGGGTCGGGTCAGGTCGGGTAGACCAAAAACCCGACCTATGCCCATCCCTAACCGTAGTGCTAGCCCCAGTATGACACATAAGGTCGTATCCACCCTCTGTACTAGGTACACTTAATTAAAGTCCCGAATATGACACATAAGGTTGTGCCCACTATATACACTAGCTATACTTTAGTGTAGTCCCGAATATGCTGCCTGCTGTTGGACTCTATGGCATGCCAACTATACCCTGTCCCTCAATAACTCACTTGGGCCTATAGTCTATTCTTGATTCATCCATAACAATGTATCAATTTCATTCAGCATTTGGGCAGTTCATACCCAAAATAACATTCGCATATATGTATCCACAAGTAATCAATGCATTTTCTATTTAACCATTGACATATTCCAACATGTCAAATACATGATAAATGACACAAATATCTTGCTAATGTAATTAAGGTAGACTCATCACAAGTGTTCCTATTGATGTATAAACATCCATGAATAATGTCATGCATGCATTGCACTCACCTTCACACTATATATATTTTAAAAGATTTGCTTTACTAAGGTCCAAATTTAATCCTTTTTATACTCGATTAGCTTCGATCACAAAGTCAATCACTATCTTTACAAATCACAAATGTATATTAATACATATGTTACTAACATAAATACATTTCCAGAATAAAATCCATAATTATTGTCAATACTTATTCGATATCGAAACTTCAACATTTATGAATACTTTTAATATGGCACCAACTTTTCCAATTTAAGTAAAATGGTCCTTCACCTTTTTACCCACTTAAATTTCAATACTAAAAATTCCAGCATTGAATTAGTTACCAACCAAGCACATTTACAATTATAAAGACATCTTAAAGTACCCCAAACTATTCAAATATTGCCTATAAATTACCAAATTTTCCAAGCTTCCAAAATGATCAAATTTCATATTTTAACATTCCTTAAATTCCAAGACCGCAATTTCCAGCATGGTACATCAACTATTGAACAATTACACAATAACCCATGATTTTCCAAAATTATTGATTTGATCCCCCAACTTTTAAAAATTACCAAATGTTCCCCAAAATATTTTAAGGCTTGTAGAATACTTCCTACATCATTTCTAGCCCTTACATAATTTTTCCAAAATTTTTCTCATCCATTTAAGCCAAGGTCAAATACTTCAAGAGTTCAAAGCTAGGGTTTTCATGATTTTACTCGATTTTGATTCGATTCGAGCATGAAATCAACCTCGATCCAACCTTATAAAATCTCTATAATCAAATCCCTAATCAAATTTCATCAAAACACAAAGTTACCCTAACTTTAGCGTTTGGCCAAAACTTAAGGAAACATTTCTAGGAGGATTGAACATGTTTTAATAATTAAATAAGGTTGGAAATGAATCTACAACCTCAAAAAATCAAGATTCCTCATCAATTCCATAAACCCTAATATAAAAATAAACCCTCAAATTGTATCTTTGAAATCAAGCAAGATTAGCAAGCATAAATGATACCAAAATATAGCATTTTTCGTGTAGGGAAATTTTATATTTCACGACATGATCCAAAATCCAAAGGAAACTGCTCAAAAATTGAAAATAAATTTTTCTTTTACTTATGGAGAGGGTTAATGGCTTGGAGAGGAAGAAGAACAAAGGTTTCATGAAATTTTAGATAAATTTCATGTTAATTTATCCTTAATTTAAGCTTAAATGAATATTAAATTCATTTAATTGGGAAAAGACCAATTTACCCATAATAAAACTTCATATTTACCCTTAAATCAAGCCACATCAACCTTATCATCTTCCAAAAGTCAAAGATGAACAAAATATTTCACCCTTTACCATTTTGTCCATGTGACTTTCCAAAAATTACAGTCTTGCCACTTTAATCCAACGGTCCAAATTTAACATGGAATTAAATCCTAAAATCCAATGGTTTATATTATTTTCCATCATTTTAAAATATAGAAATAATATTTTCAAGCCTAATTTATCATCCTTCAAATTTTCTTAAAATTTCTCTTCGATTCGATTTACCGAAGTTTTACTAAACTTTAACCCTTTCTACTTTTTAACATAAATTCTGGATCAACAATCTATTAAAAAAAACCCACTCTTAAAATTAAACTATGTAATACACTAAAATTTTGGTTAGTGACTAAAATATAAATTTTTAAAGTTTGATGGCCAAAGTATAAAATTAGGAAAATTAAAGGATCTAAGTGGTATTTTTTATTCCATAAATGGATTTGTTTAGTGACCAAAATGTAAACATTGAAAGTTTAGTGGCTAAAATATAAAATTATGAAAAGTTTAGGGACCTAAGTAGTAAGTTTCCCAAAAATAATTTTTATTCCATAAATGGATAGTTTACTCTTTAGAGTTGGGTTTTATTGAAATCATATTCTTGATCTGGAAATTGTGTTAAAAATGGAAAGTATTAAAGTTTGTTAAACAATTCAGTAAATCGGATCGAATAGAAATTTTGACAAAATTTGATGGATGATAAGTTAGGCTTAAAAATATTATTTCCATATTTTAAAATGATGGAAAATAATATAAATCATTGGATTTGTGGATTTAATTCCATGTTAAATTTGGACCATTGGAATAAAGTGGCAAAATTGAATTTTTTGGAAAGTTGCATGGACAAAAAGGTAAAGGGTGAATTAGTTTGTTCGTATTTGACTTTAGGAAGATGATAAGGTTGAGGTGTCTTGGTGTGATGGTAAATATGAAGTTTCATTAAGGGTAATTTGGTATTTGTTCAATTAAATGAATAAAATATTCATTTAAGTTTAAATTAAAGGTAAATTAACATGAAATTTACCTAACATTTCATAAACTTGTTCATCTTTTTCCTTCCCAAGCCGTGAGGTCCTCCCAAAGTGATTGAGTTCTTGAAATCAAGATAAAATATTATTAAATCTAGGGAGAAGCTTAAGGATGAAATGGAAAATTCCAAGGAATGTTGCAAGCTAAGGACACCAGGTGAGTGCAAATTTAATTTGTACTTATGTTATCGAACAAATATTGTCTTGCGATGGGCCAATGACGGAGTTACTAAGGTAAGGAGTGACTCCTAAAATGTTATGTGAAGGTAAGGAGTTACTCCTAAAATGTTATGTGATTTGTGATGCATGCATATATGTGCATTTGGTGAGCTAATAGAATTAGTGAACAAGTTGAAAATACAAATTGGTGAAATATGTTTAGAATTTATGTTCTGAATGGTAAGTTTAGAAAATTGCCTTAAACATAAAAAATGATTAGAGGATGAACTTTATACCATTGGATTAGTATACCAATATAGTTTTGTTTATAACAAACGAAAATTGATTTCGAGATATATACAAAAAGATATGAATTTATAACCATGGGTAGGTCAGAAAACGGGGCAGCAGATTCTACTCAAAATAGATTTTGTCGGTCAACTTTGAAAATTCACCATAAATTTTACAAATTGAGCTAGAAGTAGTGCCTTATATGGATAGATTAGTATTTGAGTCTAGTTTCCAGTGGTATAAATAGAATAATTTTTAAAGGTGTAGAATAATACATAATAATATTTCTTTAAAGGTAGTGCAAACTGTCAAGATATAAAATTATGAGAAATTTTGGTTTTATCCAAATTAGAAACAAAGGATCAAGTTAAAGCTTAGCGAGGCTTATATTTTGACTTGTATATAATGTAAAAATGAGTGAAATGCATGCATAACATTATACATGGTTGTTTTATACATTCATAGGGTAGGACTTGCGATAAGTCTACCTTGTTTATATTGACATGATATTTATGTCATTTATCATATATTCGACATATTCTAAAATATGTCAAGGGTTTAACATAAAATCTTTTATCACTGTTTATATATATGATGTTTATCATGAATGTATATGATGTTATTGCAAATGTTATTTCGGTATGAACTGTCAAATGTTAAATTATGATAATATACTTTGTCATGAATGTATCAAATAAAATAGATTGTATGCCCAAGTAAGTTATTGAGGGACAGGGTATAGTTGGCATGCTATAGAGTCTAGTAGCAATTACATATCAATTAATTACTTCGGTGCATATAGTGGGCACGACCTTATGTGTAGCACTTTGGTGCATATGGTGGGCACGACCTTATGTGTAAGCACTACGGTGCATATATTTGACTCGAATACCCAAGGTCCTCATAGGTTTATATTTGGAATATGGTTTATTGGTTAATAAATGGTAAACATGTAAATAAGCTTACGAGCTTATGGGATAAATGGTAAATATATTGGTAAGAAACTTGATATCCAGTTATATCATGTGAATATATGGTAACATGGTTGGAATCAGGTAAAGTGATCATATTGCATTGAATATGGTTATTTATTTAAATTTAGTTGTTGCATTGCTTTAAATATTCATATGATTGCCTCACTAAGTGTATACTTAGCGTGTGATGATTTTCACACGTAGGAAAAAGGGAAGAAATTGAGTAAGGAGCTGAGTTTGGCATCAATCACCAGTGAAATAGTTACATGAAACGATGATGACATCCTATTGTGTTTTAAAAGTTCTAGCTGACATGTATACGGGAATGAAATGTTTTAAATTTCTTAAAATAGTTAGTATTAAATATAATTAGTAGTATGAATAAATATTATGATTTTTTACTAAATAATTATTTTATAATAATTGCTCAAGTTATGAAACTTGAGATGTTTGAATGAAACAAAATTTTACTCAGTTCACTTAAAGAAATGTTTTTTGAATTTCTGATGTGACATTTGTAACTCGTTTTGGTTTGTATATACGAGTTATGGGTGTTACATGTAAACTATCTATTTATGAAATAAAAATTGTTTTGGGAGAATTACCACTTAGATCCCTAAACTTTTCCTACTTTTATACTTTGTCCACTAAACTTTTAAAACTTATATTTTGGTTACTAACCAAAATTTTGGGGTATTAAAAAAATCAACCCTCCAAATCCTAACACTTCCCAAAAAGTCAGAACTTTGAAAGATTAAAAGTGTGGTTAATTCTTTTGATATGTAATGAACTCTTTTTTTATTATTTGTCTCAATTGTGAACCCTGGAGCAAGGGGTAACATTTTTCGAAATTCTTTCATCAAATATTTTTCAAAAATTATTTTATCAATTATTTTTCAAAACTTCTTCATTAATCATTTTCAACTTTTGAAAATAAAAATGTAGGAAAAACATTTTCAAACAAGATAATTTCTATGAAAGTATGTATTGGAAATTGTTGAATGTCTCTCAGACATAGAGCTCACAATCAAAATTTGGGGCAAAGAAAAGCGAACCTTGGGGGAAAAAGTTGTTGGGGCATGAAGAACAAGCTATTGGGATCCAAGAATTGAGAAGATTCAGTCTAATGTGAAAAACAAAAGATTGAAGAATTCCTACATATATACCTCTACATCATTATCATTCATGAAAGCATGTTCTTGCATCATTGAGATATTAGCATCAAACTTTCATCATTCATTATTTTCCTCTCATGTGGATATTCTCAACATTTTTGTTTCTTAAGATCATTTTTCTCCTATGAGAATACTTTCAAATTGTGTTTTTCTTAAGACGATGAGACTATTTTCCCTCTCTAGAGGTTACATTAAATTTTGTTTCCAAAAAGTTGTCTTCCTCAAGACCATTTTCCTTTCTCAATAACATTTTTAAATTTTCAAAGAATCTCAGCTTTCTTAAGATCATTTTTTACTCTCTTGACGATATCTTTTAAAAAAATTAAAAATTTATCTTTATTAAGATTGTTTCTCTTTAAAAATAAATTTTATCTTGAAACAAAATTTTATCTCACTTGAGATCATTTTTCTTAAAACAAAATACATCTCACTCGAGACAAATTCTCTTGAAACATAAATTTCATCTAACTTGAGTTATTTTCCCTTTGAAAATTTTTCGTCTCACTTGAGATAGTTTCTCTTGAAACAAAATTTTATCTCTCTTGAGATATTTTCCCTTGAAAACTTTTCGTCTCACTTGAGACAGTTTCTCTTGAAACAAATTTTTCCTCTCACTTGAGATATTTCCCTTTGAAAATTTTCCATATCACTTGAGACAGTTTCTCTCGAAACAAATTTTTATCTCCCTTGAGATATTTTTCCTTGAAAACTTTTATTATCACTCGAGACAGTTTCTCTTGAAACAAAAATTTCATCTCACTTGAGATATTTCCCGTTGAAATTTTTTATATCACTCGAAACAAAATTTTATCTTGCCTGAGATTGTTTTACTTAAAATAGAATTTCATTCTGCTCGATTCCATCACGTAAGGATTTGAATTAGCATTATCTCTCTCGATATAGCTTCCCTCGAAATAAAAATTTAAAATCATTTCACTTAAGATTTTATCTCTCTTGAGATTATTTTTCTTAAAACAAATTTCGTCTCGCTTTAGAAAGTTTCTCACGAAACTCAAACTTTGAGATTATTTTTCTTAAAAAAAAATCATATCACTTAAGATTGTTGGTCTTAAAACAAATTTCTTCTCGTTTGAGACAATTTCTCTTGAAACTCAAACTTTGAGATTGTTTTCTTAAAATAAAATTTCATCTCACTTGAGATTGTTGTTTTTAAAACAAATTTGTCTCACTTGAGTCAGTTTCTTATGAAATTCAAACTTTGAGAATGGTTTTCTTAAAACAAATTTCTTGTCACTTGAGGTTATTTCTTTTGAAACTTAAACCTTGAAATTATTTTTCATAAAACAAATTTTGTCTCACTTGAGATAATCTTTCCTTGAAACGTAATATTTGAGAATGCTTCACTCAAAACAAATTTCCATCTCCCTTGAGATAAACATCATTTTCAATCTCACTTGAGAAAACATCAAGATGGAACTAGACAAAAAGGTGTTATCTTTTTTTATCTTTGTCATATTCTTGTTAACACAAGAATGGGCAAAGAGGGGTATCTGTAAACACTCGTTTTGTTCGGGTTTTAATTATTATTATTATTTATTTTCATTTTTCTTTTATTGCAGGCCAATACGAATTACATCAAGCCCAACAAGCACCAAAACCAACCGATCCAAATCGTTAACCTAATCTAACAATAACCCTAGGGTTTATAGCTCCCACCATTTCTGTAGTGTTAATCCTATCATCGACGAAGCTTCTTGCCACTAATGATATTTGTATCGCAGCTAGTGTTGTCTGAACTGACAAAAATCAAGAAAACATTAAGAAATTAGTCCAAATCAAATCTAACCATCAAATCCATTAAAAAATAAGTTAAATCTCGAGATATTAGGGTACATTATCAACAGAAAAGTATACTATAGTTGAAATGCATATGGGTGCATTATCAACAGAAAAGTATGATATAGTTGAAATGTATATGGGTACATTATCAACAGAAAAATATATTATAGTTGAAATGCATATGGGTGCATTATCAACAGAAAAATATACTATAGCTGAAATGTATAGGGTGCATTATCAACATAAAAGTATGCTATAGTTGAAAGTGCATAATGGTGCATTATAAATATGAATGGAGGTTACAAATGAAAAGAAAGAATCATGACAAATGATTATGATAATTGTGAATAAAATATTTATGTATACATAAGGGTTTATTTACCATATTATGACTCACTAAGATATATTTAACGTGTGTATTTCCACGCGTAGGTAACAACAAAGAATAATCAAGTAAGGAGTACAACTGCAACAACAAATATCATCCACTAAGATTGACTCACCAGTAACATTAGGACAATAGAAATCATTTTGGAAACTTGTTTGGCATGTAATTAAATATAACAAAATATTTTGTAATATGTCATAATAAATATTTATTTATGTGGTATTAAGTTTGCAACAAAATTTTAAAGGCTCTTTTCAAAATGAGTAAACAGTTTTAAAGTAATATGACATTTGTATTCGTATACCGAAACGTATATGTATATAGGTATTACATTTATTGGTATCAGAGCTACATGTTTAGTCGATTCTTGGCCAAATCTAGTTCTATTTTAAAATAAAAAAAAGAATTACATGCCAATAAGGTTGCCAATGTTACTGAGATGGTGTCATTTAGGGGCGATTGATAATAATCCTTACGATATGGTATTGTTATTATTATGAATGTTTTATTAGATATCAAAATCCTCAAACTCGGAAAGCAACAAGAAATGCAAGAGGGAACGGGGAATAAAAGTTATGAGGATAATAGTGCGCAACCTCTTCATTCTGAAAATGCAAGTGCACCTGCACCTCAAGGGATTCTGGCACATGATTTTGGAACTTTCATGCAAGCTCTTAATGCTATACTTACTCGGTTTCAACCTCCCCCTGCTCCTCCAGTACCTATAATGTTGATTCCAAAGGAGCTGAAGAGTTTGAGAACTCCAGAGTTCCGATGAGATGAGGGTGAAGGTCCTATGTAGGCAGATGTATGGTTAAATGATGTAATTATAATGCTTGGAACCCTGTAATGTCCAAATCAGGAAAAGTTAGGAGGATTTGTGTATTTACTTAGAGGATCAGCTCGAGTATGGTGGTCTAACACTACGATGTATGCACCACCAGAGCAAGTCACCTGGCAATTTTTCCAGGAAGAATTCAAAAACAAGTATGTGGGTGAACAGTTTAAACGAGCAATGTTGATGAATTTCCTTAATTTAAAGCAAGGTGATCGAGTCGTTCATGAATTTGAGGCTGAGTACAACAAGTTGAGCCATTTCACCACTGAAGTTATTCCAAATGACAAGGCAAGACGTGATTGGTTCATAGAGGGTTTGAGGCTGAAGCTGAAAGAGATGATGTTGGCGTTGAACTTGTAGAGTCTACAAGAAGTTAAAATCAGAACCAAAGCTATTGAAAGAGCTCAGGAGGAAACATTAGCGGTGGAGTAGAGTGTTCAAGCGACGAAAAGAGTGGGAATACCTTCCACTCTCCATCATGCTAAAAGAGGCAAAGGCTCGAGTTCCAAATTCTCTGAGAGAGATAATTTTGTAGTAGCTTCACAGAAAAATAGGCAATCCCTGTCTTTTGCTGTTAGCTCGGGTAGAGCTTCTGGGGAAAATAATCCATGGCAAACCTGTGGCAAAATTGTACCAAAGAGTCTGTAGATTTGTCAGTGGAGCTTGCTTTCTAATAACTCTGTAAAAAGAATCAATTTCTAGTCTTTTCACTTAAGTTATTGCTCGTTTAAACAAAGTACGCACTGTATTTAGTTGCTTATAGGTTATATTAGCCTGTGGTGGATAAGTTTTGCTTAGACAAGATTTATTTGGCTTGAGTGATGCTACTGAGGAGAAAGGGTTGTTTGAGTTGTGTTTGTGCAGGAATTCTACAGAGGAAGAACATTTCAGTCCTGACAATGAAAAGTTACAAAGGTCAACGGAACAGAAGAGAACGTGAAGAGCAGATTTATCTCGCTGAGGCAATATTTATCTAAAGAAGTCTGAAGCAGGTGTGGCGAAACCGCCTATGTCACATTCCAACTGGATGACCTACTTCATATGCAAGCAAGCCTTGATTGTTCTAACAGCCGCCTTTCTTTTTTAAGCTTGGGAAATTAATAACGGCTAATTAGGGAAACTCCAAAAGCATACAAAGCCTTAGGAGATTTTTCCTTATAAATATTCAGCCATAGCCGCAAAGAAAAAGAGGCAAGGAAGAAGAAGAGAAAAGAGCTTTACCTAAGGCATGAGCAAGCAACTGCAATGCTTTCCCACCATCTACCCACCAATCTTTCCTTGGTGTCCTCCATAGCCAGACGATAGCAGAGCGGTGATCAGGCCTCAAGAGAGGGTGATCACCAAGGCAGGCATTGTGCTGATTAGGATTGTCGCGACAGAGCCCCTAGTTTTGGGAGTCGTTCTTCCTTTGTTCTTAATTTTTATTTTATTTGGGGATGTATTAAATGGTTAAATCTTGGATGATCTTTGATAACACGATGAATGCTTTACTTGGTGTTAAACTTTAATTTTCCTAAATAATACTTTTATGTTTATGAATGATGAATTATGTTTGCTTATGACTGTTTTGCTCATAGTTTAAATATTTTGCCCTAACATTGTAAGAGCATCGAGAGATCGCCTGGGGTTTCGGTAAAACATGTCTTGGCATTGTAAGAGCATCGAGAGATAGTTTTTTGTCTAGATAGTGATTCTTAGATTTGAGAGAATTATGATAGATCAACGTGAGCAAAGGAATGAATCCGGGATGGTGAAGTTCTAACTTGTCTACCTTAGAGATAAAGAGTGAGTTTCAAGCGACTAAAAGGGATAATTGCAAGAGTAGGTTAGTACAACATCTATAGTTAACGTCGAGAGGTATTACCATAGCAACCATCCAAGAATACCTAGTAATCCTGTCGGGTAGCTTAGTAAGGCATAATAATTCATTCAGAAGTTAGAATAATTATTGTCAAGACAATAGTTTAGCATCAGTGGCCTGTGACACGTCTGAATATGAGAGGTTGTTTGCATTATATTTAAACCAATACTTGTTTTGTTTTATCTGCTTGCATATTTCCTTTGTCTCAACTACATTATTCTGAAATCATTGAATCGTTCTTCTTAGTTTCTTCGTATTAGTTCTTAGTTCAAATACTTAGTAGGAATTAGTTTGTGACATTAGTTCTAGTTGTGGTGAAAATATATTTCTAATCCAATCCCTGTGGAGACGATACTCACTCACTACTATATTACTTGCATCGATTGTGTATATTTGCACAGATTTATTTGCCTTAGCATATATATTTACAAGCGATCAAGTTTTTTGCGCCGTTGCCGGGGATTGGCAACTGACGAAATTTTTAGCCATGACAAGTTCTTTTTGTCACTTTATATTTATTTAGTCTAACGTAGTTTTTATTTTCTTTTATAGGTGTTTATTATTGCATGACATTGAGATCTGTTGGTAAACCTTTGGAACCATTCGACCCCGAAGTTGACAAAATATTAAGACCAAGGTTACGTGCCCAAAGAACCAGAGAACATTTGAATCAAATGCAAAACGACATGGGAGATCTAGGAGACCCAGATGCAGCGATTAATCTCGAAGTTGCAAGACCAAGAGCGATATGAGATTATTTGAACCCTATTCTCGATGACCTCAATCCTGGCATAGTGACAACCAAGATACAAGCCACTCTTTTCGAACTTAAACCAGTGATGTTTAATATGCTGAACTCTATCGGCCAATTTGGTGGTACACCCAATGAAGATGCTAGACACCATGTACATGCTTTCCTTGAAGTATGCGATTCATTTCGACAACAAGGAGTACATGAAGATGTGCTCAAACCGAAGGTTTTTCCTTACTTCTTACGTGATAGAGCAAGAGCTTGGCTTAATGGAGTTCTTTCCGGATCAATAGAGTCATGGGAAGATTTATGTAAGAGTTTCCTACTCCGATATAATCTGCCCAATATGAATACACAGCTTCGGAACGACATCACGAGTTTTCACCAAGGAGATGATGAATCAATGTACGAATGTTGGGATAGGTATAAAAGTTTACTTCACAAATGTGTTAACCATGGATTTCACGATTGGACACAAGTGGTGATGTTTTACAATGGTGTCAACGCACCAACTTGAATGATGCTAGATGCCTCAGTGAATGACACCTTACTAGACAAATCACCCGAGGAAGCTTTTGACATTCTCGACAGAATAACAAATAATGACTATCAATTTCCAAGTGCTAGATTGGGAACCGGCAAAAAAACCCCTGGAGCATATGAATTAGAGGGCAAAGATTCGGTAGTAGCTCAACTTTCTGCCATAACCAACATGTTGAAAAATTTGTAATGTCCTAATGATATAAGAGAAGTCAAAGCAACCGATAATGTGTGTCTGTTATGTCATGGCAACCATTATGAGAGCGAATGTCCTGAAAACCATGAGTCAACCAATTTTGTGGGCAACTACAATCGAAACAACAATAATCCCTATTCGAACACGTACAATCCTGGTTTGAGACAACACCCAAATATCTCATGGAAAAATCAAGGAAGCAACAATCAAGCCGCAACTTACAAGCCACAACAAAATAATTTCAACCATCAACTTTTTTAAAATCAGCATCATCAGCACCCCTGGCAGAACAATAAATGTATAACTTCTTCCTCTAACACTTATTCCGATACTTACTCTTTGGAATCATCCTTGCATGAATTCATGTCCTCGACAAAAGATTTCATAGCTTCTACAAAGACCTTGATGCACGAGCATTCTGCAATAATTTAAAATCAAAGAAATTTGTTACAAAGCCAAACAACACTATTGCAAAGCCATAGTTCATCTCTCAGAGCGCTAGAGAATCAAGTGGGGCAAATTGCCACAGCATTACATTCTTGCCCACACAAAAATCTCCCTAGTGATACTAAAGTCACTAAGCATCATGGGAAGGAGCAATGCAATGTACTAACGCTAAGGAGTGGAAAACAAGTCGACCAAGATGACAAGTTTGGGGGAGATCACCTGAACAATTCTTGCCAAGGCATAACACAACCTGATCAATCTGAGAATACTAAACGAGAGCAAGTGCCTGAAGAGAAGGAAAGAAGTGAAGGCTCGGAAAAACATCAACCAGATAACAAGAAATTCATGGTCACGGACAGCAATTCCTCAATACCATCAGCAGTAGGTGTGAGACCTCCACCACCGTTCCCTCAACGGTTGAAGAAGTATGATGATGACATCCAGTTTAAGTAATTCGTTAATGTTCTGGATCAGTTGTGTATCAAAGTGCCCCTACTTGAAGCCATTGAGAAAATTCCTTCCTATGCCAAGTTTCTAAAAGAAATTGTTACAAAGAAAAAGAAAGGTAGAACGTGTCGCCACGACAACAGAAATCTGTTCAGCAGTGAGCAAACTCCCACTAAAGTAAAAAGACCCTGGCATCTTTGTGATACCATGTTCTATTGGTAATGACTTCATAGGACGAGCTCTTATTGATTTTCGATCAAGTGTAAACTTGATACCAAAGTCCATATTCATGAAACTTGACAGATATCATGCCCGTCCCACATCAGTCATCCTACAGTTGGCTTATCGGTTTTATGTACGACCCAAGGGAAGAATTGAAGACGTTGTAGTAAAAGTGGATAAATTTGTATTTCCAGTTGATTTTCTCATCCTGGATTGCGAAGTCGATGAAATCGCATCAATCATTTTGGGACGCCCATTTTTAGCCACCTGTAGAATTTTAATAGATTATGAAAAGGGAGAATTCACCATGAGAATTGGAGAGCAAAGAGTAACGATCAATGTATTCAACTCTATGAAATATGCGGACGATCCAAAGGAATGCCAATGCATTAATAAGAATGAAGAAAAGGCAATCCTTGGACGAGGTGAATCCCTAAGGCTCGATAAATACAATACTTTGTACCATGAACCTACAACCGAGATGAATGAAGTAGAAAACTTTGGTCGAGACAAATTATTTTTAGAAGACGATTCTGACATATATGGCCTCGACCATAGAAATCTGAGCAATGAACAACCTGAAAGCGATACCAAGGTAAGATGTGAAGGAAAAACAAAGGACCAATCGAGATTTCTTTATAGGTCGGGTATGAAATTTGATCCTTTAGATTATGATGAAGTTAAGTCTCAAGAGTCATCTTCACAACATGCACCGAAATTAGAACTTAAAACTTTTCCATCACATTTGAAATATGCTTATTTAGGAGTTGATGAAACCCTACCAGTGATTATTTCAGCCAACTTAACCTCCGAATAGGAGAATAGTTTGTTGAATGTTTTGTCACAGCACAGGAAAGCTATAGGTTGGACGATGGTAGATTTGAAGGCAATCAGTTCGACAATATGCATGCACAAAATCAATCTCGATAATAGCCACAACACCTCGATAGAACCCAAATACGGCTCAACCCAATCATGAAGAAGGTAGTCATGAAGGAAATAATAAAATGGATGGATGTGGGAGTAATTTATCCTATATCCGATAGTACATGGGTTAGCCCAGTACAATACGTACCAAAGAAAGGTGGTATGACCGTGGTCAAAAGCGAGCATGATGAGTTACTCACCACGAGAACCATCATGGGCTGACGCATATGCATAGACTACAAGAAGCTCAACAAAGCCATAAAGAAGGATCATTTTCCCCTCCCTTTTATCGATCAAATATTGGATAGATTAGCGGGAAAAGCATTTTATTTCTTCCTCGATGGATACTCGAGATATAACCAAATTGCCATAGCACCCGTGGACCAAGAAAAGACAACTTTCACATGCCTGTATTGTTCCTATGTATTTCGACGAATGCTGTTTGGACTGTGTAATGCTCCAGCTACAATCCAAAGATGCATGATGGCAATCTATTCAGATATGGTGGAAGATTGCATGGAAATATTTATGGACGACTTCTCCATTTCGGGTGAGGACTTTGATCGATGTCTCGGCAATTTATCCAAGGTGTTAAAACGATGTGAAGAAGCCAACCTAGTACTGAATTGGGAAAAATACCATTTTATGGTAACCGAAGGAATAATGTTGGGTCACAAAATTTCATGCCATGGAATCGAAGTCGACAAAGCCAAGGTGTATGCAATTGCAAATATGTCCCCACCTACTCATGTGCGAGGTGTACGCAGTTTCCTTGAACATGCAGAATTCTACAGGCGGTTCATAAAAGACTTTTCTCAAATCTCTAAACCCTTATGTCTTTTGCTTGAACAAAATCATCCATTTGAATTTACTAATGATTGTTTAAATGCCTTCACAGATTTGAAGAAAAAGGTTTCGGTAGCACCAATTGTTATCCCACCAGACTAGAATGAACCATTTGAGCTCATGTGCGACGCTAGTGACTATGCAGTCTGAGCAGTGCTAGGGTAACAAAAAAGTAAAATTTTTCATGTTATCTATTATGCAAGCCGAACTCTTAATGATGCACGAGTAAACTATACCACTACTGAAAAAGAGCTCTTAGCAGTAGTATTTGCATTCGATAAGTTTATGCCATATCTAATAGGCACTAAGGTAATTGTGCACACAGATCACTCAGCCATTAAATATCTGATTAATAAAAAAGATGCAAAGACTAGACTAATTCGGTGGATATTATTACTGCAAGAATTCGATTTAGAGATCATGGATAGAAAATTGTATAGAAAATCAAGTGGCAGACCATTTGACTAGGCTAGATAACAAAACTGATTGTCCTGACATTACAGAAATTAAAGAGAATTTCACTTATGAGAAAATATTATTTGTCACGGCTGCACCGTAGTATGCTGACATAGTTAATTTTCTTGTTAGTGGTATTGTTCATTTTGATTTATCTAGCCAGGGCAAAAGGAAATTTCGACATGATGTGTGACATTACTTCTGGGACAAACTGTTTCTATTCAAGCAATGTGGGGACCAAATAATACAAAGATGCATTCCAGAAGAAGAGCAGCAAGATATCCTATACCAATGCCACTCGTCACCATATGGAGGGCATTTTGGTGGAATGAGAACATCAACAAAAGTGCTTTAGTCTGGATTTTATTTGCCAACCCTGTTCAGAGACGCGCATGAATTCTATAAGTCATGTAATAGATGCCAATGAATAGGAAACATCTCGAAACGACATGAGATGCCATGGAAAAATATTATGGAAATCGAACTTTTCGATGTATGGGGAATAGATTTCATGGGACCTTTTCCAACATCATTCATAGATATGTACATTCTCTTGGTAGTGGATTACATATCAAAATGGGTTGAAGCCATTGCAACACCTAAGAACGATTCCAAGACGGTGTTGAAATTTATGCACAAAAATATATTCACTCGCTTTGGAACACCATGAGCTATCATTAACGATGAAGGCACATATTTCGACAATAAATTGATTACCAAGGCACTGAAAGATATGTAGTATGACATAGAATCACTATAGCGTATCACCCTCATACGAATGGACAATCCGAAGTGTCTAACCGAGAAATCAAGTAGATCCTTGAGAAAGTGGTCAACCCAAGTCGAAAAGATTGGTCGTTGAAGCTAGATGAAGCACTATGGGCTTATCGCACAACATTCAAGACACCGTTGGGAATGTCCCCATTCAAGCTGGTTTATGGGAAGGAATGTCATTTACCGGTTGAACTTGAACATAAAGCTTATTGGGCCATCAAAAAGATAAACATGGATGCTCAGCTTGTTGGAGAAAGAAGACTCTTGGAGCTGAACGAGATGGATGAATTTAGAGCACATGTATACAAAATGCCCGCCTTTACAAGGAGAAAACAAAACGATGGCATGATAGCAAAATATTACCGATATAATTTTATTTTGGACAGTAAGTACTGCTCTACAATACACACCTTAAGTTATTCTCAGGCAAGCTAAAATCGAGATGGTCAGGACCATTCATTGTTCACCAAGTCCATGACAATAGAGCAATTGAAATCCAGAACTAAAACGATGGTTCTATCTTTAAGGTGAACGGAAAGAGACTAAAGGAGTAAAAAGGAGCCCCAGTCATGCTCGACAAACCAGCATCGTTGGCACATGATGCCCAAGAGTTTTCTTTACTTAATTGAGTAATATTTGTTGCCTAGGCAACGAAAATCTGAATTCTGTACATAAATAAGTTAAGTTATTTTCTGCTTTAATCCATTTTATTTTATTATTTTCATCTTTCATATTGTAGGCAAACAAGGAACACATGGCAGTATGGGGAGTTGAAGCATGCATGAAGGAAAAAGGATAAACTAGGGCACAAGGTTTTGGCGGCAGAGTAAAGGGGGAAATAAATCTTTTCTCCTCCTTTATGTCAAATCACATATTTCTCATTTAATGAGAAATCTTTTCTCCACCATGTAAAGACTAAAGTACCCCGAAACCACCCATCACTTTCTAAGAAAAACTACCCACCAACATCTTCTTCATCGTGTTTCCCTCTTTCTCTATAAACCAGAATTTTTTTTTCTTTCTCTCAAAAATATCTCCCCATCGCCACCACTAAATTCAGCCAAGAAAAATATTGAGATCAAGACCGGCCCCAGCCCCCAAATATAGTTTTGAACGTTTCCAAACAGCCGAAGCAGAAGCACGCTTTAAAACTATTTAGTAACGCCAAGTATATTTGAAATATGGATTCGTTTTTCTAGCCGTGGGCGAGGAGCCGTTTGGACTCAAGGTGATGGACGTCATAAAGAAGCGTATACATGGGAGAAGTTTTCTCGAAATCTTAACGTCGTAGCACCAACAATGGTGCGAGAGTTCTATGCCCATCTTGAGGACCCATCCAACCACACAGTATATGTTCGAGGAAAACTCATTCGCTTCTCTCCCTCTGGACTCAACAAATACTTTAAATTGGGGAAAGTGGATGACCAACACAAGAGATTTATGGCTGAAGCAGATCAAGAAACGTACAGTGGAGTTCTACAGGGTTTATGCTTTTGGTGGGCCAAGTTTGAAGGGAATGCCCTCACAAGGAAATGAGTAGATCGCCAAGCCCTAAAACCGCACGTGAAATTATGGAACCATATTCTCAAAGGCAAGTTGATGCCAACATCCCACAACACCACTGTCCTCGTCAAATGACTGCTGCTCTTGCACTCGATCATATATGGTAGGAAGATTGACGTGGGTGAAATCATCTTTAAGCAGATCCATGACTGTGCCAAACGGAATCGGGGTAACCTACTATTTCTAAACCTTATAACTGCGCTATGCATGAAGAAAAAGGTTTCTGAGGAACCATTCGAAGATTTCATCAAACCCAAGGAGGGTATTATAAAGAAAAAGGTCACGAGTTGATGACTTTCAATGATGACGACCCGAAGGAAGGTTTAGAGCGAGGCGCAAAATCGGTTGCCGCGGCTAGAATGGTTGTTATGGTCACGCACATGTGAGAGACGCGTGAAAAGATCGGACGCTTGGAGGACCACATGATAATTTACTTCGAGTATGCCAAGGCAAGGGACATGCAACTCAACGCCTTCATCAAGGAGTTACTACCGACCACAATGATCAGACTACCAACCTTTCCAGTGTTATCCTTAACTACGATGCAAGCGGCAGCACATTCCATGCCTCAACATTTTATGTCCCTCCAGACGTTCCACTAGAAGTGCCCACCGATGTACCACCACTGGTAACCCATGTCCCACCCGTACCAGGAGAAGGCCAAGGCGACACAGAAGAGTTCCTCAGTTCCTCATCCTTCTCGACCACTGAAAGCAGCGATGATACTCTACCCCACTTCTTCACTGATGAAGATTTCATGCCAGCACCGAAGCAGCCCAAGCATGATCCTATTTCGTCCCTGGTTCAATCAGCACCACCAACCCCAACAGAAATTCCTAGTCCACCACCCATCTCAGCACAACAGACTCCTACGACCGAGCAGTCCACTCCAGCACACGCCTCGTCTAGCAAGAAGCGCTACAAGAGAACAAAAGGATGTATACATCAACCATCTCCCTCTCCAACAGCAGTAGACTCCGGATCTGAGAGTCCCTCTCCTACCAAACGACACCGCACGAGGGCGTCCAGTCAAGCCACCCCACCAAAGTAAGTTATTCTTCTTAGTTATTATTTTCTTTTTAATTTTTTTTTCTTTCGCATCTGCATATAAAATCATATAGTGTAGTTTTTATGCATTGAGGATAATGCACCCCTCAAGTTTGGGGGAGGTGTTATACCATTATGTCATACTTTGTTAAATAGTAATTGATGTTAATTGGTTGAAAATTTTAGTTGTCATGACATAAGCAGGTTAAGATTATTGTTAGGAATTAATTAGGGATGCCCAATGATGAAAGAAGAATTTTATTGCCTAGGCCAAAAATTATTGTTAAGACTGTCTAAACAAGAGAACCAACCCTAGCCTTGATTCTTTGAAATTTATAAACACAATTGTAGGTTGTCTTTTCTCTAGGTAATCTGTAAAATTTTTAGGAAAGAAATTTCTAATTGTCGAGACTTCAAAAAATATTCTAAGGGTAAAGTAAAAACTCTCTAGTGTTTAAAAACTTGAAAAACACAAAGGGACACTTCTTTGGGCAAAGACATGAACAAGAAAAACTCTAAAAGAAATTAAGAGTAGCCAAGGCATATGAGTGAATGAAAGTAGTCACAGGATGACTCTGCCCGACTAGCTTGGAGATGGAAGGTATGCTCCCTTTCACCTAGAGTGTGGAATGGTAGGTGTGATGAGCTGACTCCCCTATAATAAAAAAATGTGTGAATAAAGAGAATAAAAGTTGATAAATAACTAGGAGTATAAACTAAACCTGATGAATAGTTTGTTACCATGACAACCCAGAAGTGCTTACTTTGAGTTTTCTAATTACCTCTATGCATAGACTGGTTACAATCACACACACACCATAGCAAAGGATCCTGACTAGGGAAGGGACTTGGCTGATATGACTGTCGAACATGTTGAGGCCAAATATTTTTGCTGAGGGCTGAAATCTCAAACCTGATGATGTTCTTGATACTGCTTTGCTATGATAATTTTTATTTTCTTCTAGCTATTATCCATTGCTTGAGGGCAAGCAATAGCTTAAGTTTGGGGGTGTGATAACTCTGTAAAAAGACTCAATTTCTAGTCTTTTCACTTAAGTTATTACTCGTCTAAACAAAGTATGCACTACATTTTTAATTGCATATAGGTTATATTAGCCTGTGGTGGATAAGTTTTGCTTAGGCAAGATTTATTTGGCTTGACTGATGCTGCTGAGGAGAAAGGGTTGTTTGAGTTGTGTTTATGCAGGAATTCTACATAGGAAGAACATTTCAGTCGTGACAATGAAAGGTTGCAAAGGTCAACAGAACAGAAGAGAACATGAAGAGCAGATTTATCTCACCGAGGCAATATTTATCTGAAGCAGGTGTGGTGAAATTTCCTATGTCACATGCCAGCTGGATGACATACTTCACGTGCAAGCAAGCCTTGATTGTTCTGACAGCCACCAACCACCTTTCCTTTTTAAGCTTTGGAAATTAATAACGGCTAATTAAGGAATCTCTAAAAACATGCAAAGCCCTAGGAGATTTTTCCTTATAAATATTCAGTCGTAGCCACAAAGAAAAAGAGGCAAAGAAGAAGAAGAGAGAAGAGCTTTACCTAAGGCGTGAGCAAGCAACTGTAATGCTTTCCCGCCGTCTACCTACCAATCTTCCTTGGTGTCCTCCATAGCCAGATGATAGCAGCAGTGATCAGGACTCGAGAGAGGGTGATAACCAAGGCAGGCATGGTTCTGATCAGGATTGTCGCGATAGAGCCCTCGATTTTAGGAGTCTTTCTTCTTTTGTTCTTAATTCTTATTTTATTTAGGGTTGTATTAAACGATTAAATCTTGCATGATCTTTGACAACACCATGAATGCTTTACTTGGTGTTAAACTTTGTTTTGCTTAAACAATATTTTTATGTTTATGAATGACGAATTATGTTTTCTTATTACTGTTTTGTTCATAGTTTAAATATTTTGCCTTAACACTGTAAGAGCATCGAGAGATCACCTGGGGTTTCTATAAAACATGTCTTGGCATTTTAAGAGCATCGAGAGATAGCCTTTTGTCTAGATAATGATTCTTAGATTCGAGAAAATTAAGATTGATCAACGAGAGCAAAGGAATGAATTCGGGATGGTGAAGTTCTAACTTGTCTACCTTAGAGATAAGGAGTGAGTTTCAAGCGACTAAAAGGGATAATTGCTAAACTAGGTTAAGACAACGTCTATAGTTAACGCCGAGAGGTGTTACTATAGCAGCCGTCCAAGAATACCTAATAATCCAGTCGGGCAGCTTAGTAAGGCATAATAATTCATTCAGAACTTAGAATAATTGTTGTCAACACAATAGTTTAGCATCAGTGCTCTGTGACACGTCTGAATATGAGAGGTTTTTTCCATTATATTTAAACCAATACTTGTTTTGTTTTATATGTTTGCATATTTCCTTTGCTTCGACTAAATTATTCTAAATCATTGAATCATTCTTCTTAGTTTCTTCGTATTAGTTCTTAGTCCAAATACTTAGTAGGATTTAGTTTGTGACATTAGTTCTAGTTGTGGTGAAAATATATTTCTAATCCAATCCCCGTGGAGACGATACTCACTCACTACTATTTTACTTGCATCAATTTCTATTTGGTGATATAGGTCACGTTTCCTGAAACTGCCCTAAGAAATTTGGTGATAATTCGACATAGTCTGAAAGATCAGTGGCAGCCTCAAATAGAAACAGGGAAGGGGAAGATCCAGTGGATAGATGGATTCAATGCCGAGATAAAAGACTCAGAGAGTTGCTAGAATTTACAACATTAAGACCACTGAGGATCGAGATGACCCTGAGATCATAACAGGTATTTTCCATCTTTACGATGAACCTGTATTTGTTTTACTCGACCCTGGTTCTACACATTCATACATTAGTACAAAGTTGGTTAGAGCTTGATAAATTCCTTTAGAACCAATACTAATTGAGATGATAGCGGTAAATCCTATGGGTCACAGTACGAGAGTATCTAGAGTATGTAGCAAATGCCCTATAAAGATCCAGGAGATTGTGTTTTTGGCCAATTTAATGAAATTGCCCTTCAATGAATTTGAAATTATTCTAGACATGGATTGGTTGTCTTCACATTATGGATGGGCCGATTTTCTAAGAAACGTTTGTTTTTAAAGAATGTCGAAGGTTCAGAAATTTTAGTAATCGACGAAAGATCGAAATCACCCTCGAATGTGATATCAGCCATGACTGTGAAGAAGATGATGTCGAAAAGATGTATAGTTTTTCTAGCCAATGTGATAGATATTAGAATTCTGGAAGTTAGAATAAATGATATTTCCACGGTTAGAGAATTTTCGGATGTATTTCCTGAGGATTTACCGGACTGCCTCTAGATCGCGAGGTAGAATTCATAATTAAAATTTATCTGGGTATCAAACCTGTTTCTATGGCTCCGTGTAGAATGGCTCCGACTGAACTTCGAGAATTGAAAGCAAAACTATAAGAATTACTCGATAAGGGGTTTATGAGACCTAGTGTTCCCATATTTTGTTTGTGAAAAGGAAGGATAGGTCTATTCAATTATGTATTGATTACCGTCAGTTGAATAAGTCACAATAAAGAACAAATATCCTCTTCTGAGGATTGACGATTTGTTTGATCAATTGAAAGGAGCATCGGTGTTTTCAAAGATAGATTTAAGATCGGGGTACCATCAGTTGAAAATTAAAGACGAGGATATTTCAAAGATAACTTTTCAAACTCGGTATGGGCATTATGAATTTGTAATGATGCCATATGGTTTGACTAATGCACCAGATTCATTCATGGACTTGATGAACCGAGTATTCCAATCTTATTTGGATCAATTCATGGTGATATTCATTGATGATATCTTGGTATATTCCAAGTGTAGAGAAGAACATGATGTTCATCTTCGAGTAGTTCTTCAGACGCTTTGCGAGAAGAAATTATATGCCAAATTGTCAAAGTGTGAATTTTGGTTAGCCGATAATGCTTTCCTTGGTCACATAGTTTCCACATAAGGCATACGAGTAGATATGAGAAAGATCCAAGCTATAGTGGATTGGCAATCTCCAAGGAATGTTTCTGAGGTTCGAAGTTTCTTAGGACTTGCCAGTTATTATAGACGGTTTGTGAAGAACTTCTTAATGTTAGCCTTGTTGCTAACTAAGCTGATGAGGAAGGATGTGCCTATTGTTTGGACGACAAAGTGCCAAGAAAGTTTTGATGGGCTCAAGAGAACATTGACAGAGGCTTCTGTACTGGTACAACCTGAGTCCGGAAAAAACTATGTTGTGTTTAGTGATGCATCTCAAAATGGTCTGGGGTGTGTGTTGATGCAAGATGGTAAAGTGGTGGCTTATGCTTCCAGACAGTTGAAGAATCATGAGAAAAACTATTCGACGCACAACTTGGAATTGGCAGCAGTTGTGTTTGCCTTGAAAATTTGGTGTCATTATTTGTATGGGGAACAGTTCCATATCTATACTGATCACAAGAGTTTGAAGAATTTATTGAATCATAAAGAATTGAATTTGAGGAAAATAAGGTGGATTGATCTTCTAAAGGATTATGATATAATTATTGATTATCATCCTGGAAAGGTGAATGTGGTAGCAGGTGCGCTAAGTCGAAAGATTTTTGCATCTTTACGGGCTTTGGATACACAAACGTCATTGAAGGAAAATGGTGCATTAAGAGCTATAAAGTAAAGATAAAAAATGCTTGTTGAGAATAGTACAAGTCGAAAAGAATGAGATTAAAGACTTCGAAGTAAGAGGGAACGGATGTCTTTATTATAGGGGAAGACTTTGTATTCAGGGTAATGATGATTTGAAGAAAGATATTCTTTATGAAGCACATTATAGTCCTTTGACGATGTATCCAGGAGGTAATAAGATGTATCAAGATTTAAAAAGTCGTTATTGGTGGTCTGGTATGGAAAGAGCTATATCAGAGTTTGTGGCGAGATATTTGACATGTCAGCAAGTGAAAGCTGAACATCTGGTACCCTCTAGATTAATTTAATCGATATCTATTCCAGAGTGGAAGTGGGAGCGAGTTACCATGGATTTTTTTCAGGGCTACCTTTATCCCCTGATAAAAAGGATTCCATATGGGTTATTGTAGATCGATTAACCAAGACAACTCATTTTATTCCAGTTCAGATAGATTACTTGATGGATAAGTATGCAGAATTATACATTAAAGAAATAGTCAGACTATATGGGGTACCTATATCAATAGTGTCTGATAGAGACCCTTGGTTTACTTTAAGGTTCTGAAAGTCATTGCATGAGGCATTGATACTCGATTGAACTTCAGTACAGCTTTTCATCCGTAGACGGATGGACAATCAGAGTGACTTATTCAAATACTTGAGGATATGCTAAGGGCAGGTGTGATTGAGTTTAAAGGATCATGGGAAAGGTACTTGCCTTTAGCCGAATTTGCGTATAATAAAAGTTACCAGTCCAGTATTAAAATGGCCCCGTATGAAGAATTATATGGGAGAAAGTGACGTACACCATTAAATTGGTTTGAATTGAAAGACCAAGACATAATTGGGCTAGAGTTGATTAAAGAGATGGAAGAGAAAGTAAAGATTATTCATGGGAATCTCAAAATAGCCTTCGATCGTCAGAAATCTTATGCTTATTTGAAAAGAAGAGAATTGAATTCAAAGATGGAGATAAATTGTTCTTAAAGGTGTCGCCTTGGAAGAAAGTCTTGAGATTTGGACGAAAAGGAAAGTTGAGTTCGAGATTTATTGGACCTTATGAAATTTTGAAAAGAGTCAGACCAGTAGCATATCAGCTAGCCTTGGCTCCAGACATGTACAAGATTCACAATGTTTTCCATGTATCGATGCTTAGAAGATATAGATCAGATCCCTCGTATTTTATTATTCTTGAGGAAATAGAGATCTGACCAGATTTGACTTATGAGGAAGAACCAGTACAGATCTTGGCTAAGTAAATCAAGGAATTACGTAACAAAAGGATTCCATTGGTTAAAGTGCTTTGGTAGAATCATAAGATTGAAGAGGCTACCTGGAAAGAGAGGAGGATATGAAAAGGCAATTTTCATATCTCTTCGGTTCTAGTACTTCTTTAAAATTTGAGGACGAATTTTATTAAGGGGGAGAATTGTAATGCCCCAAATAGTGAATTAAGGACTTTATTGAAATGATTTAAAATATGAGGAAATATTTTTATTAAATGATAAAAGATGGAAATGATTTCGATTAGTGAATTAGACTAAATTGTAACAAGGGATGGTTTAGAGGGCATTTTAGTCCTTTAAGAAAAATGAATTTAAAATTCTTATTTTATAAGTTATTAAACGTAAGGGAAAAAGGGGAAAGAATATATCAACAAAAGCTATTTCCTCTTCTTCTTCTTTCACGTGATAAGCCTCCTCTATAACTCCTAAAGGTAAGCTTCAATTGATTGGTTTTTCTTGTTGATTATGAGTTGCTTTTACAACCTTAAGTGGTATAGAAGCATAAGGAATGATTAAATGAGATTAAAATTAAGAAATGGAAGAAATATAGGGGATTTTATAAAATGGGATTTTAAAAGATATGTTAATATAGGAGTGTGTATGAATGTTTTATGGTAGATTTGACTTGTCAAGAGGAAAATGAGAGATTAGAAGCATTAGATAGGAGAAAAACACATTAGGAAAAGTGGTGTGATTCTTAGAACTTAATGTTCTTGGTAGATGTTAGATGTTTTATGAATGAAGATGAAAGAAAATTTGTATGGATAAGTAGAGAAGAGTTAAATAGCATTGTTGAGTGTAAATATAAAGAAATTTGGTCCCATTTGGGTGAAAATCGGGTTGAAAAATGAAAATTCTGGGC
The DNA here is from genome assembly GCF_006381635.1 of Hibiscus syriacus. Taxonomy (NCBI): domain Eukaryota; kingdom Viridiplantae; phylum Streptophyta; class Magnoliopsida; order Malvales; family Malvaceae; genus Hibiscus; species Hibiscus syriacus. The sequence continues at coordinate 479,453 of NW_024062536.1, read as the reverse complement.
AAGGGTATTGGTACTGCTAGAATAGTACTGATACTATAAGCTAAAATGGGATAAATTTGTTGAGTAGTATTGATATTGATTCAATTAGTATCGATACCGGTGAGGTGGTATCAATACCATGGTAAGGGTATCGATACCAAGAAACATCAAATCTAATTTTGGTATTGATACTGGTAGGGGATATCGTTACCATAGTAGGGTAGTTCGATACCATGGTAAGGGTATCCATACCAGGCAACATTGAACCTATTTTTGGTATCGTACCCGAAGGGGGTATCAATACCATAGTATAGAAGTATCAGTGCTAGAGTAGTAGTATCGATACTATGGAGCCAGAAATGTTAAAATAGGCTAATATTGGTATAGAAAGTTAATGATATGTTCTTTTGAGTATTGTTCAAGTATAATGGTTAGGAAATATTCTAGCTTTGGGCATAATACATGTTTTTATGGATGATTGAGTAGATCGGAACCAAGCTCTCGAAACAAGCAAAGTAAAGGGCAAAGGCAAAATGCCAGAGTAATTAGCACTACATTTGGTTACATAGCGAGAAAGTCAGGTGAGTACATTTATTGTATGCAATCTATATGAAAATTATTAGAAATTATTCAATATGAATTATTTAAATATTAATGTATGTTTTACTATAATTACTATGTTTTATTGATTACATGGAAATGATATTGTGAATGAGTTTAGAGTATTAATTGCTCTAAAACGAATGAAAATAATAATGCATATGGGTGCATTATCTGCATGAAAGGATGCCATAGGTGAAATGTATAAAGGGTACATTATCAAGAGAAAAGTATACAATAGTTGAAATGTATATGGGTACATTATCAACAGAAAATTGTACTATAGTTGAAATGCATATGAGTGCATTATCAATAGAAAAGTATACTATAGTTGAAATGAATATGGGTGCGTTATCAACAGAAAAGTATACTATAGTTGAAATGCATAAGGGTGCATTATCAACAGAAAAGTATGCTATAGTTGAAATGTATATGGGTACATTATCAACAGAAAAGTATACTATATTGAAATGCATATGGGTGCATTATCAATAGAAAAGTATACTATAGTGAAATTCATATGGGTGCATTATCAACAGAAAAGTATGCTATAGTTGAAAGTGCATAATGGTGCATTATAAATATGAATGGAGGTTACAAATGAAAAGAAAGAATCAAGACAAATAATTATGATAATTGTGAATAAAATATTTATTTATACATAAGGGTTTATTTACCATATTATAACTCACTAAGATATACTTAACGTGTGTATTTCCACGCGTAGGTAACAGTAAAAAATAATCAAGTAAGGAGTACAGCCGCAACAACAATATCTTCCACTAAGGTTTACTCGCCAGTAACATTAGGACAATAGAAATCATTTTGGAAACTTGTTTGGAATGTAATTAAATACAACAAAATATTTTGTAATATGTCATAATGAATACTTATTTATTATGTTTATTTATGTGGTATTAAGTTTGCAAAAAAAATTTAAAGGCTCTTTTCAAAATGAGTAAACAGTTTTAAAGTAATGTGACATTTGTATTCGTATACCGAAATGTATACGTATATGGGTGTTACAATAAAGGTCACCGAAATCTAAATTATCGAAATGTAATTTCTTAGATCTAAGGCTTTCTATTTAGTGTTAGTAAAAGCGGGACTTGGTTTTGATCTTTAGGGAACCGATGGGTTGTTTTGGGAGCCTCGTGGGACGTCCGACCAACATACAAGGCAATGGATGGCACCATGGAATGGTGGTTCTCCCCACCCGTTAATGGATGAAAAAATAGAGGGAGTTTGAGAGGAATGAAAGGGTGTGGGATAAAATATGGGGCTAGGGTTAATTTTTATTTATAACGAGGTATTTATGTGATCATTAAAATGATATAGTTTTAGGGTTAGGGTTTCTAAACCCTTGTGCACGGGTAAACTACTCAACGGGCCATCCAGTGTTTGTAACATTTTCATTTCATTCACTAAATGCAAATTTTGTTTCTTTTATTTCGAGTTTCAACTTTTATTGTGCATCCACTTTAGTCACCATTATGCTTATATTTGTGATCAGGTAATTATTTTTCAGTCTTCTAGATTTTGCCATGTTTGCATTTTCATCATTGCTCTAATTAATATTGTATTCTAAGGGTTATTTACATGTTTGGTTCTTCTAGTTTTACGCGTGTCCTATTCTGGGCTCCAAGTTTTATGTGTGTTGCATTTTAGTCCTTATTATATATATATATACACATTATTTTGTTTTAATTCATTTGCTTTGATATATACTTTCATTTTTTTTAGGTAAGTTGTAGTATATTTTTTCTAAGTACATGTATATTTTCATTTAGAATTTTTCGTGTTTACCCTTTTTGTATTTTTATATATGTATTGTTTATAAATAATTTATTTATTTATTTATTTGTATTGCATTGCATATGATAAATTATATAATTTGCGTCTTTTTTCCCTTGTATTAGGATATTGATGTGTAAATAGTATATGAATGTTTTCTAATTATTTATAATACGTTTAAATGTGCATATAGATGTAATCACTATGATCTTAGATATTTCCATTCACATATTAACTTAGACACATGCATTTTTTATTGACATGTATGATACCCTCACAAGCATAATTGGATTCAAATCAAATAATGAGATTAAAGGTAATATCTTTTTTATTTTAAGTTCATCGTAAGTGATTGTGTTAACGAATAAGAGGTCATTTCCAATGGCTTAAAATACTGTTAGAATGGATCTAAGGCCTAGTCTCAATGTCTTTAAATAATTGAACATCCTTATTATCATTAAATTTTGGTAAAATAGTTAATTAAATGTATTCGTTTGATGTATGCATTTAAGTTTCGTCTTGTTTTGTATGTGTTTAAAATGGGTCTCAAATTAAATTACATTTGAATTTAAAAGTTTTATTGCAAAGACAACTAATTAATTAACTATGTACCAATTTAGGGTGTTATGGGGGTGCTAATCATTCCTCACGCGTAACCGACTTCTGAACTGATATTTTTTATAGCGCAGACTGCAAAATTATCGTTTTAATTAAAATTAATATTTTATTAAAATGCCAAATATGTTTTTGGGTGCCCAATCACATCCTAATCAAAGATTGATGGTAACTCCACGAATCAATTTTGTTTTTTTAAATCAAGTCCCAAATTATTTGAGGTGAATATTTTTACAAAATCTCAATTTTTTAATCGACAAGATTTTAAAAAGGAACATCTCGACACTAAGCTCACAAATCCAAAAGCTTTCACCTTTGCTTCATTCTTTGAAAAAGGAAGAAGAAAAAGAGAAAACAAATGAAAAGTGTTTGGTGGGAATGGGGAAGAAGAGAGAGTACACGTAAGATCACCAATTTTAAAAGATTTTCATTTTTTATTTACCAAAAAGGGTTAAATGCACCTTTGGTCTTCCTTCTTTCTTCAAATATTAAAACTATCATTTCTAATCGTGTATTGGGCTCAAAGCAAGGCCCAACTATTTATCTAAATGGATCAATCTTTTCTACAAGGTGAATGGGCTCATCTAGATGTCTCGGGTCAATCTGAATCTAATAACCCGTGATTCGGGACATTACAGGATGTTGATCTATTATTTGTTTAATCAAAAAACAACCTAAACTCTACAAATCTAGTATTGATACCATATTAGTCGCTCGTCATCATGCTCTAGTCACCATTCATGTTGATATTGGTGCCAAATGTAAGGTTGTAAAATCAGGTAATCGGACATGTTTCAGTCAGATCTTGGCAGGTCGGGTAAAATCGGGTACAGGTCAACTCAGGTTAATTTGATGGTTTGACTCAGATCAGGTCGGGTACTGGTCAAATCAGTTCGGGTTATTTTCAGGTTGATTTGACACCAGATCCAGATCGGGCTCAGGTCAAGTCATTTTCAGCTCGGAATGATGTCAGTTCATGTCAAATAGTTCAGGCTCGAAGCAGATAAAGACCATGTTAATTCAGGTTCAGGTGGACTTCAGTCAGATCTCGTTCAGATCGGGTCACATCATTGACAGATAAAACTCATGTAAGATATTTATAGGATACAATTGAGTTCAGGTCGAGTCGTTTTTATTTTTGGATTAATTATTTTGTCATCTTTCGTGATTGTTGAATTGCAAGTTGTAATTGTATATGATTTCGAGTAAATTAAGAGAAAAATAAATATTCATGGATCAATTTTGTAAAAAATATAAATTTAAGGAAAAAATTGAAAAATGTAAAATTATGAATAAAATTTTAAAATATAAATTAAACTACACAAATTGATAACAGACTAAATCAAAATAAATTTAAAATGTGAGGTTTAAATTAATATAAAAAATGATTGAATTAAACACATTTTAAAAATTATGGGCCAGTTACAAAAATATAAATAACAACTAACAATGGGCCAAATGAATATGCAAATATAAATTTAAGGACTAAATTGAATACATATAAAAGTAAAAGACTTAAAATTGAAATAAATTAAAAAACACAAAAGGATTAAATCAAAATAAATGCAAAATGTGAATAAATAATGAAAATATAGTAAATTGCATTCATTTAAAAAATTGAAAAATATAATATATATATATATATATATATATATATATAAGTTTATATATAAACTATATTTATATTATAAACTATATAATTATTATGAGCTATATATATAAATTATGTTTATGTGAACTATATATATAAACTATGTATATAAAATATATATGTATAAACTATAAAAAGTATATAGTTTATAAAAAATAATTTATATTAATATAGTGTATATATATATATATATATATAAACTATATATGTATAAACTATATAAAATATATAGTTTATATATTATAATTTATATTAATATAGTATATATATGTATGTATAACTAATATAACTAATATATATATATATATATATATATTGTTGAAGAATAGGGTAAAGAAAAATGAAAGAACACAAGAATTTTAACGAGATTCAGCAATGTGCTTACATCATCGGTGCCTAGGCGGCGCTAGAAGTTTTATTCAATGTCTCATAGGTTTAGGTTACATATATTTATAATAAATAAACCCTGGTACATATTTACAAAAATAACCTTGTATCCCGCACCCCCAATCTACATAATCGTAACCCCCACTACGAGACTTTTATCAATATATTTATGAGCCATACCTAATAAATCTCCACATTGGCGAATATCCTACCTCTTAGGAAACATTTAATGTGGGTTGGGTTACCTTACTTCTTTAACAACTCGAAACATTCAACAAGTCCAAGCAATGCTTGAACTTGTCTGTCGTAACTGGCTTGGTGAACATATCAACGGCATTCTCATCAGTATGTACCTTCTGAAACAAAATCTCTCCAGATGCAACCAACTCTCTAATCTTGTGAAAACGTACATCAATATGCTTACTTCTAGCACGATATACTTGATTCTTAGCAAAGTGAATAGTACTTTGATTGTCGCAAAGCAACTGAACTCCACCTTGCTGAACACCCAACTCCTTCACTAAACTAGTAAGTCATAAAGCTTCTTTTGCAGGTTCAGCCGCTGCCATGTATTCAACTTCAGTTGTAGATAGTGCCACAACAGATTGAAAAGTAGACTTCCAAAAAATAGGCCCTCCACCAAGAGTAAAGACATACCCTATCGTAGATCTTCTATTATCCAAGTCACCTGCATAGTCTGAATCCACATATCCTAAAACCAAAGGATTATCCCCCTGACTACCAAAAATAATTCCATGTCCCACAGTACCCTTTAAGTACCGAAAGATCCACTTGACTGCTTCCCAATGTTGCTTACCAGGTTTAGACATGTACTTACAAACTTGACTAACAACATGAGCTAAATCAGTACGAGTACATACCATTGCATACATCAAGCAACCAACAACATTAGAATACGGAACCTTTGCATATCTTCAGCTTCCTTATCTATCTTAGGGCACTGTTCTGATGAGAGCTTAAAGTGGTTCACCAATGGAGTGCTAACTGGTTTTGCGCTGCTCATCGCAAACCTTTCTAGCATATTCTCAACATAACCCCGTTGAGATAGCCACAGTTTCCTTGAGTCTCTGTCCCTGCAAATTTCCATTCCAAGAATTTTCTTTACAGCACCTAAATCTTTCATATCAAATTCTTGACTCAATAAAGTTTTCAAACCGATAACATCATCCATGTTCTTTGCAGCAATTAATATGTCATTAACGTACAGTAACAGAAAAATAAAAGAACCATCATCAAGGCTCTTAACATAAACACAACAATCATACTCACATTGCATGTAGCTAATCTTGATCATATAGGAGTCAAACTTTTTGTACCACTGTCTCGGAGACTGCTTCAACCCATACAAAGATTTCTTCAATCTGCAAACTAATTGCTCGTTTCCAGGTTGAGTGAAACCTTCAGGCTGTCGCATGTAGATATGCTCCTCTAAATCACCATGCAAAAAAAGCAGTTTCTACATGCATCTGCTCTAAATACAAATCCCAACTAGCCACCAATGCAAGAACTGCTCGGATTGAAGTGTTCCTGACCACAAGAGAAAAAATTTCATCATACTCAACTCTTTCTGCTTTGAAAAACCCTTTGCTACCAAACGAGCCTTGAACTTATCCCCTTCTTTTTCTGTTACTGATGGTTTCTTCTTATACACCCATTTGCATACGATTGTGATTAAAAGACTACATCTCCTCAACCATGGCAGCCCTCCACCTGTCGTTTTCCTGACTAGTAACTGCATCAATTGAGTCGTTGAAATAGAGAGCATATCACCCTCACTGCAATCAGAATTGTCATCCTCGACCACATTCACAGACTTGGATGAGTCATCACACTTCTCATCAGCCTGCTTTTTCAACTTTGGACAGTCTCGCTTCATATGTTCTGCCTCCTTGCACTTGTAACAATGAATTGTCTTCTTATCCTTAGATTTGGATCTGAAATTTCGCTTCCCAGACCCTACCTTCTCTGGCTTCCATCCACGGTCTCGAGTACCCTTGACATATAAGCTATCAGCTTGAGAGCTTTCCCCTGTATTCTGCTTCCGCTGGTTGTGAGCCAACAAGGGTGCAGTAATCTCCTCAACTTTGATAGTCTTTTTCCCATATGTAAGAGTAATCACCATGTGTTCGTAAGAGGGAGGCAACGAACACAACAGAATAATCTCTTTGTCTTCATCCTCAATTTTCACATCAAGCAGATCCAAATCAGAAACGATTTGATTGAAGACATTCACGTGTTGCGCCAAATCATGATCGTCCTGCATCTTCAGCCCATACAGCCGCTGCTTTAGATAAAGTTTAGTCGTTAAGGATTTCGACATAAACTGATTTTCCAACTTCTTCCAAATTTCATCTGGAGACGTCAGATGCATGACGTGATACATGATCTCATTCACCAAACATAACCGTATGGTTCCTGCCGCTCGCTGTTGCAATTCTTCCCAATCTTTCTCCTCCATCGACGTCAGTTTTGTAGGTCGCAAAGCCTTCAGGATCCCTTGCTACGCCAATAGATCCTTCACCCTTGTTTTCCATAATCCGAAGTTACCCTGACCATCGAATTTCATAACTTCAAATTTTGCTCCTGACATCTGATACCAATTGTTGAAGAATCGGGTAAAGAAAAACGAAAGAACACAAGAATTTTAACGAGGTTCAACAATGTGCTTACTTCCTCGGTGCCTAGGCGGCGCTAGAAGTTTTATTCAATGTCCCATAGGTATATGTTACATATTTATTTATAATAAATAAACCCTAGTACATATTTACAAAAATAACCATGTACCATACCGCGGGGCCGTAGCCCCCCCGCACCCTAACCCACATAATCGTAACCCCCACAGATTTTTACCAGTATATTTATGAGCCATACCTAATATATATATATATATATATTAAAGAAACACTATGCATGAACTATATAAAGTAATAAATTACATAGTTTATAAAACCCCTATACCTTAAAACATAAACCTTAAACCCTAAACTTTATAAACTATATATCTATAGACACATTTAATAATTCATATATAGTTTATATAAACAATAGTTTATATAAATTATATATGTAACATTAACCTATAGTCTATAAACAATAGTTAATATATATAACTTATAATATATGTATACATGTAAACTATATATGTAACTTATAGTACATGTATGTATAAACTATGTATAGTATATATAAACTATATATATAAAACATATAAAGTAAATTACTTATATAGTTTATAGAAACAACATGCATAAACTATAAAAGTTAATAAAGTATATAGTTTATAAAAACCCTAAACCCTATACATAAACAATAATTAATATATGTAACCTATAGTATATGTATACATGTATACTATATATGCAACTTATAGTACATGTATGTATAAACTATGTATAATATATATAAACAATATATATATATAACCTATAGTATATGTATATATACAATCTATTTATATGTTATATAAACTATATATGTAACCTATAGTTTATAATCAATAGTTTATATTAGTGTACTATATAGTTTATACTTTATAACCTATAGTATATAATTTATAAACTATAATTTATATTAATGTACTATACAGTTTATATTAATGTTAATTATCTTAACTATAATTTATATTAATATAGTATATAGTTTATAAACTATACTATATAATTTATAACATATAGTTTATATTAATATTAATGTTATAGACTATATTTTATATTAATATTAATTACAAATAAACTATATTATATTAATATAAGTTAATATTAATATTAATATTAATATTAATTATATTAATATTAATATTAATTATATATATAATTATTTTAATATTAATTATAAATAGTTAATTAATAAAAATTATATAGGGATGAAATTGAAATAATTTAAAATATAAGGATTAAATTGAATCATTAAAGTTGGACTAAATTGAATAAAACCAAAACAAGGGGATAACGGTACAATACGAAACGAAATAAAAAAAATACGCGGATCCTTAACCCGACTCGAACGGAGAGACTATATAAGGTCAAATTTTTTTCTCATTTTCCATTTCCTATTCATTCTCTCATTTTGCTCTCTGTCTCTATCTAACTATCTGTTTCTCTCAAATTCTCTTCCTTATCTCTAGAAGTTCATCCATGTTATGCATTTTTCTTTGAAAAAACCTTCAATTGATCTTCAAAACACCAAATCCATTTTTTTTTGTTTTTTTTGATCAAACATTCAAATTTCATCCTTGTTCATACCAAAACCCTCATCATAAACACCAAAACCCATACGTTTTCTTGTTTTTTTTATCAAACAACCAAACTTTTCTCCCATGTTCATCCGTATTCATCCCAATTCATATTTTTCTTCACAAAAATCGTTCGTTGATCTTCACAAACACCAAAACACATACCATTACTATTTTTTAGATCAAACCCCAAACCCAAACAATAATTTATCCTTATTCTTCCCCAAACTTTTCTTTAATCTTTATAAACACCTAAACCCTAAAATCATTTTGTTTTCTTTGATCAAACCCAAACCTGTTCATCTTCTATAACCTAACCCTAACTTGAACCCTAAACCTAAACCTTAAACTCAAACCCAAACCCGAACCCGAACCCAAACCCAAACCCATACCCAAACCCTAACCCAAAGCCAAACCCAAAACTAAATCCAAACCCAAACCTAAAATTGAACCTAAATCTAAACCCTAACTTAAAACTTAAACCCAAACCCTAACCTAGATTCAAACCCGAACCTAAAAATCCCTAACCGAGCATCTTCACTTGATATCTCTGTTGATATTCAAATCATTAATTTTTTTCAAGGGTTTCATGGACATCATTTCTTACGAGTTGAATTATCTAGGTATGTTTAGTATTTTATTATTTTTTTTATTTTAATATTGTTTATTAATATATTATTCATTTCTTTTGTAGGAGAAAGCCATACAAATCAAATGAAGGGCATTCTGAAATAGGTAAATATACTGTAATTTGTAGCTACTGTTGATTTGTTTCCTCTGTAGTCATTGTTTGTGTTGTTGGTGTTCATTCGGATTGCTTGTATAAGGTTGTTAGTTTCCTTTATTTAGGTTTTAAATAAACTATTTAATTTGTAGCTATTGTTGATTTGTTTCCTCTGTAGTCCTTGTTTGTGTTGTTGGTTGTTTATTCGGATTGGTTGTATAAGGTTGTTAGTTGCCTTTATTTAGGATTTAAATAAACTATTTAATTTATAGCTACTGTTTAATTTTTACCATACTAACCCTAATTGTTTTTGCAAGGGGAAATAAATGATATACTGTCCGAAGCAGTTGATTAAAATAAATCCTCTAAGAGGAAGTCCACTGGTTCATTCGAATTGGGAGAAGAACCTCTCGTGTTTGGGACCACTACACATTCACCAAATCTGGTGATGGTTCTGTTTATGATGAGTGTATGTATTGCAAATTGAAAAGGTATAAAGCTTATTCTTATATTGGTACATCTAACCCTAGAAGGCATACTGAGAAATGCCAAGCATATAAGGATTTTCTTGCTGAAAATCCAAGCAGTGTAGCTTCTTTTGATCAAAACAAATACTGTGAATTTTTTGCTGAGGCTATTCTGTGTCATCATTATGCATATAGTATTATTGAGCATGACGAACTTAGGGATTTACATCATTAACTTAATTATTCTGTTAAGGATATATCTAGGTATACTGTTACTAAGTATTGCATGTTGGAGCATGAAAAGCATAAAAAATTACTGCTTGATTTAATGCATTCTGTCTCAAGTCGTGTTTTTTTACATGTGATGCTTGGTCTGCCTATACTTCACGTTTTTATTTTTCCCTTGTCACTCATTATATTGATAATAACTGGAAACTTCAGTCTAAAATACTTAATTTTCGTCGTTTTCCTCCTCCTCATGACGCTGAGTCTATCTTTAAGTTAATGAAAAAGATGATATGTGAATGGGGTCTTGAAAAAGTGCATTTACCATTACACTTGATAATGCTTCTGCAAATGATAGAATGGTTAAGAGACTAAAAGATGATTTGAATGTCATTTCTCCTCTTCCCTGCAATGGTAAGTACTTCCATATAGGGTGTGTTGCCCACATTTTGAACTTGATAGTTCAAAAAGGTTTGAAGGTAATTGATTCTTCTGTTAATAAATTACGTCAGATTCTTAAGTTTATTGATTCTTCTAACTCTCGACTTTGTGCCTTTGAATTAGCTGTTAAAGACTGTGATTCTTCTTTCTCTGGTAAGTTAGTATTGGATGTTCCTACTCGTTAGAATTCGACTTACTTGATGATTAATAGGGAACTTGAGGCTAGATTAGGAATTAACTTGTTTTTTAATAGGGAAAATGAGTTGGATATCATTACTGATCATGAATGGGAAAAAGTTCAAACAATCTGTGATTTTCTTGAGCCTTTTTATGAAATTACTACTCTGTTCTCTGTTCTAAGTATCCCACTTCTAACTTGTATTTGGCTAACGTTGTTGTAATTGAGAAATTATTGTGTGATGCTCATAATGATCCTTGTGAAGGTATTTCTGCAATGGCAAGACCCATGCTTGAACTTTATGAGAAATATTGGTCTGATCACTATATGATTATATCTTTTGCTATTTTACTTGATCCTCGATATAAATTATAACTTCTTAAGGAGTTGTACAATGTTCTTTATGTTGAGGATGAGGTTCAACAGAGGGTAAGTCTCATTTATGATGAGTTTCTTGAGTTATATGTATTTTATTCAAAAAACGCACCTTGTGTTTCTTCTTCTTCTATCTAAAGTCACACATCCTTGGATAGAATTGGCTCAAGTTCCAATCGGCCTCGAATATTTAGAAAATCAAATTTATTTTAGGTTAGTTAATATAATTTCTAGTTGAATTTTAACTTATTTATTCATGTTTTTATTTACTAATTTCTTTTCTTTTGTTTTTCAGAATTTTGATACCAATTTAGCTGCTTCAAGGAGTGTACGATCTGATGTTGACTCGTACATCAGTTTTCCCCTTGTCCCTCGTATTGGAGAATCGAACTTTGATGTTTTGGAGTATTGGAAAAATCAACGTGTTTCATATCCTGTACTTTCTCGCATGGCGAGAGATATATTGGCTATTCCAATTACTTCAGTTGCATCTGAATCGTCCTTTAGTATGGGGGCAGAATTTTGAACAAATTAAGAGCTTCACTCTTACCAAAAAATGTTGAGAATTTTGTTACAACCCGTAATTGGTTGTATGATTTTGAGGCGGAGGATAAGGGCTACCTTATTGTCGTTAATGACTCTACTATTTAAAGGTATGATATAATTGTTTTATTTTTTATTTTAATCTCAATATTTCAAATTGTTTATTAATTATTTTAATTTTAATTTTTTAGGGTGTTAACATTAAGTGAAACCATTAGAATTTACGATTCAGTCTTGTTTCTTCCGTTTACAGGTAACTTTTTTTATTAATTACTTATTGTATTTATTATGTTTAACAGTAACTGAATCAAATTTTTATTGATGCTTTTGTTTTTTTATATGATGCTTCTGTCCAAAGTAACACATTCTGATTTTGCTTGATATTAATTTTACTTTCATAAACAATGTTGAATGTTTGATTATGTAAGGGTTTGGTAAAGTCGGAAATGTTTGGCATTGTTGGTCATCGTATTCCATTTGGTTTTACTGCTGATTAAATGTTTGTTTAATGCATAAATTATGTCTGTTGTTTCCTGCTACTTCTTGCTGCATGTGTTGTTGCCTTGTAATTTATTTTCTTGGTCTGACTTAAATAGATTGTTAAAACTGTCATTTTTTTCGAAATAGCTACTCATGTTAAATTATGTTGGTAGCTTTAAAAGTTGCTCTTAATTTAACAATGTTGGCAGCTATTTGGATATAAAAGCTCGATGAAGAAATTTATGGTAGCAAAGTTAGGCTTTTAGCCTTATAAATTTTTGTTATATGATCTGAGAGCTTAAAAAAACTCTCTTTTTTTCATTTTATTGCATTCAACTTGAATTGACTCAAATGTTATTCAAATTTTATATTAAATTTTATTTAAATTATCATTATCAATTAAATTTATATTTTTTATTATTTTTTATTTATGTTATAATTGTTAGATAGTTTTTTGTACAGAAATTAAACAGTATAGTTTATATTTATATTTTAGAGAATTAATCACGTTCAATACTAATATTCATTTATTATCAAATTAATTATCATTTCATTGCCAAAATTATTTATATTAATAATGTAAAACGTTAATATATATTACATAATAAATACTTTCATTAGTAATATTATTTTTTCTTTATATAAATTAAACTATATAATTTATATAAATTAAACTATATTAATTTTCCTTTGCATTATTAATCATGTTTTACCTAATTTACGTTTAAATAATTTTACTAATTTTATTAAATAATTTTATATAATAGGTCTATTTATTAATTTAATTATCATAATAAATATTTTATTATAACATTTAAAAAGTAACCATATTAATTTTTTAATTACATCATAATCTAAAAAACTCATAATTTTATTAAAATCTTATAATTTCGTCCATGGTAATATATAAGTAAGGTAAATATCAGATCAGGTCATTAACAAGTCGGATCATTTACAGGTCAGGTTGAAAATAGGTCGGGTAATACCAGTTATTTATCAGGTCAATCTCGGTTTCAGGTTCATATCAGTCGGATGTAGGTCGTTTCAGGTATCATTTTTTCGGTTCAATTAGGGTTCAAGTCGTTCTCAGGTCAGCTCGGATCCATAATTTTCAGGTCTAACTCGGATTTAGGTAAACACCAGTTCCGACTCGAGTCGGTTTCGGATCGCTATAGCGTAAATTAAAAATAGTTTTGACTCGAGTCAGTTTCAGTCAACTTTGTAGGTCAGGTCATCTTTTTACAGTCCTAGCCAAATGAAAGTTTTTTGTCCCTCTTTTCAATCTTTCAATTTAGATCTTCATGAAACCAACCCAAAATTCAAAAAAGTAAAAAAGCTCGAACTAAATATCATTGACTTATACTCCTTTCATTGTTCAATTGTGATTCGACTGAAATATGTTACTCTCCACTTAATAGATCATACTTTGATCGTTGGTATCCACAATTGGAGAACTACATTACTGGAACTCGATAACTTTAAGGTTTAGGGTTCTTTTTTTAAAGATTTTAAGGTTTGTAATGGTTAGGGATGGCAAAAAAACCCAAACTCGATGGAGAAAACCGAAAACCGAATTAAACGGGGACGGAGAAAAATTGTTTATGCTAAACGGGATAGGGAAAAATAGTTTATGTTAAACGGGGACGGGAAGGGTTTAGTAATCCCCGCCCCGATTACATGGCCCGATACCCGGCCCGATAAATATTAAAAATAATTATTTTATATATATATAATATTAATAAATTTAATTTAAATTAAATATATATATATATATAATATTTATATATTTAATTTAAATATATATACCCGGCCCGATACCCGTTTAAATAACCGTTTATGCTAAACGGGGATACCCATTTCCTCGCGGTTTTCCCCGATTACCCGATGGAAATCCCCGTTTAAATCCTCGTGAGTTTTTAAGCGGGGACGGGTATGGGTTTTTAAACGGGGACGGGGGGACCAATACCCAACCCGTTGCCATCCCTACCCATTGCCATCCCTAGTAATGGTGAAAACAATGAGGGTTAGAATTTAAAGTTTAAGATGGTTTGTGAGAGTTTCATAGATGAGATAATGTAGGTAAGGTCGGTGATGATTTAGAGTAGTTGGTGAGAATTTATGGGCGATGAGATGAGGTGGTTGGTGAGGGTTTAGGGGATTTATGGGGTGGTTGGTGAGGGTTTAGGGGTGATTGTTTGGGTTTTGGTTTCTAGGGTGGTCGATTGGGATTGCACTTTGGGTTTTGAGACTTAGGGTGCGTTTGGTTCACAGAACGTAAGATTACCAATGGGAATGTAAGATTACCAGGGAATAGGATTACTGGGAATGAGATTACTGGGAATGTTGTATTTTGTGTTTGGTTGGTTTAGCAGGAATGTAAGATTACCATGTTTGGTTAAAGGAATTAAAGATTATTGGAATGTATATTTGACCAAGTTGTCCTTATTATATATTTGTTTTTTAACAAGTTGAAAATATTTATATATTTTCTTTAAAAAATTAAATTGATAAAATTTATGTAATTTTTTTTACAAAATTAAAAATATAAAAAGGTTTAATGAAAGGGTAAAATTTTATTTTAACCCATGAACTTCATATAAAATTTTAATTATATTTTTTTTTTGTAAATCTAAAATAGTTTAAGGATAAATTTGTAATTTAACCTTCGTAGAATTTTATTATTCAATGACAGAAGAATGATATATTTGAAAAAAAATTAAGGGTATTTTAGTCCAAAACGTCGGTAATCCAACAATACCTAAGGAAAGGGAGGTAATGACATTCCATATAATATACCTCGAAATATCTATTATTGGTAATCTTATATTACCAGGAATGAGATTCCCGGACTAACCAAACTGGGGAATGTGGATTCTATTCCCATGGGAAACCCACATTCCCCATCCAAACGCCCCAGGGTTTGGTCATTTTAATTTTAAATTTGCATGACATTAAATATTAATAAAAAATATCATATCATTATAAAAAGGTTAAAATAATACATGTTGTCACAAAATTTGAAATTTAACGATGAAGTGACTAAAACATGGGTTATTCTAAACAATCAAACTTAAATTACGGTCTGATTGATTATCTTAAATTACAAACATAAATTTTATTTTCAATAAATCGTATTGAATACCTTTTAATATATGTACAAACTAACTTAACTCGGCGATTAAAAGAATTGTTTTTGTTTCTAGAGGTCACGGATTCAAGCAACAACTACTGCAGCAAGATGATTGAACGTTCATTACCAAATGGTTGAGAATATTTAGAACAAATAATACTTTGTAATCATCGTAATTAATAGAAAAACCCTTTTAATATATGTGTAAAAATACATTACTTGAATATGAAATGTTCAAACCACTAGCACATAAATGCTAGAGTAGTGGTCGACTTTAAAACATTTAATGAAAAACTCTTGAATTTTGTTTGAAAGAAATATGTGGTTAATCCAACTTTTTACATTTCTAAATTTTAATTAATGTATTTTAAATTAATGTCAGCTTGACAAAATTTATAAATTTAAAAAATTAAATATATTATTTTATTAAATTATATCATATCTATCTTATTTTAACGGTCATTAATCAAAATTAAAGTGACCGTGTTCTAAAAATATATTTAATAATCAAAGCAGAAAAGTGTCAAATAGTTTATTTACCAAAAGAGTAGTTTAAGAAAAGGGTAAACTACCTATTTAACACTTAAACTATTACTTTTATTTTGTTTTGATATTCAAACTTTATTTTTTTAAATTATAACTAAACGCCGATCTTGACATATCACTATAAGATAATAGCACATCACCATTGAAAAAAAATCACATTAGCAGTTTTATTAATTTTTTAACAATGGATACCAAATTAAAACCTAAACTAAATGTGATGTATGATTTTTTAAAAACAATAAGATTTAGGTATCAAAGTGGAATAAAAATAATAGTTTAAATACTAAATATGTAGTTTACCCTTTAACGAAGATAGCAAAAATGTAATAGACGACACTGTGGGTTAGTGTTGAGATACAACACAATGAGTGGTTAAAATTAAAAACTTTGAAATCCAAAGCAGGCGAGAGAGAAAATTACAAGGCAAGAACAAGTTTTGGCCGATGGAGGCGAGGCTATCTGCATCCATGGGTCTCCCTTCGCTTGAATCAAATCAGTTCCCCTATGCGCCAATCAACGCCGATTTCGCTTCTCTTTTCACCCGTTTCACCACTCTCACTTCATCCCCTTCAAATCCTCAAAAAAACCTCAAATCCCCGTTTCACCACCTCTCCTTTGCCTCTGCTTCCATTTCCGCTGATTCTCAATCGATTTGTGGAAGCCCAAGTTCCAAATCCCGCTCGCTTTTGCTAACTTAACTGATTCCCGAAAACCCAAATCCCTTTCATTCCCCAAATGGCTAAAACCCGCATCTAGAAACAACCCCAAAGTCCAAACCCTCGTGAAAAACTTATCAGTCTTCGAAAGAGCTCTAATCGGCGCAGGCGGTGGTGGAATCGCCGGTGCATTCACTTACGTCTGCCTTCTCCCACTCGATGCCATCAAGACCAAAATGCAGACCAAGGGTGCTTCCCAGATTTATGCGAACACCTTCGATGCAGTTGTCAAGACTTTCCAGACGAGTGGTATTCTAGGATTTTACAGAGGAGTTTCGGCTGTAATTGTAGGTTCCACTGCTTCTTCTGCTGTTTACTTTGGGACATGTGAGTTTGGGAAGTCCATTTTGAACAAATTGGAGTATCCTGCTTTGCTTATTCCTCCCACTGCTGGTGCCATGGGAAACATTGTTTCATCAGCTATAATGGTTCCCAAGGAATTGATTACCCAAAGAATGCAAGCTGGTGCTAAAGGGCGATCATGGGAGGTGTTGTTGAGAATTTTAGAGAAGGATGGGATTTTGGGTCTTTATGCTGGTTACTCGGCCACTCTGTTGAGGAATTTGCCTGCTGGTGTATTGAGTTATTCCTCTTTTGAGTATTTAAAAGCGGGGGTTTTGAGAAAGACAAAGCAGACTAATTTAGAGCCAATTCAGAGTGTTTGTTGCGGTGCAATGGCTGGTGCGATTTCGGCTTCTTTGACAACTCCTCTCGATGTGGTTAAAACAAGGTTGATGACTCAGGTTCATGGGAATAAAGTCGCCGCGGCTATGTATAGTGGGGTTAATGCCACGGTGAAGCAGATCTTGAAGGAGGAAGGTTGGATTGGTTTGATTAGTGGAATGGGGCCTAGGGTTGTTCATAGTGCTTGTTTTTCAGCTTTGGGATATTTTGCATTTGAGACTGCTAGGCTTGCAATATTAGATCAGTATTTGAAGCACAGGGAGGAGGAGTTGTCCAAAATCGAAGCTGCACAAGCTTGAGTTACAGTTAGTTGATGATCATGCTCGTTATCATCTATACTTTGTTAAATTTGTTTTGTTTTCCATATAGAGTTATTAAAACAAACTAAATTTCGGCATTACAGTCTATTACATTTCTCGGTTGAACTTTCAGTTTCTTGTTTTCAACTGATAATATATGGCTATGTTAGATAAGTTTGATTTGTGCACCAATGCATTCTCAGCCTTCTTCTTAGTATCCCAGGATCAGTATGCTGAATGTTACCTTTTCTAGTTCTACTTCTAGCATTCGAGTTTGATACCGTCTGTACGAGTCATGGTTGAAGTCTTCACTTAAAGAATATCCAAAAGATTCTCTTCAGTAATAGTTTTGTCTAAGACTTCCAGGTTGACTAGCGAGTAATGCACCTTTTCTTGTTATCTCATGTATCATCGGTTTACGGTTTCTGGTCTGAAATTGAGTGTAGATACTTGCATCATATGGGTTTAAGATACATCATTGGTGATGGTGTGTAATTCTCTTTTGAGGAAGATGCAAATATGAAATTTATCATCGGTTTTCCTTAATAAATTTCACTGTCAAGTTTTTGATGAAGGCTACTATCAGAATCAAGCAACTGTAACTCACCCTTTTATGTTTTTGGCGTCGAATGTTAAATTTATCTAGAATCAAGCAAGTAGGTTTTTTTTTAGTGGACATTTTTAGGTTATCAAGCTAGATTTTATGTCCATTGCAGAAGTTAGTTTATTTTTATGTGAGTGAATGCATGCACATTGAATGAAAGAAAATTTCCCTGCTGCTGATAGATATTATTCTTTTATTTTATCCCTTTAGAAACTCAATGGATTTGGATTCTCTTTCTGCTGATAAAATGGCTTCTTTGGGTCATGTAGGTGGTGATACAAGGTAAATATGAATATGATAGCGTTGCTTGGCTTTCTGGAATTTTTGAACAAGCCTTGTTTACATCAATGCTTTGCTTTTTACGGAGCTCTTGATTATGTATGTATTGTGGGAGGGAATTGCTGTATTAGAACCTAGAATAGCATATTATGTAGGTTGTAGGATAGGGGTGAGTAAAATTTGACTCTAAAACACTCATCTTGTAACACCCATCTCCCGTATACCCTTCCGTACACGAGATACGGATGTCACATAACTTTTTAAAACATTTTGTCATTTGAAAACCCGTAAAATTTCGTTTCAATTTGAACAAC
Organism: Hibiscus syriacus; assembly: GCF_006381635.1. Taxonomy (NCBI): domain Eukaryota; kingdom Viridiplantae; phylum Streptophyta; class Magnoliopsida; order Malvales; family Malvaceae; genus Hibiscus; species Hibiscus syriacus. The sequence continues at coordinate 460,170 of NW_024062536.1, read as the reverse complement.
CACAAAGTATGATATTTATAGAAGTAAAATGCTAAAACTATCATTTTAATTACATTACAAAATATTTACTTTAGTTACATTACACGCCAACTAAGTTTTCAAAATGCATAAGATTGTCCTAATGTTACTGACGAGTTAACCTTTAATTGATGAAAGTTGTTACTGTTTTACTCTTACTCAGCAAAACCTTAATGGTTCTTATGCGTGAAATCAACACACGTTAAGTATTTACTTAGGGAGACATAATACTGCAAAGATATCACAATTTATACATAAATATTTTATGACTATTGAATGACGAATTAAATTTCATAATCCATAAGGACCAGATAAGCCTTTCTCAGTTAAACCATAATTCTTTCATACAATTATTAGAATTATTCTTAGTTGGCCCATTATATTTATCTTTCTATATATTTTCCCCATTATTCTTTTATTTGCCATGTGTACATTAAATGAGAAAAAATATACATGTATTGCACCAAAGTGCCAATTGATCACGTATATTTTATAATCATCATGGGTGGCACCTTAAATACTGTTAACACACCATTTCATAATTCGGAGGTCTCCTACGGAAGCTGCTCTCAACCTGGCGTTGGGGGCAGCTTACTATCCTACCTCCCCCTTACCCCATTACATATGGGAATAAGGGTCAGCTAATTTAATTTAAGACATCCTTTCATACCCATTATGTACTGTTTACGTTTTCTTTTATGACATCCATTCATACTAATTATGCATTGTTGTACATTTTATATATATATGGCATCCTTTCATGCCTTCATGCATTCGTTAATGCATTTTTAGTTATGACATCTGTTGAATTATGTTTCGATATAACAAATTTAAGGCAAAATGTTTTTAGACTTGAATTGAATTTATTCAAAGTTTTAAAAAGGTTTAAAAAATAATTCAAAGTCCATTAAATTCGAATTTGAGTAAAATTGCAAATGTGTATCGATACCCCTATGAGTGTTTACATACACTAGTGTATCGATACCCCCTGCAGGTGTATCCATACACCTATGACTGCTCAAACACCGAATGCAATTAGTGTACCGATACACTTATGGTGTACCGATACGCTCTACAGTATATCCATACACCCTGGCTGCAACGATTCGTAACAGCTAGTTTATTTGAATTTAATGAAGGAGTATTGATACCCTATGAAGGGGTACCAATACCCCTGTTATGGGCAGCCTTATTTTGTAGAAAATTCATCCCCAAACGGCTTCAAAACATCCCCAACGGCTAGATATGACTTCAAACTCATTTCAAGCTATAAATACAAGTTGGTGACACTTGAAGAAGTAAGAGAACAACTATCCAAGCAATCAAACACAAGAGAAGAGTTTTTCATTCTTATTTCATCTTTCTCTTATAAATATTTTTATTCTTGTGAGCTTAATTCTTGTAAACACCTACCTTAGAAAGGTTTTCTTGTTTACATTTTCTTTCATTGTAAAGGGGTTTTGGTTCTAGCTTAGCCTATTAAAAGCTAGGGAAAGGTTCTAGTTTAGCCAGTGAAAAACTAGAGAGTTTGTAAATGTTACTCTTTTTCCTTGAAAAAGAAAGAACAAATTAGTTAATTTGTTGGAAAATCATTGGTGAGAAGCTAAGGTAGTGGATGTAGACTTGGTTGAGAAGTCAAACCACTATAAATTGCTGTGCAATTTCTATCTTTCGATCTCCTTACTCCCTAAACACAAAAATCGTTCCGACCCATCTTTGCAAATCGTTTCGGTTGTCGATTCGAGCTTCCACAAATCCCAATAATTGGTATCAAAGCTTGACTTGTTAGAAGGCTTAACATCCTTGAGACGATCCTTGAACAAGCTCTACCGATTCCCGATGTAATCGACAAAAAGATGGCTTCAACCTCCGGTGCCTATTACATTGAAGATTCACCTATTATGTATTCACAACCGGTCAACAAGCCACCCTTCTTCAATGGAGAAAATTATGCTTATTGGAAGAATAAGATGATGTACTTTATTCGAGCATACGATCTAGGATCTTGGAAATCAATCATGAATGGTTACTTCACTCCACCCGGTGAATACGGCAATTGGAGTAATGAAGAGAAGAAAAAGTTCCAGCTTAATTCTAAGGCTATACATATTCACTCGTGTGCTTTAGGCCCAAATGAATATGGAAGAATCTCATCTTGTTCTAGTGCCAAAGAGATTTGGGATAAGCTCCAAGTCACTTATGAAGGAACTGAAGAAGTGAGGGAATCAAAGAAAAGTCTTCTCAATCACAGCTACGAGAACTTCAAGATGAAACCCGATAAAGACATCAAAGCTATGACATATAGATTTTCCATGATCGTCTCAAGGTATTTGGAGAAGTAATCCTAATGAGAAGCTTGTAAGGAAGATGATCTACTCTCTTCCAAGTTCATGACAATCGAAGAAGATGACTATTATCGAAGCTAGAAACCTAAAGTCTCTCACTCTCGATGAATTGATTGGTTCTCTTCTCACTCATGAGATGATGGTGAAGGAAGAGGAAGAAAATGAAGAGAAGAAAAACAAGAAAAAGAAAAAAGAGGTAGGCATTGCCTTCAAATCCACCAATGAAAACTATCAAGATTCAAGTGAAGAGGTGGATGAAGACGGTGATGAACAAGAAGAAGAGATGGTCAAGCTCTTGAAGGAACTCAAAAGATTCATGATTTCCAAGGAAGTGAAACATGGATCAACCAAGACGAAGAGTCCCCCGGTGTGCTTTAATTGTCAAAGAAAGGGGCATGTCAAGTATGAATGTCCTCTTTTAAAGAAAAAGGGGTCAAGCAAGAAGAAGACATTTGTTGCATCTTGAAGTGATGAAGTAGTCAACCTATGCCTCATGGCCACTCAAGAAGAATTCGAGGTATCTTCTAACTCAAGTGAATTTAATTCATTTACTTTTGATGAGTTACAAGATGCTTATAATAGGTTGTATTTGGGATTTGAGACCATGAATTCCAAATATACAAAATTAATTTCAAAACTCAAAATTGAAAATAAATCGATTTTGAAAGCTAGAGTTGATTTTCAAAATCAAAATGAAATTTTGAAAAATGATTTAGAGCTTTCAAAAATCAAAATAAATGATTTAGAAAAGAAAAATTTTAAGTTAGAAGTTAAGCTTGAAAGCTTAACAAAAGAAAAAATTAATTTCTAAAAACAACTTATTATGTTTCGAAATGACAAAATGCTCACATTGTCATTTTCATGGTCATAAGGAACATACTTGTCATTTGAAGAAAGGAAAATGTTTTAAAATTAGGCAAGTATGGGTTCCGAAAGGAACAAGAGGCATTGAAACTAACATTCAAGGATCCAAAGCAATTTGGATACCAAAATCTACTTAAATGTCTCTTGTAGGTGTGTAGGAGCAATGGTGATGAAGATGACGAAATCAAGATGGTCTAGCCACACATGAAAAAGGAATGGGTAACCTCTAAGCTTAATGTTTTTAATTTTGGTAATTTGGTTGCTCATTTGATTTTAATCATGATGAGTTTTTGTTTTAAATGGTTATACATTATTGTTTTAATCTCATGTATGTTAAAAAGGTTTTATAATTGATATCTCTCTAACAATTGATATCAACTTTTTAATACTTTGATTTTACAAATTTTAAATTTTTGGCCTAAATTTAAATGTTTATACATATGATTTAAAATGTAAATGATAACTCTTTAACAATTGATATATTTTTTTAAATGCATAACATTTTTAGAAAACTTTATACATATGCACTTAATTTCAACAATTGATATTGCATAAAGAATTTTAGACTTGGATATATTGAATTTCATGTGCTACTAACATGTTTGTTATTCTTTGTTGAAATTTAATTTTAAGTGTCAAGATGTTAAAAGCTTAACTTTGTTTGGAATACATTTATTGAGGGGGGCTTTGATTTTTCAAACGATTTTTAAATGTCAAATTTACTACTTACTCTCCAAAGTTATTTTGAACTTAAAAGATTGAATTATTTTATATATAACAAAAAGTGGGAGAAGTTTGGTTTGAAAAATTCAATTTCTTAATGAAAAAGTTGGAGCTTGACATTTTTCATATATTTTCCAACAATTGGTAACAATTGGTATCTTTTTAACAATTGATATCATTTTGTTAACAATTGATATCTTTTTCATTAAACATTTTATTAAGGGGGAGTCTTGCCAAAAACAAATTTTCAAATGTTTAGTTATATCAAAAAGGGGGAGATTGTTGAATTATGTTTCGATATAACAAATTTAAGGCAAAATGTTTTTGGACTTGAATTGAATTTATTCAAAGTTTTAAAAAGGTTTCAAAAATAATTCAAAGTCCATTAAATTCGAATTTGAGCAAAATTGCAAATGTGTATCGATACCCCTATGAGTGTATTCATACATCGGTGTATCGATACCCCATGCAGGTGTATCCATACATCTATGACTGCTCAAACACCGAATGCAATTAGTGTACCGATACACCCTACAATGTATCCATACACCCTAGCTGCAATGACTAGTAACAACTAGTTTATTTGAATTTAATGAAGGAGTACCGATACCCTATGAAGGGGTACCGATACCCCCTGTTATGGGCAACCTTGTTTTGTAGAAAAATCATCCCCAAACGACTCTAAAACATCCCCAACGGCTAGATATGACTTCAAACACATTCCAAGCTATAAATACTAGCTGAGGACACTTGAAGAAGTAAGAGAACAACTATCCAAGCAATCAAACACAAGAGAAGAGTTTTTCATTCTTATTTCATCTTTCTCTTCTAAATATTTCTGTTCTTGTGAGCTTAATTCTTGTAAACACCTACCTTAGAGAGGTTTTCTTGTTTACATTTCCTTTCATTGTAAAGGTGTTTTGGTTCTAGCTTAGCCTACTAAAAGCTAGGGAAAGGTTATAGTTTAGCCCGTGAAAAACTAGGGAGTTTGTAAAGGTTACTCTTTGTCCTTGAAATAGAAAGAACAAATTAGTGAATTTGTTGGAAAATCCTTGGTGATGAGAGAAGTTAGTGGATGTAGACTTGGTTGAGAAGTCGAACCACTATAAATCACTATTCAATTTTCTATCTTTCGATTTCCTTACTCCCTAAACATAAAAACCATTCCAACCCCTCTTTGCAAACCGTTTCGGTTGTCGATTCGAGCTTCCACAAATCCGAACAGCATCCTTTCATGATAATAATACACCAATATGCATTTCAATTATGGCATCATTTAATGCCAATAATGCACCCATATGCATTTAAATTATGACATCCTTTCATGCCAATAATGCACCCATATGCATTTCAATTATGGCATCATTTCATGCCAATAATGCACCCATATGCATTATTTTAATCATTCGTTTTAGAGCAGTTCATACTCTAAAAGTCATTCACAGTATCCTTTCCATACATGAAATGAAAACATATTAACTACTGTAAAACATACATTAAATTAAAACATTCTAACTTGACTCATTGTGAATCATCTTCATCTCAATTACATACAATAAATGTACTCACCTAGATTGCCTCGCTATTATATCCAAAACGCAAAGTTTATTACTCAGGTACTTTGCATTTGCCTTTTGTTTTGCTTGACTCGAGAGCTTGATTTCGATCTACTCAAGCGTCCATAAAGACACATACAATATCAATTTTTAGTATATTTCCTAACAATTATACTTAAACATTACTCAAGAGTACATAATATTATATTTTCTATAACAATCTTAGCTTATCTTCACATTTCTGACTCAATAGTATCGATACCCCTACCATGGTTTCGATACACTATACTATGGTACCGATACTCCATCACAGTACCGATACCATTTCTGCATTCTGTTAACAATGAAATTGATACCATCCTCATAGTATCGATACCCCCTTCTTGGTATCGATACTACTTGCATCGGTATTGATACTACTCAGCAGATTCATCCCATTTTAGCCTAGAGTATCGGTTTTGTTCTATCGGTATTGATACCATCACCCAGATTTTCCATTTTTCAGCCTGAAACATACTCAAATTTGGTCAAATTTCCTTATGTTTACCCTCAACAACTCTATTTAACTCTTCTATACTTATCCATATTAACTTTCCTTCATTTAGCTACTTAAAATGCAACATCCCGAAATTCGGGTCAGTGATTAAAATGAGAATTTTTAAAATTTGGGGATCAATTTAGGAAAATTGAAAAGTTCAAGGATTTAAATAGGAATATTTCAGTATTGGATTAAATGGTAAATATGAAATGATTATAAGGGTAGTATGGTAATTTAGCTTAAAGGATATTTTTATCTCCCTATTTAGGTAGATAACACATGGGGGACGAGGAAAAGATCCAGGAATTGCTCTCTTCTTCTTTCTCTCTTTGTTCCAGCTCCCAAAGGTAAGTTGATTTCAGTTGGTTAATTTCTTCAATTTATAGATTGGGTTGGAGTAGTTGGGTGTTATATAAGCTTAAGGAAAGCTTATATAAGCTTAAAGCATAAGAAGAGATAATTATAAAGGAAATTCTATTAAGGGTTTAGAAATGAACTTTTTATTTAAAGAGGTTTTTGAAGTAATAATGATGAATTTGACTTGTCAATGGTTTAATTAAGAAGTTAGAGGTGATAGAAACGAATTTAGAACACATGGAAAATTTGATGAAATTTTTTGATTCAAGAATTATGGTAAGTTATAAGAGATGGTTAAGTGTTCTAGTGTTATAAGAAGGTTTACATATATATAGAAAAGTTTTAAGGCATAAGGAGGGGTTAACAAGTAGACTTTCGGGTCAAAGTGTTAAATTGTCGGGTTCAAGAAGTGATTTATGGGCAAGGGTTATCGTACATATTTAACAGGTACCGATACCTCAAGAGTAAAATAGAGGTAGATATTGAAAGGGTGTTGATACCTTGAGGAGTGTATCGATACCCCCTTGAAATGAAATTTTTTGAATGTAATTTGGGTATCAATACCTAGGTAGTTTACCGATACCTCAGTTAAGGGATGCATCGATACCCTATAGTAGGTACCAATACCTCTTCAAATGGAAATTTAGATTTAGACTTTTCATTTAGTCTAAGAAATGAAAGATTAAGAGTATGTCAATTGGAATACTGATATGTATCAATACATGCTTGTCTAGATATCAATCGAAAGCAAAGTTCGGATAGGTCGGCAGAGTAAGATTTGTAAGAAAGAACAAGAGCTTGATAGTGTTCTTTGAGACTAGGTGAGTACATGATATTAAGTGTACGTGATGTTTAGGGAATTAAGACTTGCGATGAGTCTAATTTCGATAATATATGACATGAGTACAAGAATACCAGCATGGTGTGATATGATGTTTATGAGTGCCGGAGTATAATCTTGTAGTAATATGGTGCTAAATGTATAGGAGAAATGCAGAAGCCTAATAGTTGAGTGCATCTTTATATGTGAATCATGTAAATACATGTATGTGTAATAATAGGTTAGATAATCATAAGAGATAAAATAAATGATCAAAGATATGTGAAAGTGATATGAATTATATGTGTTTATATTATAATGTTACATGATATGCTATGTATATTAAATGAGTTATGTGAATATATGTTAGTGTAATAATCTATGTTAAAGGTTATAATTGAATTATGTGATGATATAAGAAATGTTATGAATTATATATATAAGAACATGTATATGTTATGAGATAAGACCTATGACTATGAGTTATGTGAAAAAGAATACGAGTAAATGTGAAAAAAATATGTGATACGTGAATATGGATTACATGAAAATATGCTACGTGAAAGTAAACTATGTGCCTATGTGAAGATGTGAAATGGTATAAAAGATAATGCTCATGTCATGTGTTATAAGAGCTATAGGTATAGTTAGCATGCCCAGAGTCGAGGGTTCTACGTGGTCCTTTAGGACATATATGTTCTATGTGGTCCTTTGGGACATATGTATTCTATGTGGTCCTTCAGGACATAGTGGTCCTTCGAGTCAAATTTCTACGCGCCCCTAGTGGGATTTATACGAGCTTTGGTGACAGCATTGTGCACAACCTCTATGTACTCACATACCTTCAGTTCTCAAAAGTATACTTTAGCTTTAAAGAAAATAAATAACTTGCTATGATAATATGTGTGTTCTTTTGTGAAATGGTATCTATGTTATATGACATGTATAAATGATAAGTTTATAATCATATGATAATAGGAATGAGGATAATATGAATGAGTGTGTATGTGTATTTTTGTATGATATTGTGATATATAGTAATAAGGTTAAGTGTAAGAACAGATAACTAAAAGGTAGGAATGAATATAATATGGATAATGATATGAAGTTATTGATAATAATAACATGATCTATATAGTGTACCTTTGATTATATGTAATATATATGGTATAGCATGGTATGATATGCCAATGATGGTTAAGTATGTATGAGTATATACATATATATATATATATACATGCATTTGTTAGTTTACATTGTGTATTTACATGTCTTACTAAGTCTATGACTTAGCGTGTAAGTGTTTTACACGTAGGTGTTGATAAGCAAAATGATCAAGCTTAGGACCAGCAAAGCAACATATTTCCACTCGAAGATCATATCATAAATATGTAAAGTATGTCTTGTTATAAATTAGTATGTTGGCATGTAAATAAAGATATTATATATGCATGCTCTGATGGAGTTTGTTAATGTTTTGAACATGCTTATGTAAAAGAATTACTTTATAGAAAGGAAGTTTTAAATTTTCTATGGTTTTTATAGAAGTACATGTTTTGAATAGTAAATATGACATCTCGAATTTGTATCCGGGTGGGATACGGGTTGGGGGTGTTACATTTAATGGTATCAGAGCTAACGTTTAGCCATTTCTAGGCTTAAACCGAAGTCAAAAGTGTTTTGAAAATGTATACATGCCAACAAAAAGTGAAAGTTTATGATCTGTTAGAGTCATGAGTATGTTGTTTTCTAATAAAGTTATATGGTTATGTATTAGATGTTTGATCGTGAGAGTCCTCGAAATGAAAGGAGAAGTAATAGATCTAAGGGTAGTAGTAATTCACCTGCCCTGGCTAGGTAGGGTGAAGAGCGAATACCTCCAGAAGTATCAGTGATAGATCAAGTGTTATTCTTCGAAACGTTAAACGTTATTCTGTCGTGTTTTTAACCCTCTGCGCACTCAGCTCCTCGAATGAATATAGCTAAGGAATTGAAAGGTTTCATAGCACCTAAATTTAAGGGTGAAGCTGAGGAAGATCTGGTTGTTGTGGATCTTTGGCTGAATAATGTTGAGATAATGTTAGAAGGACTCCACTGTTCTGAAGTGGAAAAATTGGATGGAATAGTTTTGATGTTACGGGGTCAATCTAGAATATGGTGGACAAATGTCACCATGAGATTAAGAGTAATCAAATGACCTGGTTATTCTTCATGGAAGAATTCACACGTAAGTACATTGGTGACCAAAATATTAGACAGGTGAAACAAGAATTTCTGAATTTGAAATAAGGGAATTATACAGTATATGAATATGAATGTGAGTTTAATAAGTTAAGTCCTTTTGCTACTGAGATTATTCCAACTGAAAAGGATGCATGTGATTGGTTTGTGGAAGGTTTGCACCCTAGGCTAAGAGAGTTGTTGATAGCCTTGAATTTGTCATCATTTCAAGAAGCGGTAATCAGGCTAAAGCTCTTGAAATAGCTCAGAATGAGAGATTTAAAAAGCAGAAAGTTCATAAGTCTAAGAGAATGGGTGCTTCATCGAGTTCCTCACTATCAAATAAAAATAGAGAATTGGATTCTCCAACTCAGGATATGTTGGAATCAGCTGCTTTAACTGATAGAAGATCAAATCTCAGTCAAGTCAGGCAATGTACATATTGTGGAAAGAATTATACAGGGGTATGTAGAGTGATTTCATGAGCCTATTTTAGATGCGGTAATATTGGATATTTTATTCGAGATTATCCACTTATGACTGATGAGACGGTACAGAGAGAGAGAGGTATGTTATGGTATCTCAGAGAAGTAGAGGTAGAGGTCATAGAAGAAATCAATCTAAGTCATTTACTCAACATGATATGCAACAAACTGTAACAAACTGCATGAGATTATAATTTGGGTGCAAATGAAGATTTTAAGGATTCAGAGATTTTGGTAGGTCAATTTTGATATTGTGGTAAAGTAGTTTGGTTTTATTATATTTGGGATCAACATAGTATTTGTTAAAGTGTCAATTAGAGGAACCATTAAAAGATTTAGTTGGAAACAATAAGTAATGAATTGTTAAGAATTAATAGAATATGGTTTCCAAGTGAATAAGTTGTGTTGAGGTTGTTTATAGTATGAGTAGAAATGATATGTACTGAATATCGAAGGAGGACTGTATATGAGTATAAGGTTAGTAGTAAGAATAAATCAAGATTTGGAGAGTATCATTAAAGGATTACTTCATCTTGTTATGAAGTGAAAATTTGAGGACGAATTTTCTTAGAGGGGAAGATTTGTAACATCCTAAAATTCGGGTAAATTACTAAAATGAGAATTTTTGAAATTTGGGGATCAATTTAGGAAAATTAAAAAGTTCAAGGATTTAAATAGGAATATTTCAGTATTGAATTAAATGGTAAATATGAAAGGATTATAAGGGTAGTATGATAATTTAGCTTAAAGGATATTTTTATCTCCCTATTTAGGGAGATGACACGTGGGGGAGGAGGAAAAGATCGAGAAGCTTATTTTCTTGCTCTCTTCTTCTTTCTCTCGTGGCTCTAGCTCTTAAAGGTAAGTTGATTTCAGTTAGTTAATTTCTTGAATTTATAGATTGGGTTGCAGTAGTTGGGTGTTATATAAGCTTAAGGAAAGCTTATATAAGCTTAAAACATAAAGAAGATAGAACTAGAAAGGAAATTCTACTAAGGGTTTAGAAATGAACTTTTGATTTAAAGAGGTTTTTGAAGTAATACTGATGAATTTGACTTGTCAAGGGTTTAATTAAGAAGTTAGAGGTGATAGAAATGAATTTAGAACACATGGAAAATTTGATGAAATTCTTTGATTCAAGAATTATGGTGAGTTATGAGAGATGGTGAACTATTATAGTGTTATAAGAACGTTTACATATGTATAGATAAGTTTTAAGGCATAAGGAGGGGTTAACAAGTAGAATTTGGGGACTATGTGTTAAATTTTCGGGTTCAAGAAGTGATTTCTGGGCAAGGGGTATCGATGCCCATTTAACAGGTACCGATACCTCAAGAGTAAAATTCAGGTAGATATTCAAAGGGTACTGATACCTTGAGGAGTGTATCGATACCCCTTGAAATGAAAATTTTCAAATGTAATTTGGGTATCGATACCTAGGTAGTGTACTGATACCTCAGTTAAGGGATGTACTGATACCCTATAGTAGGTATCGATATCTCTTCAAATGGAAATTGATATTAGAATTTTCCTTTAGTCTAAGAAATGAAAGATTAAGAGTATGTTAATTAGAATACTGATATGTATCAATACATGATTGTGTAGATATCGATCGAAATCAAAGTTCGGATAGGTCGACAGAATAAGATTCGCAAGAAAGAACAAGAGCTTGATAGTGTTCATTGAGACCATGTGAGTACATGATATTAAGTGTACGCGATGTTTAGGGAATTAAGACTTGCGATGACTCTAATTACGATAATAGATGACATGAGTACAAGAATACCAGCATGGTGTGATATGATGTTTATGAGTGCCGGAGTATAACCCTGTAGTAATATGGTGCTAGATGTATATGAGTAAATGCAGAAGACTAATGGTTGAGTGCATCTTTATATGTGAATCATGTAAATGCATGTGTGTGTGATAATAGGTTAGATGATCATAAGAGTTAAAAAATGATTAAAGATATGTGAAAGTGATTTGAATTATATATGTTTATATTAGAATGTTACATGATATGCTATGTATGTTAAATGAGTTATGTGAATATATGGCAGTGTAATAATATATGTTAAAGGTTATAATTGAATTATGTGATGATATAAGAAATGCTATGAATTATATATATAAGAACATGTATATGTTATGAGATAAGACCTATGACTATGAGCTATGTGAAAAAAAATACAAGTAAATGTGAAAAGCTATGATACATGAATATGAATTACATGGAAATATGCTACGTGAAAGTAAACTACGTGCCTATGTGAAGATGTGAAATGGTATAAAAGATAATGCCCATGTCATGTGTTATGAGAGCTATAGGTATAGTTGGCTTACCCAGAGTCGAGGGTTCTACGTAGTCCTTCGGGACATATGTGTTCTATGTGGTCCTTTGGGACATACGTGTTCTATGTGGTCCTTCGGGACATAGTGGTCCTTTGGGACAAATTTCTACGTACCCCTAGTGGGATTTATACGAGCTGTGGTGACAACATTGTGCACAACCTCTATGTACTCACATACCTTCAGTTCTTAAAAGTATACATAGGCTTTAAAGAAAAATAAATAACTTGCTATGATAATATGTGTATTCTTTTGTGAGATGGTATCTGTGTTATTTGACGTGTATAAATGACAAGTTTAGAATCATATGGTAATAGGAATGAGGATAATAATAATGAGTGCATATGTGTATTTGCGATATGAAGTGATATGTGTGATATATTATAGTAAGAAGGTTAAGTGCAATAATAGATAACTAAAAGGTAGAAATGAATATATAATATGGATAACGATATGAGGTTATTTATAATAATAACATGATATGTATAGTTGTACCTTTGATTATATGTAATGTTATACTATTTTGTGTGATTGCATGGTATGATATGCCAATGATGGTTTAAGTATGTATACGAGTATGATGTTGTGTTACATGAGATATATACAAATATATATATACATGCATTTGTTAGTTTACATTGTGTATTTTCATGTCTCACTAAGTCTATGACTTAGCGTGTAAGTGTTTTACACGTAGGTGTTGATAAACAAGAGGATCAAGCTTAGGACCAGCAAAGCAGGATATTTCCACTCGAAGATCATATCATAAATATTTTGTAAAGTATATCTTGTTATAAATTAGTATGTTGGCATGTAAATAAAGTTATTAAGTATGTATGCTCTGATGGAGTTTGTTAACGTTTTGAACATGCTTATGTAAAAGAATTACTTTATAGAAAGGAAGTTTTAAATTTTCTATTGTTTTTATAGAAGTACATGTTTTGAATAGTAAATGTGACACCTCGGATTCATATTCGGGTCGGATACGGGTTGGGGTGTTACATAAAACATCTAGCATCCTTCAAGATCATTGGATTCTAATAATCACACTACATTTTCTAACTTGTTTTTAAACTCATCCAATGCTTCCAATCTTTCATTTACCTTTTGACAAGTCAAAACTTCTAATAAACATCAATAAACACTCCTATCTTAACATATCATTTTAAAACCCATTTTCTTAATTCTCTATTTTTTCTTTCATCTCATAGTTTTAATCCTATATAACATTTCCTTAAGCTTATATATCAATTAAGGTTACAAGAACTACCCATAATCAAAAGGAAAAATTGATTAATTAATGTTTACCTTTGGAGCTATAGGGGAGAGCAAAACCCACGGGAAAAAAGAAAAAGAGGAAGAGATAGCTTATTTGACTTACTTTCCCTTTTTTCTTAAATCCCTAGAATTTAAATGGGTTTTAATTTCATTTCACTTAAACATACCAAAATGCCCTTTCATTAATCTATCTCTTACACATTGGTATTACTTAAGTAATTTCTTATACTTTACCTTTTATTCAATTTAATCCTCTAAATTTTTAATTTCCTTTCAAATTAGTCATTGACCTACTATTTGGGGTATTACACATATTTTCGATTTGATTCGATTCGAATTCACTCGATTTATAGTATGTATATATATATATGGCTTAGGATCTAATTATAGTGTAATTTTTTTTTAATTTTACCCTCTTTTAGATGAGGCAAAATCAAAGACTGAGATTTACAGTAAGAAATGAGAAGATATTCACTGAAAAAATAAGAGTTGATTTTAGCTTTTGATTTCACATCTTCTAGCGATCTTAAAATGATGTAAAACTAGAAGTTTTACATTAGGTGTAAGTGGATCCTAGCCCTATATTTGTATATATATTTTGGTTATAGAAAACTATTTGAATTAAAAGGCAAAAGGGTATGCGAGTCCCTCGTACTTAAAAAAAACCAATGTGACCATCGTATTCTTTTTTAAACTCAATTTGACACTTGTATTCTTTTAAACCCAATGGCCCTCAAACTTAGAAGATAGAGTCAATGCGACCCTTCGACAAACAGTTTCCATCGTTGACCAGTAAAGTGCTGACATGGCACCTCACTTTGATGACGTGGCAATCCACAGCGATTGGTGATGTGATATATGGGCTAAATTGGTTTTTTGGTTGAATTCGAGGATCAAATTGAGTTTTTTTTTGAAAAAAATTCAAAGGCTTATTTGATTTTTTCAGAAAAATATTTTAATTTTTTAATTTAAAATATACAAATATAGAAAAAATTAAATATAAAAATTATAAAAAAAAATAATTATTAAATTATTAATATATATATATATATATATCATAGTGATTGAAAATATTATTGTTAAATTGTTAAATGATTCATTCAATTTAGATACAAATTCTAATGTGAATTTTATTTCATTTAACAGTATAATTATATTGTTATGTTCATACACGTCAATTTTAATGTGAGTTTTATTTTATTTTATTTTATTGAGAAGAATTTTCAATTTCTTGAAAAAATAAAAAGATAAATATTAGGGATAATAAAAATCTAAAACATGTGGATTCCATATTTTGTGAATTTTATTTTTTTCTCTATTATGTTAATTCACTAAAATGCTTTTTTAATTATATAACTATTTTTATAATATTTTTTAATTATATATTTTATGAAAATTTATATATAAAATTTAATTTTATACTTTTTTTAATTTTATTTTTATATGACTTTATAATATTTATTTAGTACAATTTTATATAAATGTAGTGAAATCGAATTAGAAAGACCTTTAGAGTTAAGACAATTAATGGTAAATATATAAAATAAATCTTGTATATTATAGAAAAGATTATGTTTATATAAACAAAAATCAGGTTAAATTCGAGGTAGAATATAGTAATATATTTCTTTAGTAATTTAATTTTTATTTTTGATATTTCATATTTAACTTTTTTGAATAATTTTATATTTTAAATTAGAAATATTTTTATTTTTTCTAAAAAACAAAATAAGCCATTGATTTAAAAAAAACCAATTTGACCCTCGAACTTAATCAAAAAACTAATTTAGCTTATATACCACATCATAAGCTATTTCACCAGCCACCATGGATTGACACGTCGGCACTATGAAGTGTCAATACCGCAATGGTCAATGACGGAAACCATTGGTTAAAGGGTCATATTGAGTCTGTTTTCTAAGTTTGGGGATCACATTAAGTGTAAAAAATAGGAGGGCCACATTGGTTTTTTTTAAGTACGAGGGGCGGCCTCACACACCCTTTCGCTAAATTAAAATAAAATAATATCATAATATTATAAATATTTACAATCAAATTTAAACAGAAACTCGAACAATTTGACTTGACTCAACTTGACTTGGAAATTTTTCAAATAAAATTTGAGTTATAAAATAAGACTCATCGATTCGAATAATTCAAAAAAAAATTATTCAATTCGCGAATGTTCATCCTATTGGACTCGATGCATACGACGATTATGGAAGGCATGTTTCCAAGGTTTGGGCTGCTAAAATATGTAATGTACCCTTTATTCTTTAGGAGAAAAATTCTATTTGGCCACACTCTCTGCAAGACAATCTTCACTCCTTTTTGCAATTAGTATGGAAATGGAAATGGTTTTTTTCCCTTTTTCAGAGAATTTCTCTTATTTCCAAATAAAAATAAAATTAAAATTAAAAGAAACGAACAAGGTAAAATTGTGATATAATCGCCACTATGATATCGTTGCGTTACTCTGCTTCAACTGATGACCGCGCTACTGTAACTTGCTTCTTAGATTTCCAGGAAATTATGGAATCCCCCAACTTAATTCAAAAGCCTGTAACTGGTCTGCTAGTTATTAGACTGGCAGCCCAATCTGAATCTCAGTATGTAGATAAGCTACAATTATTCTTGGCACTCAAAAAGATTCCTTGCCCCTGTCCTTTTTTTTAGATATCTAACTCTAAGTGCAACATCAAAGTGTATTTTCTTCGGCCTATGCATAGATTGGCTCAAGTAATGAACAATAAAACATATATCCGACCTTGAATTAGTCAAGTACAACAACCTGCCAATCAACTTTTGAAACTTAGTTTTGTCATCCAAAAGCTCTTTAACTTCGTATTGCTTGACAGTTTCATCACATTCCACAGTTGTGAGTTTAATGTTTTGTTCCAAAGGCATTGTAGCAGGCCTTACTCCCCTAATCCAACACACTCTATAAGTTCCATGGCATACTTGCGCTGATTAAGAAGAATCCCTTCCCTAGATCTTAAAATTTCAAGCCCAAGGAAGTATTTGGGTTCACCCAAATCTTTCATCTTAAAGTTCCTGTGAAGTATACTCTTCAAATCATCTACCATCCCATTATCATTCCCTGTAATTAACAAATCATCTACATATACTAAAAGTACCACCATCTTCGAACCTTGTTTCTTAACAAAAAGGGAATAATCATGCCTACTTTATTGAAAACCAGCAACCAACAATGCTTCAGTTAACTATGCATTCCATTGTCTAGATACTTGTTTCAACCCATACAATTATTTTTGCAGTCGACAAACCATATTCTCTCTAGAAGTTCCATGTAAACTTCCTCAATGAGATCACATTACAAAAAAGCATTATACACGTCCATTTGACATAAAGATCAGTCAAATATAGCAGCAAAGGCAAAAAAAAAAAACATTTTGGCTACAGGCGAGAAGGTTTCAATAAAATCAACACCCTCTCTTTGGTTGTAGCCTTTAGCCATAAGACTAGTCTTGAACCTTTCCACTTCCTCATTAGATTTGCACTTGGTTTTAAAGACCACTTGCAACCAATTGGAATCTTTCCCGGAGGCAAAGCTACCATAGACCATGTTTTGTTAGACTCAAGGGCCTGAATTTATTCAGCCATTGCACGTACCCACAAAGGATTTTGGACAGCTTCAATATAAGTATGCGGTTCAGATAAAGCGGATGTAGAGGAAATAAACATCTGTGCATGAGAAGGCACATGGGAATATGAAATAAATTGAGAAATAAGATACTGACCGTTCGCAGAAGCTGGATGGGAAGTGTCGGAACCGTCTTTCGGTTGGACCCCGGAATTGGGCTTCGACTTGAATTGATTGGGTTGGAGTCGCCACCGACCACTTTAAAACGAATTTAGGTGGGTCGGACACCATCTTACCTGATCTGCATTGTACCAGAAACGTGTCGAGTTCGGGAGTCGGTTACGGTCAAGGAAGGATTAGCACCCTTGAACCGCCCTTTCGGTACCAATTAATTTGTCGGTTGTCTTTATAGCGAAAATTAGAAAATTTAAATTAAAATTTAAATTACCCGATTCGAATTACTCACCTTTGATCAATTGGAATTTCTCTACAAAGTCAAAATTGTTAGGGGAAAGAGAAAGAAAAAAAAGTAAATATTGAATAAATAAAAGGAAGGAAAAAATAAATAATAATACAAATGCTAGATTTTAAAAGTAATAAATTATTTACAATACATTAAAATTAAGGTAAAAATGAATAACTAAAAAATGCTAAAATTAAAAAGGAAAAAAAATTAAAGGACTAAATTAAAACAAATTAAAATGGATGGATTAATCAGGTACTAAAATTGAACTGCAAAATAAAAAAAAAAAGTTAGGGGCCAAATTGTGAAAAAAAATGTAAATTAAATGTAGGGACTGAATTGAATAAATCGAAAATTCATAGGCCAAATTGCATACAGTGACCAGATTGTAAAACGATTCAAACGTCCAGGGACTGCGGAGAGAATTAAAAAATCCTCTAATTGCAAGGAGGCCCCTGGTATATAAATGAGCCAAGAGACCCTCTCCCAACTCATTTCTCACATTTCGTCCAGACTTCTTCTTCTCCAAACGAGAGAAGCTCCCAAGCTCTCTCCCTTTTCCTATGGTCGGTCAAAGTCCGGTGGCTTCTCGCCGTGCCACCGCCGCCTCAGCCGCCGCGCGTGGCGGCCGGAAAAGCCAACCCTTTAGCAAAATACTCCCCTCAACCTCGTACACACAAATCCGAGACCCAAAACACCAAAACTCACCCCTACTAGCGTAGATCTAAGCCGAAAGTCTCGGCCTTCACCTTTGATGCGTCGACCTTTTCGGCTTCCAGTGGTTCTCCGGTTGTGAGGCTTGGCTCCTCTTGGTTCCCTTTTGTTTTTTTTTACGGTTTTTTCTTTGTGTTTCTTTCTGTTTGTGGTTCGACTGTTTATCTGTTGTTTGATGTGCTTACTGTTGGCTTTCTCTGTTGACGGCTTTGTGATGGCTCGGTTTGTTCGACTGTGGTGGTCTATTTCACTGTGTTCTCAGTTTTTGGTTGTGATGCCTCGTGGGTTCTCCCTCGGTTCTGTGTTCTCTGATGATTGTCCCCCCTTGGCAGTGGCTTGGTGGGGGTCTTTATACCCCACCGGTGGCTTGTTAGTTCCGAAATAGGGGCGATCGTGGCTGTTGTGACCGGTCACCCCGGGATGGGTCAGTCCCGGGGATCTCGGCCGGAAATCTCGCGCCGTCTGTGACTGTTGGTATGACTTCTGGAATATTCCTTGATTTGATCTCGACCGTTGGATTAGGTCAGATCCAACGGTCCAGATCTGGCTGCGCATTTGATGAAACATTTAGGGCTTCAGAACCCTAGCTATCACGCGATTTGAGTCGTTGATCACTGCTTGATCTAACGGCTATAAGCCATGCGACGCTGGGACTAAGTTGAGAAACCCTAGCTTAGAAACTGGGCTGGGTCAGACCCGATTTGGACGATTTGGACTCTGACCGTACGTTGGACCTGAAAAAACAAAATAAATAAAATAAATAAAACGAATAATAAAAATAAAAATAAAAACAAATAATAAAAATAATTATATATTATATATATATATTTAAAAATGATTTCAAAAACTATATAATATATTTATTTTCGAAAACCGATTTCTGAAAATTATATACCATATATTCTAAAACCTTTTCAAGGATTATATATATATATATATATATATGTATATAAAACAAAACAAATTCGGGCGAAAATGAGTGTCTACAGGAAGCAGATTGGCAAGAGTGCACGTAATCATGTAACCAATTGGGCGGTTTAGAGACATGGGTTGAATGTCGAACTAGCTGTGCAGGAACCAAATCAGGAGATTGCAAATGGCTAGGAGATGGTTGTCATAACCGGTTTTCTCCCGGACATGAAAAAAAATTTAATTGGAGGGAAAACTAAAATAAATAAATAAATAATTTTTGATTTAAATAATATTTTAGGAGTCGCCATTGACCTTTTTGGGTTAGGTAAGTCAAATACCTAACACAATCTTTTAAAATAGTTTTGAATAAAACATAATTTAAAAGATAAAACTGATCTGCATATAACCAAAAATTTTAGTAAAAAAGGATTCGTGGTCGATTACGTTTAGGAAATGATTAGCTCCCCTATAACGCCCAAAATTGATACTCATTAATTATAAATTATCTCTATTAAAAATTCAAATATATTTAATTCATAATTATGTTAAGTTTATTAATATAATTTTAATAAAATATATACATATTTTTATTAAATAAGATCTTTATTTATTTAGAAATATCAGAAAATGGCTTCTAGGTACTTTAAGACAGCTCTTTTCTTAATATTAAAAAATAAATAAATTTTAATAGAATATATATAAAAATAATATAAAAATAGATTTACATATTATTTATAAAAGTAAAATATTTTTTTATTTAAAAATATCAGAAAATGGATATCGAGTTGCTTTAAGAGTGTCATTTCTTAATATTGATAAATATATTAAAATATGATTAAAATGATTTAAAAATAATATATTAAATTTATAAATATGAAAATAAATAAATAAATATTATATATATATATATATATGACTAAGTAATAATAAAAAAATAATAATGAACATAATAATTTAAACATTTATCAAAAATAATAATGAAATAATATTGCAAATAACTAAAATATAAAAGAAATTATAATTATAGAATTAAATTGTAAGATATATAAAACTTATGGTCAAAATTAAAATTATATAAAAGTCAATTATTATAAAACATAAAAAATTAATGGCCATAATTATAAATATTATGTAGTATATACATTAAAAGTGTAATTTAACCCTAAATATTAATATGGGACTAAAATAAATTTTAATAAAGTTATAAGGGATTAATTATAATATTTACCTAAATTATTAGTCGGGATTAAAATAAATATTATTAAAAGTGTAAGGACTAAATACATATTTTACCTAAATTATTTATATAAATATTCGGTCAGGACTAAATTATAATAAAATAAAATTAAAAGACTAAATCACAACATATAGGAATTGATTTCAGTGGCTAAAATAGAAATTTACAAAGTCATAGTGACTGCGCGTATGGTTTAACTATTTTGAAATTACACACAGACCCCTCCCCAAAACGACGTCATTCGGGGAGGGGTATTTAAGCCCCAAATCACACGGCCTTAAGGTCATTTCCTCATTCTCTTCTTTTAATTTCTCTCTCTAACTGAGAGAGAATTAAAATTCTCTCGCTTATCTCTAGTTTCCCTCACCGGAGGGGAGCCGGTCATCGACCGACAGCCGTCTGCCGCTGCCAACCTCGCCGCTGGCCACCACCTTCTGTGGCTAGAAAATTTTATTTTTACACGAAAAGGCTCTTTCTTCCTAAGGCCAAATTTGGCTTTAGTTTACCCTAAAAAACTCCTAATCAGAGTAAATCTAAGAAAACACCTTTGGTATTTTCTATTCTCCGGCGATGTTTGGCTTCCGGCGATGATAAAGGCTCCAAGGGTAAGTTTTCTTTCTTCTCTCTTTTTTTAGTGTCTTTGGTTGCTTGCTCCCGTTGCTCCTTTCTTGCAGGTTCAGTTGATGGTTTTATAACCATCACCGGCGCTCGTCTCGGACCGGGTAAAGGGCGGAAGTTTGGTGAGTCACCAAACTTCCAGTGGTGACTCACTGTTGGGTGACGTGTGCGGCTGGAATGGTCCTTCTGGAAGCCTTCTGTGGGCGTCATGGCAGCAGATGAAGCGACGTGGAGTGGCATAGATCGGCGGTAACATGAGCGGCGACCGCGTGTCCCTAGGGTTTGTTGCTGGGATCATCTGAACCGTTGGATCTAAGTTAGATCCAACTGTTGGCAAGGAGAACGACGACTGGGATGGGATGATACAAACCTTAATCAGTTTAGGGTTTTCATTAGGCTCCGGGTTTGGTAATTGGGTTATATAATTTGGGCCTGTTTGTAAATAATATTTTATTAATAATAATAATATATAATAATATATAATAATCAATTGAAAAAAATGAGTATCTTCAGCTGCCCCTCTTTGCTTATTCTTGTGTTAACAAGAATAGGACAAAGACGAAAAGATAATAAGTTTTTTTTATTTGACTTCACTTAATTATGATGGCAATGTTGAACAAACTCTTCTTTGGGATTAGTTCTTCTCGTTATGAACTTTTCCACTAGGGATGCCAATTTATCTCCTTCTGTGATGTAATCAAGCAAAAAGTTGAACAAATTCTTCTCATTATGAACTTATTCTTCTTCAGATGAGTTCTTCTTATTATGAACACTTCTGGAAATGTTGATCCATTTATCAAGCTAAGGTTGAACAAGTTCTTCTCATTATGAACTTCTTCTCATTCTTCAGATGAGTTCTTCTCATTATGAACTCTACCTGGCAATGGTGATCCATCGAGTGATGAATTCAAGAAAAAGGTTTAAACAAGTTCTTCTCATTATGACTTCTTCTTCCTCTTCATATGAGTTCTTCCCATTATGAACTTCCTCTGGAATCAGTTGATCCATCGAATGATGAATTCAAGCAAAAGGTTAAACAAGTTTTTCTCATTATGAACTTCTTCTTCCTTCTTCAGATGAGTTCTTCTCATTATGAACTTCCTCTAGAATCAGTTGATCCATCGAATGATGAATTCACACAAAAGGTTAAACAAGTTCTTCTCATTATGAACTTCTTTTTCCTTCTTCAGATGAGTTGTTCTCATTAGGAACTTCCTCTGGAATCAGTTGATTCATCGAATGATGAATTCAAGCAAAAGGTTAAACAAGTTCTTCTTATGATGAACTTCTTCTTCCTTCTTCAGATGAGTTCTTCACATTATGAACACTTCTGGAAATGTTGATCCATCGAATGATGAATTCAAATCTTTTCTAAAATCTTTGAAAGTCTTGTCAAATATTTAAAATGGATAAACTGAATGAAAATGCCCCTATTTTGCAAATGTCTAAATATGATGCATGAATGTTAAGTTCATCTTTATTTGATTTCAAAAGTGTAGAAATCCAATAAATCTTTCTTCTTTAGAAAGAGAATCTATCATATTTGGAGAATGTAGATGCATATATGCCTGAATTTTTGTATGATGTCACAAAAACACTTGAGAATAAAACTAAATGATATAGGCTCTTGAAAAGTCCGCACTCATGCAACATGTTGATTCGGATAACTACTCATCTGATTATGAAGCGATTTTTTAGGATGATTTCAAAGATATTAATAGTTCTTCTGATATCGAGGAAATCCTGAATTCTGATTCTGATGAGGAGAATAAACTGTTATACTTGACGAAAATGGGTATTCAGTCATAGAGATGTGGTCTGGAGTCATCAATTGCAAAGTTGACAGATTTTATATGCTGCTCAAATGGCTAAAGTTACTGACACATTCATTCTGGTAGAAGATAGGAAGCCATTATGCAATTATCCCAATTACAAGAAAAGGTGAATCTCGGGCTATGATTTGTTGAAAAAGAAGAAGCAGAGGAAGCTTGAAAAGAAGCTTCTTAATGAAGACGATAATGCAGTTCATCTTCCAAATTCAATGATTGGTTTTAGGGTTTTTACCAAAACAGATCAGATAACTCAAAGAACACTTCTAGAAGATGTTATTGGGCCTCATTATTTCTACTATGAGAACGTGGCACTTGCTCCAGTTGGTGTTTGGACTGAAATGTCACGGTACTTATACGATGTAGAGCTAGAATTTGTAGATTCGAAGTATTTTTGTGCTGCTACACTGAAAAGGGGCTATATTCATAATCTGCCAATTGAGAACAGATTTCCTCTTGTTCCGCTTCCAAATGACACTATGATGGACAATAACTTGTTTTCTTTTCAACAGTGATTGCAAATGTCGATAAGACTTACTTTAGATTCCATGCACTTAAAAGTATTAACATAAAGTAATAGCCATAAATATTTTGTTTTAAGATTATGTTAATCTATTTACAGGATGTTTATGTAAAAAAATAAATTGAATTTAGAACAAAAGAATTTGAATTTCAAAAAAATAATCTTGAAATAAATAATATATAAAATGTATTCAAAGTCATGGAAAACATAGAAATGATAAAATTCAAATGACTCAACAAATTATTAGCATAAGTATTTCTAAACTAATCAACTTGATATAATTTAGAGCACTGAGGTAAGCTTATGTCTGGAAGATCTCAAAAGTTGTCAGAATGCTTGTAGATGTAAAGTTCCTCCCAAAATATCAAGTTCTTAAGAGGGTTTGATTGCCATATACCTAATATCAACATGCATTTGAGCAGCCTTTTCAGGTTTTCAACTCAAATCCTTCCTTTGGTAACAAGACGCCCTTTACGGGTTTTCATCTTGACCCTCCTTTTCTATATATATATATATATATATATATTTCATCATTTTTCATTTTCATTTTTTTCATTTTTTTCTTCATTTTTTTTCTTCAAGCATAATATTTCTTGACAGAATCTGAGTTTATTGGGTTTCTCAGAACTTTTTCATCCATTTATGCCAAGATCAACGCTCCTCCGGAAAAGGCCTTTTTTACAACATATGGCCCTTCCCAATTAGGCATCCATTTCCCACGGAAATCTTTATGTATATGCAAGATCTTTTTCAGTACTAGATTACCCTCTTGGAATTATCTTGGATTTACTTTCTTGTCATGAGACTTCATCATCCGTTTCTGATACATCTGTCTATGGCAAATAGCTTTCAATCTATTCTCATCAATAAGGTTTAACTGATCAAATCGAGCTTGGATCCATTCAGACTCATCCAATTTTACCTCTCTCAAGATTCGAAGTGATGGGATCTCAACATCAATCGGTAAGACTGCTTCCATCCCATAGACTAAAGAAAAAGGCGTTGCCTCAGTAGATGTTCGCACAGTAGTTTGATATGCATATAAGGCAAAAGGTAGCTTCTCATGCCAATCTTTGTAAGTTTCAGTAGTCTTTGTAATGATTCTTTTGATGTTTTTATTTGCTGCTTCAACTGCCCTATTCATCTTTGGACGATACGCTACTGAGTTTGCCTGCTTGATTTTAAAATGTGCACAAAGTTCAGTCATCATTTTGTTGTTCAAGTTCAGAGCATTATCTGTAATGATTCTCTCTGGTAGCCCATACCGGCAAATTATTTCTTTCTTTATAAATTTGCAAACTGTAGACCTCTTAATATTGGCATACGAAGCAGCTTCAACCCACTTGGTGAAATAGTCAATTGCCACTAGGATGAAACAATGTCAATTTGATGCTTTCGGTGTGATTGTCTCAATAACGTCTATTCCCCACATAGAAAATGGCCAAGGTTTTGTCATTACATGTAAAGGTGATGGAGGTACATGAATCTTATCTGCATATACCTGGCATTTATGACATCTTATTGGAAAATCAATGCAATCTGTGTGCATGGTAGCCCAATAATATCCATATCTCATTATTTTTCTAGCCATGGAAAGACCATTTGCATGTGTTCCACATATCCCACTGTGTACTTCCTCAATGATACTTCTAGCTTCACTCGTATTTACACATCTCAATAGCATTTGATCATTACTTCTTCTGTACAAAGTCTCGCCATCAAGAAAGTATCCAGAAACCATTCTTCTTAAGGTTCTTTTATCAATCTCAGATGTATTTTGTGGATAGCTTTGATATTTGATATACTGCAAGATATCATAATACCATGGTTTGTCATCTGCCTCTTCTTCCACACTATAACAATGTGCAGGAATTTCATATACTTGCATTTTGATCGACATCATATCAACGTTTTTAGTTGCTTGAAACATAACAGCTAATGTAGCCAAAGCATCTGCCATTTGATTTTCCTCTTGAGGGAGATAATTGAAAGTGACTTTCTCAAATTCTTTCACGAATTCGAGGGTAAAATGTTGGTATTCCATTAATTTGGGATCTTTTGTTTCCCATTCTCCTCGTAATTGATACACCACTTACGATGAATCTCCGTATATCTTGAGACATTTAATTTTTCTTTCTATGGCTGCCTTCAATCCCATGACACAAGCTTCATATTCCGCCATGTTATTGGTGCAAAAGAACTCCAGTCTACTTGTAAAAGGATAATAAATATTTTCTGGAGAAATTAAAACTGCTCCAATTCCTCGTCCCAAGGCGTTGGACACTCCATCAAAATAAAGCTTCCAGGATTCATCATTTGTTCTGACTTCTTCATTCATGGATATGCACAACAAATCTTCATTTGGAAAATTAAAACTCAGAGACTGATAATCCTCGGATACACGACTGGCCAGAAAATCAGCTATGACACTTCCTTTTATTGCTTTTTGGTTGACATATACAATATCAAACTCAAATAATAACATTTTCCATCTAGCCATTTTGCCTGTCAAAACTGGTGATTTCATTAAGAACTTTAACGGATCAAGTCTAGATATCAACCAAGTGGTATGATATAACATATATTGTCTGAGTCTTCGAGTAACCCACACTAAGGCACAACATAACTTTTGTATTGGTGGGTATCGAATTTAACAATCAATAAATTTCTTACTCAGATAATAAATGGCTTTCTCTTTTCTTCCAGATTCATCCTGCTGTCCCAATACACATTCCATCGAATTTTCAAAGACTGTCAAGTATAGAATTAACGGTCTATTAGGCACTGGTGATACTAAAATGGGGGCATTGGATAAATATTTCTTAATAATATCCAAAGTTTCTTAACATTCATCATTCTAGACTTCAGGATTGTTCTTTCGGAGTAATTTGAACACTAGATCACATTTGTCAGTTGATTGAGAAATAAACCGAGATATATAATTTAATCTTCCCAAAAAACCTTGAACTTCTTTCTTTGTATTGGGTGGTGGAAGATCTTGAATTGGTTTTACTTTATATGGATCAATCTTAATTCCTTTTTGGCTGACTACAAATCTCAAAAGCTTCCCTGATATTACCCCAAAAGTGCATTTAGCGGGGTTGAGCTTTAATTGATACTTTCTCAATCTTTGGAAAAGCTTTCTCAAATTTTGAATATGTTCTTCTTCGGTTCGGGACTTGGCAATCATGTCATCCACATATAATTCAATCTCTTTGTGTATCATGTCATGAAACAGAGTAACCATTGCTCTATGATACGTTGCCCCTACATTTTATAATCCAAATGGCATTACTTTATAACAGAAAGTGCATCACATGGTTACAAATATTGTTATTTCCATGTCCTCAGGGTTTATTTTTATCTGATTATACCCTGAAAAGCCATCCATGAATGAAAACCATGCATGTCATGCAGTATTGTCCACCAATGTGTCTATGTGAGGTAATGGAAAGATATCTTTCGAACTAGCTTTGTTAAGATCCCTATAATCCACACACAATCGAACTTTCTAATTCTTCTTTGGTACTGGGACAATGTTGGCTACCCATTCTGGATATTTGGCTACCTGTAGGAAACCTGCATTGATTTGCTTCATCACTTCTTCTTTAATTTCCAACAACATTTCTGACCTCATTCGTTTGAGCTTTTGTTGAACAGGTTTATATGCTGGACTGATTGGAAGTTTATGGACCACTATATTTGTACTCAAACTAGACGTATCTTGATAAGACTAGGCGAAGATATCTTTGAACTCTTGGAGAAGATCTATCAATTCTTGTTTTATCTGGGCTGACAAGTAGTACCAATTTTCACTTCTTTCATTTCTTCATCGGTTCCCAGATTTACAGTTTTAATCTCTTCTTTATGAGGTAAAATTTTCTTGTATTCTTTTTCTACCAGTTTTAACAATTCGGTAGGAACATCACATTCTATTTCATCCTCACACTCATTGACTTCCTCCAAACATATGGGTCGCTCTAAATTTATCTCATGATTAATTTTAGGAATAATCAGGCTATTAACATTGTGACACCTACAAGTTTAAGTCGGACATATTTCCGAAAGGATATAGTAAATTTATGAAATAAATATAAAGAATGAGAAATAATGAATGTAAAAAATGTAAAAATGTAAAAAATGATTTACATTTGAGAATTTTAAGAAAACTTCTTATATTTGATAATAAGTGAACTTAACAACTGCCCTTACAAGATAACAAAAACTTTTTATATTCTTGGGCTAAAACATAAAGATTAGTTCTGAGCATTACTCTGTGTTAATACTAAAAACTACAGGGAGATCTTCAGCAGACCAATTGTTGAGTGTTTCACTGGGAAGGCAAGGGCGAATTCCAGTCAAGTATTTGCCAGTCTTGTGGTCATTTGTGATCATGTTGATAAATAATCCTCCCATAGATTTTTCAACCATGCTTTGATCTTTTGTCGAATTTTCTTTTTTGAGAGCATCAACAAGCTGTTGTTCTACATTAACCATTCCTCCGGATTTAAATGTGGACTTAAAAGGAGGGAAATACATGAATTCCCAAGGAATTTCTTCTCCCTTCATTCTTGCCATTCTATTTTTACCTCTTCTTTTCATCTCTTTGTTCCTTTGCTGAAAATTAGGCTTAAATCCAAGCCCAAAACAATCTTTCTTCATTTTCATATTTACAGGAACTCAACTACCCTGAAAATTCTTTCCTAAACCTTTTCCAGTTTTAGCTCCGATGCCTAAGGTCTGTTGTACAGTCATTTTGGTGCAATCGGATAATCTGGGATGTGGAATTTTGTTTCCCTCAGCAATAAAGGTTGCATTGACAAATTCCAAAGCTCGGAAAGAGCATTCGAGAGCATCATCATTGGTTTCAATATACAGAGCATCACTCGTTACAGAGGCAATGATTTCTTGCTCAGCTCCTACATATATCAGTTGACTGTCAATAACGAACTTCAGTTTCTGGTGCAATGAAGAAGGAACATCTCCTGCAGAATGAATCCATGGCCTACCTAACAAACAATTATATGTAGGGTGTATATCCATCACCCCAAAGTCAATATTGTACACGATTAGTCCAATCAACAGTGGTATTTCCATTTTCCCAAGTACATCCTTTTGAGTGCCATCAAAAGCTCATACTACATTCTGATAACTTTTCATGTGCGATTTATCCACCGACATTCTTTGAAGTGTAACCAGAGGCATCAAGTTAAGAGCAGATCCATTGTCAATCAATACTCCTGGCAACACATGACCATGACAATGTGTGGTAATATTCAGAGCTTTTACTGATCCCATTCTGCCTTCAGGTATTTCATCATCAGTGAACGTTATATAATTATCAGCAGCTATGTGCCCCACAATCTTGTCAAGCTTGTTGAGAGATATATCTTCAGGAATAAATGTCTGATTAAGTATTTTCATCAAGGCATTTCTGTGTATTTCTGAATTCATCAACAAATCAAGAATTGAAATTCGCACTTGTTGGTTATGTAGCTGTTCAACCACACTATATTCGCTATGTTTCAGAAATTTCGAGAATTCTTGTGCTTACTTTTCTGTTACGGGCTCATTGACTGTATGTGGGGATTCATCATCAAATAGCTTTTGGGGTATTACCGTATCTTTTCTTTTTGCCTTTGTCTGTTCTGATGCATTTGATGTATTGGGAGAATAACATCTCCCACTTCTTGTAAAGAATCCGACTTCACTTACTGCTTCAGATGCCGAATCCATACTCTGTACTTTCTCTTCTGCTTTTTCCAGAGAAACATATCCTCCTACCATTGAAACATTAGTAGTATAATTCCAAGGTACCCAGCGGGTATCCTTATATAGAAATGGTACAGGAGTTTTGATGACCACTTTTGACTTTGTTGGAGCAAGATTTACTATAGATGATTTCACAGTGATGATCACTGGATCACTTGTTCTCTGTTTAGGCATAGAATTTTCTGATGCGCAAACATCATCTTCTCTTTTTCTTGGTTCTTCTTTAAAGAACTCTATTTCTTTGTTATTCATCAATTTTTGCACTAAATCCCTAAATTCAGGGCATAGTTGAATTTTATGTCCCTTTTCTTGATGATATTCGCAATAATTCCCGTCTTCATCATGATTTGGTTTGAATTGTTGCTGAATTATACCAGATAGGGAGAGTTGTTGAAATATCCACCCAAAGGGAGATTTAATCTCAAAAACATCAGTTTTAGTTTTTCTTCTGTTCTCTTCCTGAATCGCATTCACGTTTTTGTCTCCATGATTTGGCAGCGGATGATTTGATGTAGTTGGTGAATTGAATTCCAACTTTCCAGTATTAATCAAATTTTGGACCACCATTTTGAATACCAAATAGTTTTCAATAGAGTGACCTGTAATTCCTTCATGATAAACACAGTGTGCTTTGACATCATACCATGGAGGGAACTGTGGTTGCATGGGAATCAAATGATAGGGCCTTATGACATCTTCCTTTAACAGCGAATCATATATCTCAACATAGGGTACTGGTAATGGTGCAAAAGAAGGCCTCTCATTTTCCCTACGAGATCCTCTGGATTCTGTTCGATTAGTGTTTGTTTCTTCCTTCTTAACCCTTGGCTGGGTTATCTAACACTTTTCGAGGTATCCTTGTTATAAGCGTTCACATTGTTAACTTCGTTCTCTTTTTTCCGGTATATGGGTCTTTTGGAACTAGACCCCTCATTTAATTCAATTTTGCCACTCTTCATGACATTTTCAATTAGTTCTCCAGAAATGACCATATCTGTAAAATTTATGGTTGCGTTCCCCATTAAATGACTTAAATATGGAGCCTTTAAAGTGTGGAAGAACATTATTGTGGCTTCTTTTTCTGATAAAGGTGGCTGAACTTGGGCCGCTGTGTCACGCCATCTCTAGGCGTACTGTCTAAATATTTCACTGTTCTTTTTCTCCAAATTTTGGAGAGTCCATCTATCAGGGACCATATCTGTCACATGGCGGTACTGCTCTAGGAACACCTTTGCCAGATCCTTCCATGATCTAATGTTGGCTTTGGTCAGTTGAGTATACCACTTTAAGGCTGGTCCTGTCAAACTATCCTGAAAGCAATGAATTAACAATTTCTCGTCTTTTACATGACCTGCCATTCTGCGGCAAAACATGGTAATATGGGATGAATGGCATGTAGTACCGTCATATCTGTCAAAATCAGGAACTTTGAAATTGATGGGTAGGATTAAGTCCGGGACTAAGCTCAATTCACTAACGTCAAACCCATAGAATGATTCAATTACTTCTACAAATTTTATTCATTCCTCTAAGCTCTTGATCTGCCTGGTCAATTCTTCATTTACTTTTTCTTTTTCATTCATCTCATTCAGATCTGGGATTAGATGCTCAACATTAAAATCTCCTACTTTCACATCTGATATAAGCGGATTTTTGCTTGAAGACGTAGGATCCACTTGTTGATTTTCATGTGGTTTGGTTTCTTGAAGTGCTGAAGTGCAAGCATGGATTTGCATATGTGTGATACCAGAATGATAAACCGGTTCCAGCGTGAAACCTAAAGGAGACATAGGTTCCTGGTCGAAAGGTACAGGATTTTCATGCATTTTTCCAATGGTAGCTCGCTTCCTGAGCATTTCTTCTATTTTCTGCATCATATTGTCTTGTGAATTTGCAATGTTGGATTCAATCTTTTCTAACTTCATTCTCATTTCCGCTTGTTCTTTATTATGCTGTTCCTCGAGACGTTGTATTTTATCCTCCATGATTTTCTTGGTAGCTTGTCTAGTACCGTAATGATGTTAAATTTCTCGTTTGGCCATAATAACTGCGATTGAAAATCCTTCTAATATTATTATTATTATTTTATTTATTTAATGAAAGTTTATTTTAATAAAAACTATAACGAAAATAATGCAATGAATAATGAATGTATGCAAAAGGTATTGATCCCAAAAAGTTAACTGTCATAGAATAACTTCCATCGGCATACAAAAGTTTCTTTATAATAGTTCATAACTACAATACGGCATAGCTTTCCTATTAAGCTCTATTATTTCTTTCATCAGCCATGACATCTTCTTTCCGTACTTAGAAACTGGATCAACGTGATGCTCAATAATCTTTGCTTCAGTAGCTAACTCCCCAATATATCTGGAAACTTCGCTCATTTGTACCATGGCCTTGAATATCATACTGCTTCTTTTTTCATTTCTTTCTTCATGGAAATCAGTAGATTTTTGCCATTGTTCATTAGTTCCCTCGAGAGTCTACTCTAGTTCAATGATTCTGTCTTGACAGCTGTGCAGAGTCTTTTCAAGATCTCGGATTCATCTCCATAGTGAAGCGTTCTCCTCATAACTTTCTTTAAGATCACTAGGTCCTAGACGAACCTTCTCTTGGAATAAGGATTCTTCAAGTTACAAAATGTAAGTATTAAACTCTAAGTTTTTATTTCTAGACTGATCCAAATCCTCTTCATGTTTTGTTCGTGCTTCTTATGCTCTTTGATTAAGCTTCTGGATTTGCACATTTTTGTTTCTACATCGTTACATCCAAGTGCTGGCCCCTTTTTGCTCTACTTCAAGTTTGGTGTTGAAATTCTTCCTCTCCAACTCCCATTTTTCCTTTTCAACATCGAAATCTTCAATCCTTTAACCCCTGACTTCAAGTTCGGCAATCAGATTATTCATTTCAGATTCAAATCCCTTGAACATGGTGTTTTTCTCAACCTCAAACCCCTCAAGCATGCCATTCTTTATCTCTTCTAATTCTTTGGCTCGATCCCTTTCTTTCTGCATTTCATTCATGATCTCGCGGCTTTCAGCTTTGTGCTTTATAATTCGCTCCCTTCCGTCAACCTCAAAAAACTCCATTTTCTGCTTTTCTTTCTCAAGGCTTTTGAGTAAACGGCTATTCTTGCCTTTCAAATCTTCAATGCGACATTTCTCAATGTTCAATTCTTTGGTTATCTGTATTGTTTCTCTGCTCGCTCCTGATACTTTACGGGATTTGTGTAGTTCATAGTAATTCTTATTTAATTTTGAACTCCCTATCAACTTTTTCTTTGTTTTCCCTCAGCATTGCACATTGTGCTGAATGAAAGTCAACATCGACGTCCAGCATAGCTTTATCTTGTCTCATTTGTTATAACTCTTTCGACCAACCTTCTCTTTCTGCTTCAAACCCATCTCTTAAGATTTCAATCTCTGATAGAACTGCCCGAATGCTATCTTCATAGAGATATCCTCATTTTGGTCTGGTTGAGGAATATTTTTGTTTTTCCTGACAGACCTCCATTCTTCATAATCAGGAGTTAACATTACTTTTGTTGCTTTGGCTCGAATACAGAAAGTTTTTTTCCAAGTCGTAACAACATCCATGATGTTTCTTTTATAATTTTTGCTATGAAATACGAACTCAGACGAATGTAATCCAACAGTAACATGAACAAATTGACGACCCTCGTACTGCCTTATAACTAGAAGTGGTGCGTATTCAATTCCTCCCCACAAACCAAGCAGCATCACCCAGTTGTAATCACCGCATTTGTAAAAGAATTCCCTTTGAATTTGCCACGGGGCACGCCAAATGATATCGTCACTTTGTATATTTCGAAGGGCATTGATCCACATATCTTTTGTGACTTCTTTCGGCCATTCTTGCTCCAGAAACTCTTTCAACGGTGAGTAGTCCGTACAAAAGCGACGGTATGAAACCTTTTCTGTCCTCTAAAAATGGCTACGGATCCATACATATAACAATGGTGCACATCCTGAAAATCGTCCACCTCCTAGCCTTCTTCAAGCGCTTAAAGATCGAAAAGTCTCTGCTAGAATTGCAGAAGCAGGATTGATCCTTTTTGGTAGCTGCTCGAACAAATCTACTACTGCAGCCTCGATGTATCCCAATGGTTTCGGGAAGATGACCATACCATATATACCCAGAGCAAAAAGATCAATTCTTACTTTATCATCTAGATGACTCTGAATAATTTCTTTGATGTTGGTCCAAGCAATGCCTTCGCCTTCGCCCTTTTGTTTCATGCGGGATTCCACCCATTCCTCTCGTACTCCTGCAATCTTTGCTAATTTAACTCGGAAAGGTTGAGTTTTAACTGACCTTGAATAAATTCGATTCTCCAAAGCCCCTTCTATATGTAGCAAAGTTGTGTATTCTTCAATAGTAGGAACCAAGTCCTCCTTATTGAAAGTGAAACAATTATACCCTGGATTCCAGAATTGAATTAGGGCTCGAAGTAAGTCATCATCAACTTTGACATAGAGTAAATATGGGATGTCCCCGTAAGACTGGTAGAAATGCATCTTTCTATTTGAATCCCAGCTCTCCCAAATGCCTCGCAAATCTTGCATATTATTTCTTTTTAGCGAAACTGGAGCATAACTTGCCAATTCTGGTACATAATCATCATGTAGACTGTCTCCCCCTTGTCTCTATAAGTCTTCGGCCCACTATCTTACTTCTGAGTTTGGAACTATTTGATTTGAACACTTTTTATCCATATATGAAGGTTTTCCAAAGAGACGATTAACTTGAAGATCAATACCATTTATCTGTATGATGTTATGCAAACAGCAAAAATAAAATAACACACAAAAAGAAATGAATTAGTTCACATAATAAAGAAAAATAATTTAATAATAATGTCTACCTAAATATCTCTATTTAAATAATTTAACTTCACATGCAATTTATTCAGCAAGAAAATAAATAAATAAATTAAAAGGAAAAAGTTAGAATTCATTTCTCCTTTGTGTACACATATTTTGGGCAAAATTTCGGCATGGCTTCAGATCGGAAGAGTTTCTAGGGTTTATTATATGCAAAGTTTCAGTTCTAAGAGTAAAGGTACCCGAATTGTCCTTGTTGGTGCCCCCTTAGGCTGCCAACCCTCAATCCTAATCCATCACAGACTAAAGTGGATTGAGTTCAATTCGAGGGGATACACTTCTCTATGTCTGACACGGAAATAAATTCTCACGAAGACATAGAGCATATGAACCCGAAAAGCTACTTGCTAGGTCTGACACGGAGAATAATTCTCACGAAGACGTCGCTTTCACTCCCACTTAAAAGGGACAAGCTTGATTATAAATCTTATATTATGCAATGCAAGTGTTGTGTGTGAGGAGAAATGTTCAAACCTCTAACAGACAAATAAATAATGAAATTTAATACTTTAAAATAAAATAACAATATTAAAAATAATATACATATAAATATTGTGAAAATAATAAGTATAGATAAAAATTTTGAAAAGACAGAATTATAAATTAAATATGTGAATTTTTAACTTCTAATTAATAGAGAATATTTATAATTGATTTTAAAAGCTTGACCAGGTCCCCAGCAGAGTCGCAACCAGATTTCGCCTAGGCACGAAAAAAATTTTACTTGGCGGGAAAACAAAATAAATAAATAAATGATTTTTGATTTAAATACTATTTTGGAGTCGCCATTGACCTTTTTGGGTTAGGTAGTCAAATACCTAAAAACAATTTTTTAAAATAGTTTTGAATAAAACATAATTTAAAAGATAAAACTGATCTGCATATAACCAAAAATTTTAGTAAAAAAAGATTCGTGGTCGATTACGTTTAGGGAAGATTAACACCTCTATAACGCCCAAAATTGGTACTCATTAATTATAAATTGTCTCTATTAAAAACTCAAATATATTTAATTCATAATTTTGTTAAGTTTATTAATATAATTTTAAGAAAATATATACATATTTTTATTAAATAAGATATTTATTTATTTAGAAATATCAAAAAAGGACTTCTAGGTGCATTAAGACAACTTTTTTCTTAATATTAAAAATAAATAAATTTTAATAGAATATTTATCTAAAAATAATATAAAATAGATTTACATATTATTTATAGAAGTAAAATATTTATTTTTATTTAAAAATATCAGAAAATGGACATCCAGTTGCTTTAAGACTGTCATTTCTTAATATTGATAAATATATTAAAATATGATTAAAATGATTTAAAAATAATATATTAAATTTATAAATAGGAAAATAAATATTATTTATATATATATATATCTATATGACTAAGTAATAATAATAAAATAATAATAAAATAATAATGAACATAATAATGAACATAATAATTTAAACATTTATAAAAAATAATAATGAAATAATATTGCAAATAACTAAAATATAAAAGAAATTAAAATTATAGAATTAAATTGTAAGATATATAAAACTTATGGTCAAAATTAAAATTATATAAAAGTCAATTATTATAAAACATAAACAATTAATGGCCATAATTATAAATATTATGTAGTATATACATTAAAAGTGTAATTTAACCCTATATATTAATATGGGACTAAAATAAATTTTAATAAAGTTATAAGGGATTAATTATAATATTTACCTAAATTATTAGTCGGGATTAAATAAATATTATTAAAAGTGTAAGGACTAAATACATATTTTACCTAAATTATTTATATAAATATTTGGTCAGGACTAAATTATAATAAAATAAAATTAAAAGACTAAATCACAACATATAGGAATTGATTTCAGTGACTAAAATAGAAATTTACAAAGTCATAGTGACTGCGCGTGTTGTTTAACTATTTTGAAATTACTCACGGACCCCTCCCCAAAACGACGTCGTTCGGGCAGGGGTATTTAAGCCCCAAATCACACGGCCTTAAGATCATTTCCTCATTCTCTTCTTTTAATTTCTCTCTCTAACTAGAGAGAATTAAAATTCTCTCGCTTCTCTCTAGCTTCCCTCACCGGAGGAGAGTCGGTCATCGGCCGACAGCCGTTTGTCGCCGCCAACCTCGCCGCTGGCCACCGCCTTCGGTGGCCGAAAAATTTTATTTTTACACGAAAATAAAGACTCTTTCTTCCTAAGGCCAAATTTGGCTATAGTTTACCATAAAAAACTCCTAATCGGAGTAAATCTAAGAAAATACCTTTGGTATTTTCTGTTCTCCGTTTTCTTTCTTCTCTCTCTTTTTTTTAGTGTCTTTGGTTGCTAGCTCCCGTTGCTCCTTTCTTGCAGGTTCAGTTGATGGTTTTATAACCATCACCGACGCTCGTCTTGGACCGGGTAAAGGGCGGAAGTTTGGTGAGTCACCAAACTTCTAGTGGTGACTCACTGTTGGGCGACGTGTGCGGCTGAAATGGTCCTTCTTGAAGCCTTCTGTTGGCGTCGTGGCAGCAGATGAAGCGACGT
Source organism: Hibiscus syriacus (assembly GCF_006381635.1). Lineage (NCBI taxonomy): Eukaryota > Viridiplantae > Streptophyta > Magnoliopsida > Malvales > Malvaceae > Hibiscus > Hibiscus syriacus. The sequence goes on along the minus strand of NW_024062536.1, from coordinate 423,485 downwards.
GGAGCGGAGTAGATCGGCAACATGAGCGGCGGTCGTATGTCCCTAGGGTTACGATACCTTAGGGTTTGTTGCTGGGATTATCTTGACCGTTGGATCTAAGTTAGATCCAACGACTGGTAAGGAGAGCGGCGGCTGGGATGGGATGATATAAACCCTAATCAGTTTAAGGTTTCCATTAGGCTCCAGGTTTGTAATTGGGTTATGTAATTTGGGCCTGTTTGTAAATAATATTTTATTAATAATAATAATAATAATATATAATAATCAAATGAAAAAAATGAGTATCTTCAATGGTAAAGGACTAGGATATGGAAAATGGCTAGGAGATTGTAATGGACTAGCAGATGGGGTAGGATTATGAGAATGCAAAGTGCTCAAAAGAGGAGTAGGACTGGAAGGACTAGGAACACTCGAAGACCCCTGAACAGGAACCAAAGGTGAAGGTGATGAATTGAGGATTAAAAAATCAGAGTCAGAAATAGTTGGTTGAGAAGGAAAAAAAAGCAGAACCTGGAAATTGTAAAGAACGAAATATAGGCTCATAAAAAATGACCTCTCAGTTTACAAACAACGATTTCGACACAAGATCAAAAAGAATATACCCTTTTTGGTCTCCGAATATCCCAAAAATACAGAAGGAATTGCTTTTGCAGAGAATTTATCATGATAATTTATATTAGTAGCATGACCCAAACATCCAAACACCCACAAATAAGACAGATTAGGAACCTTATGATAAAGGACTTCGAAAGGAGACTTCCATTGTAAAACAGAAGTGGGTAACCTATTGATAAGGTAGCAAGCCATAGAAACACACTCTCCCTTCAAAGGGACATTGGACTGAAATCTAAGAGTACGTGCTACTTCTAAAATACGACGATGTTTCCGCTCAGTGACCCCATTTCGCTAAGGAGTATGAACACAAGAACTTTGATGCAAAACTCCCAATGAAGAAAAAAATTGAACACTAACTACCAAAAAACTCAGATCCATTATCACTCATCACAATTTTAATAATGGCCGAAAATTGTGTTTTGACAAACTGAAATAACCTTTTAAGAGACAAAATAGCATCACTTATTAATCGAAGCAAAAAAACCTAACTCATACAAGAATAATCATCAACCACAGTGAGAAAAAACCTCTCCCTCTTATGAGTAGACACTCTATATGGACCCCAAATATCAATATGAACAATATCCAAGGGTGAAGTAGCTCTAGACACACTTATCGGAAATGGAAGCCTAGTTTGTTTGGCTCAGGTACATATATGACACTTACAAACATCCAAACCCTTATCAGACGAAACAATAGTTAATGGAGATAATTTTTTCATAGCAGAGATCGAGGCATGACCCAATTGATTATGCTAAATGTGAAAAGTTTTATTAGAAACATGCTTCATACAACATAATGAAACAGGACTATCATTACTTGACAAAGCAGAAGACACATGAGAAGTAACAGAAGGCATAGAAACCAAACCAGAAGCCAAAGTAGGTGACTCAAAAAAATACAACCCTTTAGACTCCTTACCAATCCCCTTCATCCTTCTAGTGCAAATATCCTGAAAAACACAGAAATCAGGATAAAAAATTACAAAACAGTTGTGATCACGGGTGAATTTAGATACAAATAACAGATTATGCTTAAATTGAGGAACAAAAAGTACATCACAAAAAGACTGTGAAGGGCTTAGGGAAATAGAACCAGTGTGAGAAATAGGTACTGTGTTACCATTTGGTAGATGGACAAGGTGAGACGAACAAGGACTAGAAGAATTCAGACTCTTGAAATCAGACACAATATGGTCCGTGGTACCTGTATCAATTATCCATTTTTCAGAATTAAAAAAAACCTCATTTGTACTTGCCGCATTCACCATTGTACCCGATATAGGTCTCTGTAGTAACTCCAAAAGTTGATTGTATTGAGAATGAGTGAAAACAAGAGCAGTCGGAGCAACACTCGAACCACCTAAGTGACCATCAACACTCTTCAGAGCACCATCTGAATCAATAGAATCCTTGTTCACCACTGTTGCCAGAGAAACCTTCTTCTTGGTGAACTTGTAATCTGGTGGAAAACCAATTAGCCTATAACAACTCTCCCTTTTATGTCCCTTGACTTTACAATAATCACAGATACCCTCAAAACGTCTTCGATCCAAACCTCTAAATGCTTGTGAATAAAGAGCAGTGGAATCTGAAAATGGGCTATAACCACTCAAATGCATCCGTTGTGACTCCTCTTGAACAATCATCGAGTAAGCCTTACTAACTGAAGGAAGAGGATGCATAAGCAATATTGATCCTAACAGTTTGAGATGAGTATAATACACATAGACAGAAGATTCACCTTGAGTATGAGTTGCGATCTCTCGGTGAAGGAAGAAGACTCGAGAGCCATCAATCTTATCAAATCTCTCACACAAATCCTTCCACACCAACGAAGCACTCGAGGTAAACACAAGACCAGCCGAGAGTTCTTATCGAATCCCCACGCACCGACGTCGGTGTCCATTGCAACCTTTTAGTCTCTTCAGCAACCAAAAGAGGAAATAAATCACAAATGGGGATCTTTAAAAAATCTAAAATAGGATTTCAAATCCCTTTTATTTAGGCCCCCAAATATTCTGTATTAAATGTAAACGAGATTTCAAAATCTCTTGATTTTTTTACTGTAAAAAAAAGGTAATCGTTACAACAACGAGATAACCAGCATACAATAGTACAACTATTAAAATATATATTGTCTGAGGTTATCATTGAAAACAAGATAAGAAGAAATGAGTTTTTAGTTCTGTTTAACCTAATAGGTTTACATAATATTTGTAAAGTTTCTCCTGAGAGAAGAATTAAAAATTTTATTCTGAAATGTAAGGTCATTAATGTGTATCCAAATAAATTCGAAAGTAATCGATTAATAAAAATATATTTGGGCTTGAAATACAGTCTACCTTACCCCAAAACATACCAAAACTTTATAAAATACTTAAGTAGTTTTATATACCTAATCAAACCTCATTTAAGCTCATAAGAACTTCTCTACCCCAATATGATCATTAAGGAAACAACATGCATAACAAGACTTTGAATGAATATGTGATAGATATTTTTTAGTAAGGTTATAATAAAAATGCCATGCAAAAAATGTATTAAGCCTAAGCTACCAAAATGTAATGACATGCTACTTAGGTTACCAAGAGGACTAAAATCTAATAGGCCCTTAGGGTAACCTAAGCATGCCATCATAAGACTATATACTGAATAATCTATCAAGTTGAGAGCGCCTTAGAGACTATTACAATTCTTCCCAAGAACTAGCTATGCCAAGTACCAAGTTATCATAGTATACATGACAATATTTTATTCCCAAGTTATCTATTGTAGTTATCAATAGTACTAATTTTTAGAATCTATATTGCTAGTAAGTAGGAGTAATGATGATCTTTATTTAATTATACATATTCAATAAATACAAATGATACAATGCTATGCCAAGTACCAAGTTATCATAGTATACATGACAATATTTTATTCCCAAGTTATCTATTGTAGTTATCAATAGTACTAATTTTTAGAATCTATATTGCTAGTAAGTAGGAGTAATGATGATCTTTATTTAATTATACATATTCAATAAATACAAATGATACAATCCAATGGTTGAAGCCCAAATTGGCCCAAATCACAAGAGTCCAAAAAGCATTGAACATCCAAAAACCCTAGCAAACAAGGAGCACAGTGTTGCCATCCCAAGCCAGCAATTTCCAGCTGGGGCACGTGCCGTACATGTGCGACCGTTCGAATCCCCACGCACCGACGCCGGTGTCCATTGCAACCTTTTAGTCTCTTCAGCAACCAAAAGGGGAAATAAATCACAAATGCGGATTTTTAAAAAAGTCTAAAATAGGATTTCAAATCCCTTTGATTCAGGCCCCCAAATATTCTGTATTAAATGTAAACAAGATTTCAAAATCTCTTGATTTTTTACTGTAAAAAAGAAGGTAATCTTTACATGTATAAATCGGATGAAAAACAATAAGAGCGTGATTCGAATGTAAAAAGATCAGAGAACCATTGTATCACCAAAGTTTGAATCAATAAAAAAGAGTTCTTTTTTTGGTACTTCCCTCCTCCTCGTTTTCTTTTTATTTGTTGTTTCAAATGAAATCCGTCGAGCATCAACGACGAGCTGTCAAAAGAAGAAAATAAGAGTAAAAAAGTAAACTGAAACAGATAAAAAAGAGGGGGAAAGTTCCATGCCTTTCTGCTAACGGCCTCGCCGGCGTTGGGGGACATCATTCAAAGCTCCGACCATTGAGAAGGGAGAGAAGACGACGCTGCGCAACATATCTTGAAACGGAAATGATCCAATGGTGGACGGCGACAGATTGAAGAAGGGAAAGCCTAGCGGTTTTCGACTATTTCGTGGCAAACGGGACACCCTTTGGAGAAACGGACCCCAGATCCGAACTGCTCGTACCAAATCGAACATTGTGCTGATGTTTAGTGTCCAATGGCCACCATTGGCGGCGGCCGACTACGGGGAGAGGCGGCAGACGGCGTTTCTCTATCTGACATTTAGAGATAAGGCAGAGCCTCTCTAGAAAAAAACCAAAAGGTGAAAATGAGAAAATTTTGAGAAAATGAGACTTAAATGAAGGAGCATATAAAGCATTCAAAACGACGTAGTTTTGGTTTATGCATTTTGAGTGAATCATGGTTCTGGCTCTTGTAGTTTAGTGCAAATTGTGGTTTGGTTCCTTTTACTTTGTTCGTTTCGTTTTGGTTATATGGATTTGCATTTAGTTTATTTTAGTCAATTATTTAATTATTTGTCTAATTCATCTTATTTAGGGTTGAATTTACATAATTATTTAGATTAACATTTTTTTATTTTCAGGTTTCTTTCAATTATGGTTTACCATTTCTTTATTTAATTTTGGTCTCTTAAGTTTGCTTAATTTTTATTTAATTTTTACATTTATATTTTATTATTTCTTTTTTCTTACTAACATTTTTTTTTAATTTTTAGGTTACTTCACGTTAACTGTATTATCTTTATTATTTTAGTTTCCCCTTTTATTCCCCCCATTAATTCCATTTATCTTAGTTTTCCATGATTCTCGTAGCTTTGTTAAAATTTTTCATTTAATGGGTGAATTGTGTACATGATTATGACTTACCTTATTTTGTTTTTTCCTTATTTGTTTTTTAATTAAAATTATAGTTTAGCATGATTTTATTTCTCTTTGTTTATTTGTATTCTATTTGGCATTTACGTTTCCTTCTATTTACTTCTTTATTTATTTGAGCCTTTATAATTAATTTGATTCTTTGTATAAACTGATATTTACTTTTGTCTTTAATTCATTCTGTAATCCATTTTTTATATTTATTTGAGCTTTTATGATTCTATGTATTCATGTCTTGTTTTCATTATGTTTGTCGTTATTTTGTATGTTTACTAAATAATTTCCTTTTTAGGTATAAACTAATATTTATTTTTTCTTTAGGAATCTTAAATTAAATTAATAATTTGCTTTTTTTTTCTTCAAAACAATCGTAACCGACTAGGTACTAAAAATACATTGTGTGGGTGTAATCATTCCTCAAATGTAATAAACTCCCGAATCGATTTCTCTGGTAAACAAATTGACCCTTGTTATTTTAATTTTATAAAACTAACAAGCTTCTGGGTGATCCAGTCACACGTGGTGACTCACTTGAACCATAATTCAATACACATTCGAAGAAAAACTAACGCAAATATATGTTGCAGTTTCAAATCTAATGAAGATTGCAGGATTAGATCGAGTCAAAAGGCGATGAGGATAAAGAAGCAAGCACTGAACATGGAGTCTTGAAAAAAAGGAAAAGCGAGGAACGAGCTAGCTTCAGATAGTCCCTTACGATGGAGGACTTTAACAAGTGAAAAATCCAACGAAAGTGAAGGAAAGAGATGCAGTCATCCGAAGTTCCTGTGGCAAGCTCACAAAACCACTCATTACTCTCAGAGTTTGATGAGAGAAGCTGGGGCAGTAAGATATGACATTCAACCAACGACCAATGAAGCGAGGAGACTTGTTGATATACTAGAAGTTGTCCAGAATTCAAGGAATCTAGTAACTATACCTTTATATGTTTTTGGCCTCATTGTAATAACACTTTTATCTAAATGAAAGCTATTTTATCATGACAGAAACCTTTTGGATCAATTCCTCAAAATCCTCAAACATTCATCATGCATTGTTTCATTTTTCTAAACATGCATTCATTATTTAAAATGTAAAGGACTAATAAAAACCATTTCATCTTCGAAAAAGGAAAAAGCACTAGGCATATCACACTCCTATAACCACCGGTTCAAAGCAAGAAAAATGGAAGCCATACTAAAGAAAATTGAAGACAACTTTGCCAAATAGAAGAAAACCACAAGAACACCTTAGACACCATTGCAAAGAACCAGAGTAGCCTTATTGTGGCTAGATTGTTAGACCTAGACCTTGGGGGCATGGATGTATGAAGAAGTAGAGGAGGAAATAACATCAAAGCTGGTTATCACACTCAAAATTTTCCAATTAGGCTCAGGGGATTTTTTTTACCACAAAAGGGCAAGTTTCGATAACGAATCCTGAAAACAATCTCGAGAATTATCGCATCTCAAACTTTGATAAGGAGTAATAAGACATTCTAATGCATTCCCCATGATGCACATACATTCTATCTTGTTCGAACATATTTTTTGTTTTTTAAAAGTGTCTTGACGTTTAACATACCAAATAAAACGCTACCTTATGAGGGTATTAGCAATGAGAATATTTTAATATTTGAGTTCTTTAAATATAAACTAAATTAAAGGCTCTTTTAAGAATTTGGGTTATAAACCTTTGACAAGTAAAAATTACACTTCTCTTGAAAATAAATGTATTTGATATTTCACCCCAAGACATAATCCCTTAACCTTATCAATCAATTGTATTCATAAAAACTCCAAAGTTTCATCTTAGCCTTCTCATGTACAAAGGAGTTCTTTTTTTGATACAAGTCGTAAGTGAACTACACGTCTTACCTCAAGTAGATAAGGTAGGGCATTCGACGTACACGATACTACTAGACCATTTAGAATACATTTTTGTTCAATGATGATTCATAATCTACATAGTTGGAATTGTGGAGTAGATAAATTTAACTTAGACCAGTTGCTTGGAAATTGAGCTCTAAAGATAAAATTTCCTAACTTTCACAAACACTCAGACTATAACAAATTCTTCTTGACGAGCTTAATAAATCTTAAAATAAAAAAATTAGGAAAGTAATGTGTAATTAACGAAAACTAATTTTAACATTGTTGGGGGCACTCCGCTGAAAGTAGTAAGCTGTTAATCTTCGAAGGCAATGTCTGAAGCAACTATAATTTCTAAGCTTTATGAAGTGAGTTTCGTTTGATTTGTCAAGTCAAAGACTTTCTGAAATTTGAATCTGCAAGGAAGGGTATTATGCTAAAGTAATGGGCCATGTTAATAGCTCCAACTTTATGAATATGGTTATATTCAGATCATGACACTAGTCTCTATATGTCGAGATGAATCTCTTAGCAAAGTCAAAGCAAGGTAATCAAAGTCAATGAAGTGTAATTTAAAGAAAGACGGTAAGGCCAAAGATAAATGTGAATTGATAATGAGTTTTGATGAAAGGTGGACTAAAGGAGTTAAGAAACATCTATTCTACTACACAAAAGCACTCTGAAATTTTATTTTTAGATCAATATTTCTGCATTGAAAAACCCAATCTAAACCCTTCCCAAATTATCCTTTACCATTAGTCTTAACACTTGTCAAAGAACTATAACTTTGAAAGATTAAAAGATTATTTTATTCTTTTGATATTTAATAAACTCTGTTTTGCAATTTGCTTCAATTGTGAGCCTAAAACAAGAGGCATAATTTTGTTTCTTCAAAAAACTAAATCACGTTTGGAAAAAAAATAAAAGATGAAAAACATTTTCAAAAAAAGATAGTCCCTATATGGAATGTATCTCGAAAAATGTCTCTTACACATGGAAGCTAAGGATCAATGATGGGTTAAGTGTTTGATGAAGCGTGAAGAACAAATTTTTGCAAGCCAAGAATCACGGTGATAGCTCAAGAAATAATAAGGAAGATTGGGGATTTTAAGACAAAAGACTTCTTGCACATATCTGCACATTATCATTCATGAAAGCATGCACTTGCATCATTGACATATTTGCATTAAACAATCATCAGTCGTTCCTGAAGACCATTTTTTTCTCTTATGAATTGGTAACTCCGTAAAAAGGCTACTTGAAAGGCCTTTATCACTTAAGTTATTGATTGTATAAAGGATCATATAGGCCATTTTAGGTGCATGTAGTTTCATATAGTTGCATTTTGGTGGTTGTGTTTTGCCATTGCATTTTACTTTGTGAATGTGCTATATGATGGGAAAAGTGTGGCTATTTGGTGATATGTAGGAAACAAGGAGCATCAGTCGAACATAGAAGAATGCCACGACATCTTGCTGAAGTAGACTGCAATGCCTTGGCATTTTTGGCACAAAAAAGGATAAAAAGATATTTTCACAAACGTCAACTGTTATTAGCACGTGATTGGTGCTGGTAACCACCTAAATAGGACCCACTACCACCTATGGAATCGATCTTCACACATTTGGAGTGTACATAGGGGTACGATGGGAATTTTGGGAAAAATTCCCTTAGTACATTTATAGATTTATAAAGGAAATGACACTATTTTAGAGGATATATCTAATTCATCATCTTCTTCAACTCCCTCTTCCTCCATTAACGAGCTCAACTTCTTTATTTTTCTTTTCCCATCAATTTTTAGTGGTGTTTCTCCATTGGTGAAGCTCGAGGGAGTGGCCTTTGCATCTGAGAGGAGCTAGCTGCTATAACCATTCATGGTGGTTTGAAGGAAGCGTCAGCCGTGCAAATCTAGTGCTTTATTCTCCAACCTTTTCTCCATTTTATGATTGATCTTTGATTGGGTTATAAGGAACGAATAAACAAATTGGGATTTTCCATGGTTTATTCAAACTCCACCATGAACTAGACTATATTTGGGGGAGTTTATTGATAGATGCTTTAAACTTTGTTTTGAATAGTTGATTAATGTTGTTTTGCTTATTACTTGTTTTGCTTATGATTTCTTAATCTCTTAAGTTTCTAGGAGGCATGATAGTGTCCATTTCTTAAGTAGAAGACTAGGTGTTCGATAGAAACGTAATCACTAGTTCTTTAGTATTCGAGAGAAACTAAAGTATTCTTACCGTAAGCAATGGGTTGTAGTTAATTACTATAACCTAATCCCTTAGTATTCGAGAGAAACTAAACTAGGATTTAAAAGACTAAGAGGGCTAAAGCGTAATCAATGGTTTAGTGTGTTACTGCTCAGGGCGAGAGGAGATGTCATGGCATCCTATTCTGTTAGGTTTTTAGACTAGAGATATCATAGAACATCTTTAGCAAACTCTGTCGAACAAGTAAGGCACTAGAAGACTAAATCAGCTTAAAAAGATAATTTTTAAGTTTCCTAAGTGATTTCCCACCATTCATTCCCGTAGAAGCTTCCCGTGTGAGGATTATCAAGTTATTTCATTTATTTTGTGTTTTTACCATTCTGCATTGCCTTGACATTTTCACCTATTCAGACTATAAATATTTCCATTTCCACGACATCACATTTGCTCACTCATCCATATTTTCTCATTATCATTCTACCCCACATTCACAATTTCTTTGCCTAGGCATCATCAGTGTAAATATCATCACTATACTTAAATAAATTAGTGTATTGATATGACCAAACTTATAAACTCCACCAATTCCACCAATCACTGAGGACGATACTCACTCATCATTATATCACTTTTAAGATTGTGTATACTTGCATACTAATTGTGTATAATTTTATAGTACTCAATACACGCAACACGTTTTTAGCACTGTTGCTGGGGATTGGCAATGTAAAGTTAGTTAGTTTGCCATAGTATTTTAATTTGTTTCTTTATTTTTTTATATTTTACTTTATCTTTTTCAGACTTACTTGGTGTATGAAAAGAGGATATTTTGATGATCCATTGATACCAATTGAACCTGAGATTGAAAGACTCTTTAGACAAAAAAAGCATGATCAATGTGCTCAAAGAAATTTGTATCAAATTGGAGAGCAAGGCATGGTCAAGAGGAAGATCAGAATGTCGAGGCAATTCCCAATGTTGGATCTAATGATAGGGCTTGTGTTATTTGTGACCATCTGAGTTCTATATTGGATGACTTGAATATTGGGATTGTGGCACCCGAAATTCAGGCAGCCCATTTTGAGCTCAAACCAGTTGTGTTCAATATGCTGAATTCTATAGGGAAATTTGGGGGATGCCAAATGAAGATGCTAGGCAACATATTCACAATTTCTTGGAGATATGTGATTCTTTCTGCCAACAAGGAGTGCATGAAGATATGTTGAAATTAAAGTTATTTCCTTACTATTTGATTAACTGAGCCAGGGCTTGGTTGAGTGGTGTTCCATCTGGCTTGACAGAGTCATGAGATGATCTTTGTAAAAGCTTTTTATAGTACTATAACCCGCCAAATACGAACACTCAGCTAAGGAATGACATAGCATCCTTTCGTGAAACTGATGACGAATCTATCCATGAATGATGGGATCGTTACAAGAGTTTGATTTGAAATGTTCTAATCAAGGTTTTCAAGACTAGACCCAATTAATTTTTTTTATAATGGAGTCATCATCCACAAGGATGATGCTTGATGCCTTGGAAAATGGGACATTGCTTGACAAATCACTTACTAAGGCATTTGTTATTCTTGATAGGATTGCTAGCAACGATTATTCGTTTCCTTCCTTAAGGCTTGGAATTGGGAGAAAAACACCTGGGGCATTCGAGTTAGATGCCAAGGACTCCATATCCGCTCAACTCCCAGCTATCACTAATATGTTGAAGACTCTACAATGCTCGATTGAGGTGAAATAAATGAAGACACCTAGTTTGACATGTCTGTTATGCCACGGCAATCACCATGAGAGTGAATGGCCAACTAATCAAGAGTTCATCAACTATGTAGCCAACTACAACTGAGGTAATAAAAATCCCCACTCCATCACCTACAATCCAGGTTGGCATCAACACCTAACTTCTCATGGGGAAATCAAGGAGCCCTAATGTTAGTTAACCTACTCACCAACAAAATTTCACTGAATCTCAAGGCTACCAAAATTCTATGACGTGGAATAATACTAATAAGGGAGCCTCATCTTTATCTAATACAAGTTCTTTGAAGGCCACGATTTAAGATTTCATAGCTACAACTAAGACAATGTTGTAAGACCATACTACATCAATAAAAAATCAAGGAGCTTTACTTCCTAGTCAAGGTGCCTTACTTCAAAGCCATAACTCACATATTAGAGCTTTAGAAGGTTAAGTTGGTCATATTTTCATGGCATTGCAAGATCATCAACAAGGATGTTTTCCAGGTGACACTGAAGTCACTAAATCTCATGGCAAATAACAATGCAATGTATTAACTTTTAGGAGTGATACTCAAATTAGCTATAGGTTCGCATTTTCGTCCTAGGTTTTTGTTTGAGATTTACTTATATAAATAAATATATGGGCTAAAATAATTATTTAATTTTTAATTTTTGTTTTTAGGTCAAATACGAGGTCCACATTTTACGAAGCCCAACAACAAAGAACCCAACAACCACGTGAATGGCCTTCTCAACTGGTCCAACCTCCACGCCAGCAACAAAATCATGTCCCCACCAGTAGCTCGGCCATGGACACAACATCCTCATCAACCACACCCACCGTCAGTGGTCCCATGCTTTCAACAATACCCCTGAATGCTCCATATGCAACAAATATGCAAAAAGACAAAGAAATAAATAAATGAAAATTTTCATTTTTTCTAGACCAGTTGTAAATCGGACTATAAAACCCAAAAACAAAGATATGTAAAGGGAGGCTTTTTCTATTTCTAAAATTGTAACCCTTCTTCCCTATTCAAGAGGAACCATTTTTAAATAAAAAAACAAGAGAAACATTTCAAAAAAAGGTATTCTAGCCATTTTTCAGTTTTGACTCTTATGCATGTGAGGTCTCAAATAAAAAAACAACGGGATAAGAGTGAGATGTTTACCTTGCGTCATTAGAGAGTCTTATTTGTCTATGAGTTTGTTGTCGTCGGTGCTAGGAAGCTAAGGGGTAAAGGTTTTGGAGGCTAGGAGTTATTGCATGTTAGTTTTGGGGTTTAATTTTAGGAGTAAGGAGAAAAAAGGGGGTTGGTTTAATTAGGTATAATTTTTGGGTTACCCAACCACCGTTGGTGGTGGTCGGAGAATATGTGAGTGTCGATTTACGGTGACGGTCAGAGAGGGCATTTTTGGGGGCTTTAATTTATGGGTTTTCATAGGAATGAGAGGGGATGTTAGGTCATTTTGATATTTGGGTTATCTTCTAAGCCATCTATGGTAGGGACCAATGAGTGGAGCGAACGCCGGCGGTGTAGGCATAAGGCCTTTGTGGCTGTCGGTCGAGCAAAGAGAGGGAGATGTTTGAGAAGAAGAAAGGAGGTGGCTGAGTTGGTTTAGCTTAGGTTATAAATCATTTAGTTTAGGTTTTTATTAAAGTTTAGGGGTTAATCATCTTTAGGCCTTCCTACTTTCGGTGTGTTTTTACAGAAAGATCACTGATTTTATTTTTATTTCGAAGTTCGCATATTGATTTCAAGTTTTTTTTTTATATTTTGGTCATTTACCTCTATTTTTTACATTACTTTATTTTAGTCATTGCTTATTAAAATGTTAATTTTAAATGTTAATACGACCTTGTGGTGACTCGCCCTGGGGTATGATCCAAATTATTATGGTTCGGGTAAATTTCTAATTTAACCATTAACTTTGCTAATTTATTAACCACTAACAACTAACTTTGTTAATTTATTAACCACTAACCGCTAACTTTTTATATTTACTTTCGAACCATTTTATGACCTCACGATGACCTGCCCTAGGATATGATTCACAATATTTATGGTTCGGGTAACAATTAAAAATAGCCCCAAACTTCTAATTTTATTAAATTGATTTATTTTCTCTTATTTTCAATTTTACCCTATAAAGTTTTGTTATTTTAATTTCAACCTTTAAATTTTAGCATTTACATTTCAATCATTTGATTTTTGCACTTTACTTTATTTTTCTTTTATTTTGATACTTTATTTAATGATTTTTTAATTTCAGCCTTATATTTTTAATTTATTTCAATTTACTTCCTTTATATTTGTTAATTGTTTAATTTTGTTCATTTTTTAATTTTCTTCAATTTGGTCATAGAACTTTGATTTTAAATCGAATCCTTAGATTTAGATTTCAAATATTTTAGTCCTAATTTAGATTACTTTATCTTTAGATTTAGTCCTTAAATTTAGATTTCTTTTAATTTAGTCCATAGTTACTAAATATGTTTACTCTTAGTTAATTGCATTTTGACTTGTAATGTTTTTACATTTTCATTTGAGACCATTATATGTTATATGTGCATATATACACGATTTGTTTTATCCTTATAAAGGTCAAATTTAATGTGGCATGTTGTGAAATTTATATGGTATTGAATATTGTTAAGTTAGGTTTATGCATGCTTTTAAATTTTATTTAATTTAACCTAGATAAAATGGCATGTTATTTATTTCATTTTTTGTATGTGTTATATAAGCATGTTTGTATGTACATATAGATTTAGATTTTACTTATCATTTCAAAATTAACATGTGCAACACCCTCATAAGTATAGCTCAATTCGATTCAAATAATTCGATTAAGGGTAATATCCTTTCATTTTAGGTTTGTTGTGAAGTGAATGTCTCAAGGCATAAGAAAGTTACTTCCAATAATTTTAAAATTAAAGTGTATCCCGTTAAGCGAAACCCTAAAAAGTGATTATACTTAAAATTTGGGAAGGGTTGGTAATTTCTAAGTTAATTTGATCTATTTTATCATTGTTCATGTATTTTGAAACTCGACTTAATAATGAACTTTAGGATGAATTGTAATATTTATTTATTTCGATTAGAGTGAGAATTGAATGCTTTAAGGAATGAAAGGTCTTTTCTTCTCGATAGGAAATAATTAAATATTGTCATTTTTCATCATAAAGTTAAAATAATATTATTTTAAGGGATCTTAAATTAAGTTAAATTTGAACTTGTAAGATTTATTGCAAAGACAACTAATTAATCTACCAGGTACCGATTTAGGGCAATGTGGGGGTGCTAATGCTCCATCACTCGTAATCGACTCCTGAACTCAATTTTTGGTACGCAGACCTTAAAATGTCATTGTAATAAAATTTTAAATTAAAATTTTATTAAAATGACAAAACATTTTGGGTGCCCAATCACACCCTAATCAAAAGATTGGTGGCGACTCCTCAAACCTTGTTTTATTTTGATTTTTAAAAAGGAAACAATAAATTAATTAAGAAGAGATTTTTTAAATAGCTTAATTAATAAACTAATTTTTTAAAAGAATTCGTTTCGACAGCTTGGCGACTTCACTGTGAATTTTTTAGAGAGTCGGGTTGTTAGTAAATTAATTAATTGTCTTTGCTATGAAAATTACAAGTTTGTTCTAATATGTTTTGATCCATTTTTTGGCGTAAATAAATATTTTTGTTTACAATTTGATTAACCACTAAATAGTCAGACAGATTTGTTTGCTAATGTTTTTAGATTAAATATGTCTTAAAAGGATTTGAGAAATGAGTTTTCTGTGTTGTGTGATTGTGTGCTTTTTCGCTTTTCCTTACACATTATGCACTTGCATTATCATAAAATGAACTAAAAACCCGTTTTATCCTATTTAAGTAGGAGTGAGAAACCACTCCCTCGCATGGTTTTCACCTCCGTATGGACATAAGGAGGTTTGCCCCCTCAAATTGAACTCAATTTAAAGTTTATGATGGGCTAGGATTGTGGGTCTGGCAGCCCAAGGGGGCACTGACAACGATAATGAAAAACATTTTACTTTAGAGTCGAACCCAGTATATAGTGAATCTAGAACTCGAACCTAGGTGGAGCCTAACCTAAACCTTAAGAATCTCATGAAGAGAGTACACAAGGAAAATCTCTTTTGATTCTTTTAATTTTTGTAGTATAATTTTGCTTTACAAATAAGCACTAGAGATCTTGTAGTTAGGTTCATTTTTTTCAAATAAGCATGCAAACTAGATGGCATGAGGTTATGATTTTTATGTTAAAGAAAGCATGGGAGTAGAAATCATGTTTGGACAAGATATGCTAAAACGTGATTGGGTAGCCAGTATGTGAGGGTAGGTATTATTGACAAACTATATTATGACGATTGATTCATCTATGATTACTGACTAATTTTGTTTTGCCTTTTTATTTTATTTTTATTTTTTTCATTGTACTATTCATTCCATGGTGTTGATCCATGATCGATGTCCATATAAAAGGCTAGTAATATAGAACGAAGGGTCCAAAAAGAGGTAGAAGATAATGCAGATGTTCTAAGTTGGTCCGAGCAGTCCCAACTCACCAATGGAGATAACTTACAGCCTGGATACATGTCATATTTGATTGTTACTCCCACATCAATGTTCGTCAAAATGATTTGAGTGAGCTGAAAGAGATACGGGGAAGATGTGAAGCAGTCAGTAAGTAGTTATTCTATCAACTATATGGTGACATCTCCTATCTCCTAGACGTCCCAATTGATCAAAATTTGTTTAGAGCTCTTGTAAAATGATGGAACCCCACCTACAATTGATTTACTTTTGGCTAAGCGGATCTGACACCTACCATAGAGGAGTATCATGCCTTGATTCGTTATCTGAGATTCCAAGTAGGCAGGGTGTACACCAAACCAACAAACACTCATTCTTTCAAAAAAAATTACTTTTGATGACTGGAATGAGTGAAGAATGGGCCGTAAGAAGCATCAAGAAAAAAAGGAGATAGTGAATGTATCACATGGATTGCTCTTAGAGAAGTAATTGATCGTCATTCGGATAAAGAAAGAAGATAGACCTGTTTGCTCTGGGTATTTATGGGCTAGTCATATTCCAAAGGTCCTGAGGTATATTGACGTGTCAGTGGTTGATTTATTCGAAAGATTGGACAGACATGTGGATCTTGTTCCAACAATATTGGCTGATACATTCTTTTCTTTAAATTATTACAGACGAGAGAGAGAAGGGAACTTCATAGGGTGTGCACCACTTTTGTTAATTTGGATCCTCAATCATTTCAAACACGTTGAAAGAGCACCTGGTTGAGTCTTCTTAGAAGGGTTTTCGCGCTTGAAAGATTTACTTTCCCCGAGAATGGACTGAGGATTTCACGAAGGAAAAATGGATGGTCATTTTCAAAGATATCTGAGATGGAGACATATTGTGGTGTACTTCATGGAATATCTCTTCAGAATACTCTATAGGTGTGGAGAGCGAGATTGGGTTCCTTTTTCATGCATTTGGGGGTTTCATGTGATACGTTCCTTTACTGGTTTCCAGACAATATGGGTCAAGATAGTTTATACCTGCAACTTGGGATTTATCTAGGTAAGAGTTTGCGTTCAAATGAGAGTAGTAAAAAAGTAAATTCAAAGTGGTTGTTGATGCATGGAAGCAGACTCAAGTAAATCTCTTCACCTTCGACATGGAGCTTTCACAAGAATATGAGTAATGTAGAAGTAATTGAGTTAATGATAATATTCTAATGGTTAATCTCTAAAATACATAGCCAATGAAATAACATCTTAGAGTTGTACCATCCCTGCTGGAATTAGCCAAGAATGATTTTGAGGCTGAAAGAAAGCAGTGGAAGGAAATGTTACAAAATATGGAGGATGTGGTGTACCAGAAAGGACTGGAAATCGATATCCAAAAAGGTCAAGCTGACCGAATTGAAAAAGTGGAAAAGTAACTCAGATTAGATTTTGAAGATCTTCAGTTCTCATACCAACGAATGATAAAAGCTCAGATGACTGATAGCTCAAGTAAGTCATCTGCTAAGTGGAGGTAAGAATTAGAAAGTCTAAAGAGAGAAGCTGGAGAAAGCAAAGAAGAGCTCAAGTAGAGAAGAAATCAGGTGATGATACTTTCAAAAGAAAATAGTGCATTAAAGCAACAACTACAAGAGAGTCGAGCCCAAAATAAGAAACTGAAAGGAAATGTCTTGAGTTTAAAGACAACATTACTACAATACTAAAGCTGAGAAGGTAGCTCGAGTCGTGGAGAGGTCAAAAGCCTAACAAAGCGTGTGAATGAACTTGAGACTATGGTTCAAGATTTTCACAGAAGGGCAAGTGAACTTCCGATAGTCCCTTATAAATGAGCTATGTAGTGGCACTATTGTAATATCCTCAATACCGGGTTAGTGATCAAATTGTAAAGTTTCAGAATTTGGTGACTAGAGTAGAACATGGATTAGTTCAATGATTTATTTGGAAATAAATCATAAAAGTTATTGGTAATTATTAAATGAAGTAAAGGGTAAAATAGTCAATTGACAAGGAAAGATATTTTCTCCCCTTTATTAGGAGATTAACACGTGGGGGAGAGGAAGATGAAAACTCTCTTCTTCTTCACTTGTTTTCTTCTTCTCCAACGTGCCCAAGCTAGGCAAAGGTGAGTTTCTTTATTTGTTGATCATTAGCTGAAATTTAAGGTTGAGTTTTGATTATTAGGTGATAATTAAGCATAAAAAGAGCTTAAATTATCTTGAAAAAATAAGATGAAGAGAATAGAGGGGATTAAAGATAAGAGATGAATAAGTGAAATCTTGAAAGAGGGTTCTTTAATGAGGTTTTAGAGTGAATTTGATTTGTCATCAATCTAATTAACATATATGAAGAATTAGAATTGGATTTGTAACATGTTAAAATTTGGGTTTGATTCTTGAATTTCTTAAGGAGAATAGAATATGGAGGTTAAAGAAGTGATTATTGAGTAGAAATGAGGGCAAATATGTATATGTAAGTAAGTAATATCAAAGGGGATGAAATATGAAGCATTTGAGTTGAATTTAATGGATTTTCGGGCTTAAAATGCAAATTCTGGGCAAGTGTATCGATGCACATTGAATGTGCATCGATGCATTCTTTAAAGAAGAAACCTCGAATATAAATAGTGCATCGATGCATAAGGAGTGCATCGATGCATCCCTTTAAAATGAAAACATCGAAGGTAATTTGTGTAACAATGCATGGGTAGTGCATCGATGCACATGTTAAAGAATGCATCGATACACTGTAGCATGCATCGATGCACTTCAAGGGGAAATTGAAATAGACATTTCTTCTGTTCTAAGAAATGATAGATTAGATTGTAATAATGGGATATTGATATTTATCAATGTATAATTATGTAGATATCGAATACGAACAAGTTCCGGGTTGTGTATCAAGTTAAGATTCGATCGAAAGAGAGGAAATCATAAAGTGTATTGAAACTTAGTGAGGCCAAGGTGAGTGCATCTTATTTTATAGAATTATATGGAAATTGGACTTGTGATAAGTCTATTTCTGATAGTTATAGTGCATGAAGTCTTGATTATAAGTATGTGAATGACATGAAATGTATGTATGCTTGATTATATGTGTTGACATTTTATTTATATGTAATGATATGATGACAAGATATAAGATATGTGACGAGATATCTGTAATACATGAAAAGGTAATATAAGTTGTGTAATAAACCATGTGAATCGATATAAATAATTAGGAGAATAAATGGAAAGGTGAGATAAAATAAGTAGTATTTACTTATAAGGTAAAAGGAGATTATATGAACAGATAGTATTGATAGGGCACATAAGACTACATGTCCATCTTTTAATGTAATAAAATTGTATATGTGAAATGACATGATAGTGATAAAAATCGTGAGCCTATATGAATATGTGTTATATGTTACATGATATGACATGCGAGTTACATGAACAAATGAGAAATGGTATAAGTCATATGAAACGATCTACGTAAATACATGCACTTGTGATACATGTGATATGATATGAGATATATGGTTACACATACATGTGGTATGTGACAGAAGAGAAATAACAAGTGATATGAAATGTTATAAATGATAATGCCCATGTTATGTGATATGAGAGCTAGGGTATAGTTGGCATGCCAAGAGTCAAGGGTTTACCTATGTCTTTCGAGACTTATAACAGTATACCTATGTTCTAAGGAACATATGGACAGTTTACCTAGGTTCTTCGGACCTATGGATAGTTGCCAGGTTCTTTATGACCTCTGGATAGTTTTCGGGTCTTTGTGACCTCTGGATAGGTCCTTCGGGACATTTATACGAGTTGTGGTGACAACATAGTGGTGTACAACCTCAATAGACTTACGTATCTACAGTTCTCACATGTGTACCATGGGCTAATAAAGAGATAATATTAATAAACTAGATATGATGATATGTTTGTTTCCTTATGAAATGTTATGTGTGATATATGATGGTACAAATGGTAATTATAAGATTATACGATAAAAGGAATCAATGATAATGATAAGAATGAAGATGATGATATAGTTGCTTGTGTGTTTGATTTATGATAGGATATATGTTTTACATGACATGATATATATATATGTTATATGGTATACGTGAGTACCTGTTAAGGTATATGTGAACGAATATAATTGATTGACATGATGATATAATTACAAGTCTATCAGATATATAATATGGACATAAAAGATCATAGGAACAAGAGATAAGAGATATGAATGATAATGACATATAAGTATGTATGTATTTGTTACATATAATAGTATATGAGTTGTAAGAAATGATTACTAGTAAATGTTTACATTATATGTTTATTTTCTCACTAAGTCATAAACTTAGCGTGTGATTGTTTCACACGTAGGTTACAGAAGTGAGAAGAGTAAATGGCAATGTGGAGCAAGACAGGTCAGTTCCCCATACCGAAGGTCAGATCAGAAGAAATGAATAATATGTATGTTAATAACTAAAGTTTTAGTTTGCATGTATTCAAAATAATGTATTTTATAAGCTTTGAATAGTTTTACAAACGTTTTGAATAAGTTATATGTTATAAAAAGTCAATGTGATACCTTAGACTCGGATCTGGGTCGGGGGTGTTACATTTAATAGTATCAGAGCTAAGGTTTAGCCGATTCTAGGCTTAAACCAAAGTCAAATGAGTTTTAAAAATGTGTACATGCCAACATAGAGTGAAAATTTCTGATCTGATAGGGTAAGGAGTGTACTGTCTTGTTAATACAGTTAAATTGTTATGTTATATAAGATAAGTGAATATATGAGAATGATTTAGGAGATATATATGTTATATGATATGAATTGGATGATCATATGCACATGTGATATGTGATAGAAGAAATAATATGAGCACATGAATATATGAGAGCTTCCAAAGTGAAGCACAAGGTGATATACCTGAAGGTAATAACATTCACCTACCCTGGCTAGGCAGGGAGAAGAGCGAAAATCTCAGGGAATGCCGGTATAAGATTAGAGAATGTTTCATGATGTTGAATGAATGTATAGAAATAGTTAAAAGAGTTAATAGCACCTGAGTTCAAGGGTGAATTCGAGAAAGGTTCTGTTGTTATACCTTTGAATAAATGATATGAAGATAATGTTAGATGGTTGTTATTTCTCCAATGTGGAGAAGTTAAATTGATAAGTTTCGTTATTATGAGAGAAAGCTAGAGTATGATGGACAAATGTCACCATAAGAACGTTAAAAGATCAAATGATGTGGTTAGAATTGTAGAAGAGTTTAACAATAAGTGCATCAGTTATACGTTTATAAAATGAATGAAATCAGAGTTATGGATTTGAAACAAAGAAATAGTATAGTGTATAAGTAAGAGTGTGGATATGATAGGGGTAGAGTTAGCGTTGGATAATGAGATTACATGCTGCAAAATATGTTGATCATATGAATGAGATATAGTGAAGGAAATAACGATACTTATGGTTGAGGGAAAGTAAGGATTGAAAGAGAAGTATAAAGTAATATGAAAAGATCATGTGTATTAAAGTACAACAATGATTAAGAAATGATGAAAAGTAGGATGTATATGATTGGTTGACTAGGGTTTGTGCCCTAGATTGAATAGATGTTATTGACTAGATATTAGAGTAAAAGTGATAGAGTTATAAGATTGGAGGAAAAAATAAAGTTGAGTTAATCAATTATGATGTGAAACTGAATATAGTTGTGTATTCTAATCAGATCACTATGATGTAGAAAAGGAGATAAGTATTTGAATGAAACATTAGGGAAGAAAAAAATACAAGTATAAGAAATGATAAAGAATGAAACTCTGTATAAGAAATGGGTGATCAAAGTTATGAAGATGCAATGGAGATTGGTACATAGAGATGAGTATAGGTGATAAGACAAGAGTATATGAATATGAAAGGAAATATATGATTTATGTATAAGGAGATTTCAATTTGGAACAAATAAAGGAATAATGGAATAAAGGAAGGAAAGATTAAGTAAAGGAAGTAACATGAGAACATTAGAAGATATGTTCTTACTGATATATTCAGTGAAAATTTGAGGATGAATTTTCTTTAAAGGAGGGGAGATTTGTAACAACCTCAATATCGGGTTAGTGATCAAATTATAAAGTTTCGGAATTTGGTGACTAGAGTAGAACCATGGATTAGTTCAATGATTTATTTAGAAATAAATCATAAAAGTTATTGGTAATTATTAAATGAAGTAAAGGGTAAAATAGTCAATTGACAAGGAAAAATATTTTCTCCCCTTTATTAGGAGATTAACACGTGGGGGAGAGGAAGATGAAAACACTCTTCTTCTTCACTTGTTTTCTTCTTCTCCAACGTGCCCAAGCTAGGCAAAGGTGAGTTTCTTTATTTGTTGATCATTAGCTGAAATTTAATGTTGAGTTTTGATTATTAGGTGATAATTAAGCATAAGAAGAGCTTAAATTATCTTGAAACAATAAGATGAAGAGAATATAGGGGATTAAAGATAAGAGAAGAATAAGTGAAATCTTGAAAGAGGGTTCTTTAATAAGGTTTTAGAGTGAATTTGACTTGTCATCAATCTAATTAACATGTATGAAGTATTATAATTGGATTTGTAACATGTTAAAATTTGGGTTTGATTCTTGAATTTCTTAAGATGAATAGAATATGGAGGTTAAAGAAGTGATTATTGAGTAGAAATGAGGGCAAATATGTATATGTAAGTAAGGAATATGAAAGGGGATGAAATATGAAGCATTTGAGTTGAATTAAATGGATTTTCGGGCTTAAAATGCAAATTCTGGGCTAGGTGTATCGATGCACATCAATGTGCATCGGTGCACTCTTTAAAGAAGAAACATCGAATGCAAATGGTGCATCGATGCATAAGGAGTGCATCGATGCATCCCTTTAAAATGAAAACATGGAAGGTAATTTGTGTATCGATGCATGGATAGTGCATCGATGCACATGATAAAGAATGCATCGATGCACTGTAGAATGCATCGATGCACTGTAGCATGTATCGATGCACTTCAAGGGGAAATTGAAATATACATTTCTTATAGTCTAAGAAATGATAGATTAGATTATAACAATGAGATACTGATATGTATCAATGTATAATTATGTAGATATCGAACATGAACAAGTTTTGGGTTGTGTATCAAGTTAAGATTCGATCGAAAGAGAGGAAATCATAAAGTGGATTGAAACTTAGTGAGGCCAAGGTGAGTGCATCTTATTTTATAGAATTATATGGAAATTGGACTTGTGATAAGTCTATTTCCGATAGTTATAGTGCATGAAGTCTTGATTATAAGTATGTGAAATACATAAAATGTATGTATACTTGATTATATGTGTTGACATTTTATTTATATGTAATGATATGATGACAAGATATAAGATATGTGACGAGATATCTGTAATACATGAAAATGTGATATAAGTTGTGTAATAAACCATGTGAATTGATATAAATAATTAGGAGAATAAATGGAAAGGTGAGATAAAATAAGTAGTATTTACTTATAAGGTAAAAGAAGATTATATGAACAGATAGTATTGATAGGGCACATAAGACTACATGTCCATCTTTTAATGTAATAAAAGTGTATATGTGAAAAAAGCGTGAGACTATATGAATATGTGTTATATGTTACATGATATGATATGCGAGTTACATGAACAAATGAGAAATGGTATAAGTCATATGAAACGATCTACGTGAATACATGCACTTGTGATACATGTGATATGATATGAGATATATTGTTACACATACATGTGGTATGTGACATAAGAGAAATAACAAGTGATATGAAATGTTATAAATGATAATACCAATGTTATGTGATATGAGAGCTAGGGGTATAGTTGGCATGCCAAGAGTCGAGGGTTTACCTATGTTCTACGGAACATATGGACTGTTTTACCTATATCTTTCGAGACATATGAACCGTATACCTATGTTCTAAGGAACATATATGACAATTTACCTAGGTTCTTCGGGATATATGGATAGTTGCCGAGGTTCTTTATGACCTCTGGATAGTTGCCGAGGTCTTTGTGACCTCTGGATAGCTCATTCGGGACATTTATACGAGCTGTGGTGACAGCATAGTGGTGCACAACCTCAATAGACTCATGTATCTACAATTCTCACATGTGTACCATGGGCTAATAAAGGAATAATATTAATAAACTGGATATGATGATATGTTTGTTTCCTTATGGAATGTTATGTGTGATATATGATGGTACAAATGGTAATTATAAGATTATACGATAAAAGGAATCAATGATAGTGATAAGAATGAAGATGATGATATAGTTACTTGTGTGTTTGATTTACGATAGGATATATGTTTTGCATGACATGATATATATATATATATTATATGGTATACGTGAGTACCTGTTAAGGTATCTGTGAATGAGTATAATTGATTGACATGATGATATAATAACAAGTCTATCAGATATATAATATGGACATAAAAGATCATAGGAACAGGAGATAAGAGATATGAATGATAATGACATATATGTATGTATGTATTTGTTACATATAACAGTATATGAGTTGTAAGAAATGATTACTAGTAAGTGTTTACATTATATGTTTATTACCTCACTAAGTCATAGACTTAGTGTGTGACTGTTTCACACGTAGGTTACAGAAGTGAGAAGAGTAAAGTGCAATGTGGAGCAAGACAGGCCAGTTCTCCTTACCGAAGGTCAGATCAGAAGAAAGATGAATAATATGTATGTTAACAACTAAAGTTTTAGTTGGCATGTATTCAAAATAATGTATTGTATAAGCTCTAAATAGTTTTGTAAACATTTTGAATAAGTTATATGTTATAAAAAGTTTTAAATTATTCACTAATTTTGTACAAGAAAAAGTTTTGAAAAGTCAATGTGATAGCTCGGACTCGGTTCCGGGTCGGATATGGGTTGGGGGTGTTACAGCTATTGTTGGGAACAAGCTCAGTGGAGTGTTAAGCAAAGGGATGACCTCATTGCTAGCAACTGGAACATGCTCAAGGAGTGGCTTAGTACTTGGTCAACTTAGCGCAAGAAGCTGATACTGTAAGCGAAGGACTGGAACCCGAAACTGAAGAAGCTCAGTGGATTATGGAGTTCTTTAGACACATGAAACAATTAGGGGATATAACTCAGATCTATCTGTGATATGTTTTAGCTTGTAATCGAACTTCATTTCTAATATAAAAAGTTATTCTAAGGAATCATTCCAAAATCAACACCTTGCATTTTGCATCTTCATTTTACTTTTCGCATTACATTTACCTTTCGCATTACATTCTATTAATTAATAGTCATATTATTCATATTAATTCATAAAATATCAACCTTAATAAAAAAACTATGTGGCAGAATACTGAGAACTACTAGGCATTCGTACAACACCAGAAAAAAGACAATGGATGATAAAATTGCCTAGATTGAGAAAACTCAGAAAGAGATACAAGAAAACATGAGAAATATGCAAGAAGATATTCTGAAAGCCCAAAAAGAAATGTTTTCTAAGTTTGCTAGTCTACTTGAAGAAAAGAATCCCAAGCATGGAAAAAACCTAGTGCCTGAAACTGTGACTGAAGGACCACTCTACCCACCTGGGTTCACCCCGGTTCAATCCCAGACACTCCAAGAAATGCCTATTCATATAGGTAAGGTACACATTAATCCAGTTTGTACCTCTATGAATTTATATGTTGGAGCTAGCTCATACCAGGAAGAACATCAACATCAACAAGTCCCAGATTTTAATGAAGAAGCCAGGTTGGAGAAAAACAAACAGCTAGAAGAGAAGTGGAAACAACTATAGGAGGAAATTAGAGATATGGAGAAATATACTAGTGTGTATGGTATCGATGCCAAGGAGCCGAGACTGGTTCTGAATTGGTGCTGCCTCTAAAATTCAAAGTTCATGACTTTAAAAAGTTTGATGGCACGAGATGCCTCTCGCCCACATTAAAATGTTCTGCAAAAAAATGACTAGTTACATAGGGGATGGTCAACTGTTGATACATTGCTTCCAGACAAGCTTAATAGGTTCAACCATTCGATGGTACAATCAGTTGAGTAGGATTTATATCAGGCCATGCAAAGATTTAGCCAAACCTTTTCTTGAGCAATATATGCATGTAAAGGTTATGAGGCCCAATCGAATTATGCTACAAAACATGGAAAAGATATCTAATGAGAGCTTCAAACAATATACTTTTTATAAACACTTTAAGCGCTCCTTTCATTAGCCACCTCATAGGGAATTCATATAAGAGTTTTACTTGCTTAGTCACAGTTGGGGAGATTATTGAGATGACAATTAAGAGTGTGAGACTCGATGGAGGTCAGTCAAGAAAGAAACCACTAGTGAGAAAGAAAGATAATGAAGTCAACAACGTGAGGAAATATGACTCTAATAACATCAATGTGTCTCGACCTCAAGCCACAGGGTCAACTAGAAAAAAATCTGCTAGGCAGCGGGAAAGAAAGCCAAGGTAAGAGAGAGAAACCTCAGTTCGATCCGATCTCTATGTCCTACAAAGAGTTGTTCCAGATATTATATGACATATATGTGGTGTCACCTTACCATATGTAACCTCTACAACCTCCCTACCCTAAATGGTATGATTCTAATGTCCAATGTAAGTATCACATAGGGGTTCTTGTACATTCAATATAAAATTACACTGCCTTTAAGAAATTTTTTTAAGGTTAAGGCAAAAGAACATCATCAATTTTGGTGATAATGAGCAACCAAACGTGGCCCATAACCCACTGCCAAACAATAAAAATATATGAATCAATGCAATCGTAGAGGAAAAGAGGAAAAAATCATAACAAAGTGAGTGATGTAAAATCACCAATGCACTGGATACGGGTTCATATGATCAAGTTAAGCTTATTGGCCCCTAATCTAGTAGCTGAACGAGTTAATAATGAAAATGTATGCCAATATCACAATTTTGATGGACATGCATACAATGTTGTTTTGAATTCCAAGCTTTGGTACAATGAATAATGGATGACAAAGAGATAGAATTTTACAAAGAAGTCGTTGAAGAAGAAGAGGCAAAGTTTTATACATCTGAAGGTTCTTCTAGGGGAGTTTGCAACACCAATTACCCTCTAGTCATCAAACCAAAAACCTATGTGGTAGAGAAAATAACTCCTAAGGTGATAATCACACCCTTGTCTCCATTCCCTTATAAAGATAATAATCAAATTCCTTGGATATATGAATTCAAGATGGATAATATAGAGAAGAGAAAGAAGAAGTGGGGGAGTAGGCCATTTCACCAGGAGTAGGAGATGTTACACTGCCAATAAGCCCAAAGAACATGGGAATAGATCTGCCAATGACAAGGGAAAAAGGTTGACTTACTGCTGAAAGAGAATGAGCCAATCATTAATGAGATTATGAAAAAAAAGGGCTATGTAAATTTTGAAATTCTTAAAACACAATGAATATAACATCATTAAACAACTACACAAGCTACCTGCTATGTCTCGATACTCACTCTTCAATTGAGCTTTGAGGCAAACCGAGATGCTCTGTTGAAAGTCTTGAATCAGACTTTCGTGCCGAAGGATTTACCTATGGATAAGCTAGATAGATTGGTTGTGAAATTCATGCTGATAAATTTATTTCCTTTTCCGATGACGAGATCTACCTGGGATGATTAGCAACCACAAAGCTCTACATATCACTATTAGGTGCAAGGGGCATGTTTTATCTTGAGTACTAGTTGACAATGGCTATACGCTAAATGTGATACCATTGGTAACCCTAAAGAAGTTGCTTATTGACAGTACACATATGAGAAATTACCAGAGAGTTGTTTGAGCAGTTGATGGAATGAAAAGAGAAGTGCTAGGGAAGATTGACATCCCCCTGACCATCGGCCCGTCTACCTATGAGGTTCAGTTTCTTATAATGGATATCAATCTTACCTATAGTTTTCTACTAGGAAGACCTTGGATCCATCAAGCAGAGAGAGTTTCATCCACGCTGCACTTAAAGCTAAAGTTTATGATTGAGCAGAGGTTGATATGCATTAATGCTGAGGAAGACATTATTGCTTCTATTTCAACTACTTCCCCTTATGTTGAAGTAGATGAGAAATCTATGGAGTGTTCCTTCAGATCTCTAGAGTTTTTCAATGCAACATTCATGGCTAAGGGAAGAAAGATGCTCAAACCAAGACTGTCCAATTATACATGAATGGAACTCAAGATGACTCTGGGAAGGGGAGCCAAGGCTGTAAAAGGGCTAGGGAACCGCTTACAGGGACCTATTAATCCCATTTTTCTGACCACCAGAAGAGATCACTTTGGCTTGGGATATTAGCCAAGCTTAAGAGAAAAATGGAAGGGAATTCAAAAAAGCCAAGAGAATAAAAGAGCGAGGTTAACTAGAGAGGACCTCAGTTGGGAGTCGATGACTTTCTCACCGCTGCATGATACCTTTGTGTCTAGAGGTCATATGTTTTAAGGAATCCAGTAGGTTAAGAAACCGATTATCGAGGATGCCTTGGGAGATCTGGGCATTAATGTGATACTAGATGATGAGGAGGAGGAAGGAAGAGTTGTAGGCATCTATCCCAAACCACCAGGCTTTGTGCTTAACAATTGGACTGCATAGGAGTTACATGTAGTTTACAAAACTTTTTTAGAGTAATGCACAAAAGGTTTCTCTATTGTCTAAACCTGGGGCAATAGGTGATCTTATATAAAAAGTTAATCTATCTATTTTAAGTTTCAATGAAAGATGCATTTCTATTTAATCACAAAGTGGAAAACATTCTCCCACGCATTTCTTGATTTTGTTCTTTATATATTATTATTTCCTTCTATTTATTTTGATATGGATAAATTATCCTGTATATGTATATGTATATATATATCCCCTTGTTTGTTATTCTTTCAGGACCTCAGATATCAATAGCATGAATGCCTATGATACTGACCCAGAGATTGATTTTGAGCTACCCATATGTCAAGGGGAAATCAAGGGTTGTGATAATGATGAGGAATGTGACTTACCTTCTAAACTACTAAAAATGTTGGAAATGGAGAATAAGGAGATTTTTCCTCATGAAGAACCATTGAAACTTTAAATATGAGATCAGATGAAGATAGAAAAGAGATAAATATTGGCACTACCCTATCTATCGAGGGAAGTCAGAGTCTAATCGAACTACTTTAGGAATACAAAGATGTGTTTGCTTGGTCATATAAAGACATACCGGGTTTGGACACAGAATTGTGGTACACAAGTTGCCGATAAAGCTATAATGTAAACCTATGTAGAAAAAACTTAGAAGAATAAGACCTGAGATGCCGCTAAAAAATAAAGAAGAAATGAAGAAGCAATTTGATGATGGATTCCTTAAAGTGGCCAAGTATCCTGAATGGGTGGTAAATATCGTCCCATTACCAAAGAATGATGGGAAGGTTCACATGTGCGTTGACTACAAAGATCTCAATAATGCCAATCTGAAGGATAATTTTCTTTTGTCACACATAGACACGGTGATAGACAATACTGCTGGAAATTCCATGTTTTCATTCATGGATGGGTTCTCTGGCTACAATTAAATAAAGATGCACCCTTAAGATATGAGAAAAACTATATTTATCACTATGTGGGGCATATTTTTCTATAAGATGATGTCGTTTGGGCTGAAAAATGCAGGGGTAACATACCAGAGAGTCATGCTAACACCGTTTCATGACATGATGCATAAAGAATTAGAAGTTTATGTTGATAATATGGTTGTCAAGGCCAAAATAGAGGAAGAACACATTGATATTTTGAGGAAACTCTTCCAGAGATTGAGGAAATGCCAATTGAAACGTAATCCAAGTAAGTTTACCTCCAGGGTGACGTCTAGAAAGCTCTTGGGTTTTATAGTGAGCAAAAAGGGGATTGAAATAGATCTAGACAAAGTAAATGTTATTCAAAATTTACCACCCTCACATGAACAAAAAGAAGTTTGAGGATTTTTAAGGAGGTTAAATTACATTGCTTGGTTTATCTCACGATTAACTGAGAAATGTGATCCCATTTTTCACCTTCTCTGTAAAAATAACTCAGGAGTATGGAGTGATTATTGCCAAGAAGCTTTTGAAGCAGTCAAGCAATATTTGTCAAATACACCAGCCTTAGTGCCACCTATCTCAAGCAAACTATTAATTCTCTACTTGTCAGTCTTTAGAATTCAGTGGGATGTGTCTTAGGAACATGACCAAACTAAAAAGAAAGAGAGAACAATTTACTATCTCAACAAAAAGTTCACTGATTGCAAGGCAAGGTATTCACCGATTGAAAAGTTATGATGTTCTTTGATTTGTGCTAATCGAAGGCTCAGTGATAACTCCGTAAAAAGATTATATTTTAGGTCTTTTTACTCAAGTTATTGATTATCTAAAAGCCATTGACATAGAATTTTAGTTGCATATAGTTGCATTTAGAATATTTATGAATGTGGTGGATAATTTTTGCCTCAGCAAAGTTTATTTGATTATACTAATATGCTGATGAGAAAGGTTGAGTGTTGGTTGTAATGATACAGGTGACAGGAAACAACCGATGAAGAATTTATTTGCTTAAAAAAATTATGTGCTAGGGCTAAAGGAACTGAAGACGATGACCGTGAAGAATAATGTTTTTTGTGATAATTTTTATCTTGCAAGCCTGGTGCAATACGAGACAAAATTGCTAACGTCGCTTAGCCAGCTGTCCAATGCACCTCACATGAACCCCTATCTCTGATGCTAATTTGGGACCACTGCTAGTTGTTTGCTTTCATGAATCGGGCATGAATTCAAAGATAATTTGGGGAATTTCAAGGGAACTAAACCTTAAAAATCCCCAATATAAATAGGACATGATGCCCACCATTTGAGAAAATATATACCACCTACCTAAAAAGCTTGGGGAAAGAGGCTGCAACACTTCTTTTCCATTGTTCCCCCTCGTCTGCCCTTGGTGCCCTCTATAGCCAAGTTTAATCGGAGCAGCGGCTAAGACCTCGAGAGAGGCTAGCTCGCTAGAGCAATCATGGTGTGGTCTGACGTCACGACAAAGCTCTGATATGGGGGTTTTTTTCCCCTTGTTCTTTATTTATTATTTTTAGGGTTTATAAATATTTTTGGGATAATGTTATCCAAACCATAAATTGTTTTATTTGGTTTATAAATGCTTGGATGATAGTTTATTTTATGATTAATGGATGATTAAGTATGTTTTTGTTAAATGTTGTTTTGTTCACCATTTTAATCTTTTCACTTAGCACTGTAAGAGCTTTTGAAAGATTGTCTGGTGGTTTGGAAAAATATTCCCAGTCTTTGTAAGAGCTTTTGAAAGATATAAATTTTTATAGGAGTTGATACCTAATATCGAGAGAGTTAGATTAGATCTACGTGAACAAGGGAACTAATCTGACATAGTGAAGTTCTAATATTCCTTAGAGATAAGGAGAGGGTTTTATTTGACTAAGAAGGATAAAGGCTTGAGTAGATATGCTAGCACTACAATTTACGTTGAGGGGCATTGACGTAACAACAATTTGACAAACCAAAGGCTATAGTTCATGCTGAGTAGTATTGTCTTAGCAATAGTTTATCAGGTTCCGTTCTAGAGATACTTTTCGAACACTTTAGTAAATCCAACGGCCAACATAGGCATAGTGTACTTAGATCATCCTAGCAACTTTTGAATGTTTAGTATTGCCTTTTTTTATTGCCACGAAAAAACATTACTGCTAATTTCACTTCACACTTTTCTTGCCTCATCAAACTCTTTCCATTTGTTCATACCATTTGCCACTGCATATTTTCCTTGTTTATATCATTAGAATTAGATACTTAGGATTAGCTAGTGACACATATTCCTAGTTGTAGTAATCTTTTAAAAACCCTCAAATCTCTGTGGAGAAGATACTCACTCACTACTATATTACTTGCATCGATTGTGTATACTTGCATAGGTTTGCGTGCCATAACAATATATTTTTACACGCGATCAAGTTTTTGGCACCGTTGCTGGGGATTGACAATTGGTGTTTTTAAAAGTTTTCTTATAGCATTATCTTGTTTCTTTGTTATTTTTTCTTTATGGATTTATTTGCTATTTTTTGTTTACCCTTTTAAGGTGTTGTGCTTTTGTATAACTTGTAGAAGTCCCAAGGAACAATTATCTCATTTTGAACTGAGATCGAAAAAAAATTATGTCAAAGAAGATGTGTTCAAGGAGCTCAAAAGAACTATATATAAAGTTAAAAATGAAGTGGAGAACCTGAAGAATTAAATGTTGTTGCAAACAAAAATAGAAGGAATGTTGCAAGACCACGAACTATTAGAGAACACTTAGATCCCACCTTGGACGACCTAAAATCTGCTATTGTAGCTCCCAAGATTCAGGTAGCCTACTTCGAGCAAAAACTGTTTATTTTTGACATGTTGGACTTGATTGGACAATTTGATGGTGCTTCTCATGAGGTTGTAAGGCAATATGTTCGAGCCTTTTTGGAGGTCTGTGACTCCTTTCTACAATAAGGTGTGGATGAAGATGTGCTAAAATTAAAGTTATTTCCATATTCTTTGAAAGATCACGACATAACATGGCTTAATAGAGTACATTCCGGCTCGATAAGGTCCTGGGTATACTTGTGCAAAAATATTTTACTATGGCATAATGCAACCAATATGAACAACCATCTCAGGAATACCATAGCTTCTTTTTACCAAGGAAATGAAGATTTTATTTATGAGTATTGGGACCGATACAAAAGTTTGGTTCGCAAGTGCACTAATCATGGATTCCACGACTGGACTCAAGTTGTGATGTTCTACAATGGAGTTAATGCACCTACTCGTATGATGTTGGATACCTCGACAAATGATACTCTGCTTGACAAATCACCCAAGGAATCCTTTGATATCTTGATAGGATAGCCAACAATGAATATCAATTCCCATCTACAAGTCTTGGAATCGGAAGAAAAGTTTCTGGGGTAGTTGAACTTGACGCTAAGGATTCAATGTCTACCCAACTTTCTGCCATAACAAATATGTTATAAATTTGTAGTGTTCTGGCAAGGTGAAGAAAGTCAAGGTAACCAGCTCAGCATGCATTTTTTCCATGATAATCATCATGAAAGTGAATGCCAAAAAATTAGGTGTATATCAATTTTGTGAGCAATTTCAATAGAAGTAAAAACAACCCCTATTCTACTACCTACAACCCTGGATGATGTCAGCATCCAAATTTTCTTGGGGTAATTAAGGAACTAAAAACAACCATGCAGGCAACCTTATCAGGCCACATCAAAATATTTATGAACCTCCAAATTTTCAGCATCAACAAATGCCCTGGAAAAATATTAACAAGGCTTCAACATTTTTCTCAAATTCTAACTCCCTCAAAGCTTCACTGCAAGAATTTAGGGTCTCAACAAATGATTTCATGGCTTCAACAAAGGCCCTGCTGCACGAACACTCATCAACAATCAAGAAACAAGGAACTATGTTGCAAAGCCAAACAACTTTATCGCAAAGTCATAGTTCATCCTTGAAAGCGTTGGAGAACCAAGTGGGCCAAATTGCCATGGCATTACATTCCCACCCAAAAGACAGTCTACCTAGAGATACTAAAGTCACTAAGGCTCAGGACATGGAACATTGAGGTGCATTCACCTTAAGGAGTGACACCAAAATCTACAAAGATACTAAGTTTGGGGGGAGACACTCGAAGAGCCTCGTCATGGGATTATGCATGAAGATACGAAGATGCAAAAAGATTCACATATGATTAAAAACAAGGATGAGGGTTTGAAGAGTGCAACCAATGAAGATAAGAAAATTTTTACCATGAAAAAAGAAATTTGCCCATCTGCAGAAGTTGATGACCAAAAGAAAACTACAAAATTTTGCCGCAACAAATTTTTATGCAATGATAATCACTTGAATCTAGATGGAGAAGAGAAAGAGGAACTCGAGGATATTCCAAAGGAGATGAGTCAGTCTAGCTTACTCATATCTAGACTAGGTACGAAATTTAAACCTTTGGATTTCATTAAATTTACTCATCCTAAAACCCAAGTAGTTGTCCATTTGTCTAGGCTATAAGGTATGAAAGAATTAAGAAACAATGGAGATTAAGGAAAAATTCCCTAATGTGAAATTATTATTTGCCGTGATATTTTCGTGGTATGTTAAAATTGTTAATTTTCTCGTTAATGGTATTTTGCTTCCTTACTTGAATAGCAAGGGAAAAAACAAGGTCATACACAATGTGGGCTACTATCATTGGGATAACCCCTCCCTTTTTCAAATAATTTGCTGCCCAAATGATTAGAAGGTTCCACAGTAAATAGGAGCGAAAAGTGATCCCGTTTCACTGCCATACAACTTCATGCAGAGAGAACTTTAAAGAGAGAGGACTATTGTAAAGGTCTTACAATTCAGATATGCAAGACACAAAATGTCAGGGCAAAATATTTTATAGGTGGAATTGTTATATGTGTGGGCAATTTTGGT
Source organism: Hibiscus syriacus (assembly GCF_006381635.1). NCBI lineage: Eukaryota > Viridiplantae > Streptophyta > Magnoliopsida > Malvales > Malvaceae > Hibiscus > Hibiscus syriacus. The sequence goes on along the minus strand of NW_024062536.1, from coordinate 389,298 downwards.
CTATACTGGTGTTCCGATCGAACGTGACAAAACTGCCATATCAATTCAAGATGTTTGGAGTTTGTATCCCTTCAACCCTGTTTATTTTTTTATCATGGCAAAATTATTTTTTTGTTGTGTGTTTGTGTTTTTCTTTGCTTTATTTCTTTATTTACTATTAATATTATTTTTTATAAGAACAGGCTCCCAAGCACGTGGACAAGGGTAAATCCCCTATAGATGCTGTACCCACTTAGAAAGAAGACTCAATTGGTGTTGTCACAAATGATGACATTGATGATAATGTCCACCCATCTGCATAAATGCCACGATGAATTGCAACACCTCTGATCAAGTATCGCCTGAAGAAGATAACCAATCACATTTTAAGTTCTCCACCTGAGGAATCTACGTAAAACAACCCTACCACTATCAAACTAGATGTTAGTCAAGGTACCTTGCATTGCATTTTATCTTTAGTTTAGTCTTTATGCATTGAGGACAATATATCCCTCAAGTTTGATGGAGATATTGTTCATATTTAGTTATTTGTATTGATAATTTTAGTAGAATTTTTTTGTTATGGTATTACTTAGGATTATATTAGTTACTTGGAATAAGTTGACGATGCCCAATGATGAAAAAATTTGTCATGGCTAGAAATTAGTGTACATAACTGTTGAGAGGATAGAACCAACTCTAGGACATGATTCTTTGTGACTCTTTGAACAGATTGTATGTTTTCTATGATTAAGAAACTTATAAAATTTTTATGAAAGAACTTTTGCACGACGTGGCATAAAATGCTGGTAATGAACTAAATTGTTATATCATTGTTTGAAATGATAAGTTAAACTCCTTAATATTTTGACTTGTGGTGACTTTGAATAAATTACTCGGTATAACTGTAGAGGGACACTTCTCTGTGCGACGACATTACTTGGTAACCCCCTTGAATAAATGGTAGCCTTAGTACATGAGTGAATGAAAGTAGTCACTTGATGACTTTACCTAATTAGATCGGTGGTGGAAGGTATTCTCATTTTCACCTAGAGTGTGGGATGGTAGGTGTAATGGGCTGACACCCCTCGTAGCAATGTTAAAAAAAGAAAAAAATAAAAAAAAATATCTGAAATTAAGTGTTAAATAAATAGGAGTGATAATATGCTTAATGAATAATTTTATGCCTTGGGAAAACAAAAGAACTTACTTAGGAGCTTTCTAAATTCGTTAAACATATACTAGATACAATCACACACATACGCTGACAAAAGATCCTGACCCAGGGAAAGGTACTTGACTTCTCAGTTTATCTATCATGTTGAGGCCAAACTTGTTGTTGAGGGCTAAAATTTTAAACCACTTGATTGTCCTGATTTAGACTTTGCAATAACATTTCATTTTTCTATTGCTCATTATCCATTGCTTAGGACAAGCAATAAATTAAGTTTGGGTGTGATAACTTCGTAAAAAAAACTATATTTTAGGTCTTTTTACTCAAGTTATTGATTGCCTAAAAGCCAATGACATAGCATATTAGTTGCATATAGTTGAATTGAGGACATTTCTACATGTGGTGGATAAGTTTTGCCTTGACAGAATTTATTTGATTAAACCGATGCTGTGATGAGAAGGGTTGTGTGTTGGATGTGATGATGAAGGTGATAGTAAAAAACCGAGGAATAATTTATTGCCGAGACAAATTCTGTGCCAATGCCAAAAGAACTGAAGATAATAACCGTCAGGAATAACTTTTACCCCTGTCAAATGAACCTCACGTGAACCCTTGCCCCTTCTGTTAATTTGGGACCACAACTAGCTGTCTTGTTTTCATGAACTTGCATGAATTCAATGGCAATTTGGGGAATTTCAAGGGCACTAAACCATAAAAATTACCTACTATAAATTAGACATGATGCCCGTAATTTGAGAAAATATGTACCACATAGCCAAAAAGCTTAGAGAAAAGAGGATGTAGCACCTCTTTTCCACCGTTCCCATTCTTGTCCGTCATTGGTGCCCTCCATAGCTAGGCTTCGCTAGAGCAGTGGCTAGGCCCTCGAGAGAGGCTGTTTCGCTAGAGCAGTCATGGTGGTGGTCTGACGTCATGAAAAAGCTCTGATATGGGAGTTTTTCTTTCCCTTGTTATTTATTTCTTATTTTTTAAGGCTTGTACTTAACGAATATTTTTTGGATGATGTTAGCCACACCATCAACTGTTTTATTTGTGTTGGAAATGCTTGGATGGTATTTTATTTATGGTTAATTGATGATTAAGTATGCTTTTGTTAAATGTTATTTTATTCACTATTTTAATCTTTTACCTTAGCAATGTAAGAGCTTTTGAAAGATTTCCTAGTGTCTTGGCAAAATATTCCTAGTCTTTGTAAGGGCTTTTGAAAGATAGCCATTTTTTTAGGAGTTGATACCTAATATTGAAAGAGTTAGGTTAGATCTACAGGAACATGGAAACAAATCTGAGTTGGTGAGGTTTTAATCCGTATTGGAGATAAGGAGAGGGTTTCATTCTACTAAGAAGGATAAATGCTTGAGTAGATAGGCTAGTGCTACAGTTTACGCTGAGGGGTATTTCCGCAGCAACAGTTTGGTAAACCAAAGGCTACAGTTCATGCTGAGTAGTATTTCTGTAGCAATAGTTTATTAGGTTTCGTGCTAAAGATGCTCTTTGAACACTTCAGTAAATCTTGTCGGGAAACATATACATAGTGTACTTAGATCATCCTAGTCATAGAATAATTTCTTGCCGTAGAAAATCCAACCCACGTGGTCCGTTAGCAGTCTGATTGTGTGAGGTTTCTAGTCTATTTCTAGTTTTTTAACAAATTTTAACCTTAGCAACTTTTTCTTGTTTACTATTATATTTTTCTTTCCACGACAAAACATTACTTCTTATTTCACTTCACACTTTTCTTGCCTCGGTAAACTTTTTCCATCTGGTCATACGATTTGCCACTGCATATTTTCCTTGTTTATATCATTAGACTTAGATATTTAGGATTATCAAGAAACACTATTCCTAGTTGTAGCAATCTTTTCAAAGCCCTTCAATCCATGTGGAGATGATACTCACTCACTACTATATTACTTGCATCGATTGTGTATACTTGCACAGGTTTACATGGTACATCACTATATATTTACACGTAATCACTCAGGCAGTATATGTTGTATCACGACACTTGGTTTATCTCCAAACTTGACCCTTTGAAATATCTTATGGGTGTGTCGACTTTATGAGAAAGATTAGCTCATTGGCAGATTATTTCAGAGTTTGACATTCAATACATATGCCAGAAAGCAGTTAAAGGGAGCGCCATAACATATTTCATCGCAAGAAGGGCTTCCAAAGAATATGAGCTACTGAGTTTTAATTTCCAAATGAAAATTTGATAGCTATCTTAGTAAAGATGCAACTACATCTGCTAATGAACATTGGAAGTTGAACTTTGATGGTGCTTCAAATGCATTAGGATACAAAATTGGGGCAATTTTGGTCTCACCTAGTGGAGAACACTATCATTTCACCAGTCAACTGGATTTTGATTGCACAAATAATATGGACGAGTACAAAGCTTGTGTTTTGGGTCTCAGAGCTACCATTGAGCGTAAAGTAAAAACATTCAAGGTGTATGAGGATTCAACTCTAGTTATTTATAAACTCAGAGGTGAATAAGAAACAAAAGATCCAAAATTGGTGGAATACCGTAAATTTGTCATGGAACTTATCTACAAATTTGAAGAAGTGGCATTCAATTATCTCTTAGGAGAAGAAAATAAAATGGAAGATTCTTTGACTACTTTGACATCAACATTTAAATTAAATGAAAACTCAAATATGATTCCCATTGAGATGCATGCATATGAGTATCCAACCCATTGCTTTTAACATTGAATAAGATGAAGATGAAAGTCCCTGGTATTATGATATCTTATAATACATCAAATATCAAAGTTATCATGAGCAGGAAACCGAGAATGAAAAAAACTATTAGAATGATGGTTGTAGGGTATGTGCTTGACGGTGAGATCTTGTATAAGAAAAGTCCAGATCAGGTCCTATTGAGGTGTGTGGATGCCAAGAAAGATAGAATAATCGTTGAGGAAGTGCATGAAGGGGTGTGTAGTACCCATGCCAATGGACATGCAATGGCTAGATAGATAATGAGATTTGGATATTATTACTCAACAATTGAGACTGATTGCATCAATTATGCTAGAAAATGTCACAAGTGCCAGACTTTTGAGACAAGATCCATACCCCTCTTCATACATTGCACGTGATAACAGCTCCGTGGTCGTTCTCTATGTGGGGCATGGATGTTATTGGATAGAGTTTGCCCAAGGCTTCAAATGGTCACCATTTCTTCTTGGTGGCAATAGACTACTTCACTAAATGGGTAGAAGCGACTTCCTATGCAAATGTCACCCAGTCAACTATATGTAAGTTCTGAAAGAAGGAAATCATTTGTCGTTATTGTTTACTAGAAAGAATCATCTCCGACAATGCCTTGAACCTAAACAATAAGCAGTTCAAGATAAAACATCATAATTCCACTATTTATCGTCCAAAGACGAATGAGACAGTAGAGACAGCTAATAAAAACATCAAGAGGCTTAGAGAAGATGATTGAGACTTATAAAGACTGGCATGAGAAGTTAGCATTTGCTATGTTTTCTTATTGAACTTCAGTACAGACGTCAACTAGAGCAACTCCATTTTCTTTGGCCTATGGGATGGAAGCTGTGTCACCTATTGAGGTAGAGATCCCTTCATTTTGGGTTTTTTCAGAGGTAAAATTAAATGAGGCAGAATGGGGACAAGCTAGATATGACCAATTGAATTTTATTGAAGAAAAGAGATTAAAAGCTATTTGTCATGGTCAGATGTACTAAAGTCCATGATACCAATACATGTTAATAAAGTTCACCCCTGAGAGATTCATGAGGGAGATCTGGTACTTAGAAATATTCTACCCATTCAAAAAGATTTTCCGAGGAAAGTAGATGTCGAATTGGGAGGAACCTTATATTGTGAAGAAAGCCTTTTTTGTAGAAGCTTTGATCCTCACCAAGATGGATGGACTTGAGTTACCTAACCCTGTGAACTCCGATACCGTAAAAAAATACTTTGCCTAAAGGAAGAAAATAAAGAGAAAAAAATGAAAGCAAAAAAATAGAAAAAAAGAAAAAAAAGTAAAAAAAGAAAATAGAGTAAAACTAAATAAAAGGGGGTTCAAGATGAAAATTCATAAGGGCGTCTTAAAACCAAAGGAGACCTCAAGATGAAAACCTGCAAAGGGCGGCTTTAGTTTCATTTAAATTCAGGATTCGTGTATGGTAGAGGTTTTAAATTGATTTTGAAGTTGAAAGAGCTCTTGATTTGAGTGGTAACATCAAATGGTGATCAGTGTTGGGACTAGATATTGAAAAAGTCTCGATTAAAATAACCAGAAAAAATTGAATGAAGATGAGATCCAATACTGGTTTATGGCATCTAATATCTGGAGTTTTGGTAGGCTAGAGGGAACTTCACACCCTTACGCATTGTTATAATTCTCGAGATCCCTTTAACAGTACACTTGAGCCACTCTGCGCCGTGCTAGTTGAAAATCATTCATACTATTGATACCTGGGGACACCTACTTCATTTTATTTTACTTTTTACAGTTAAAATTTGCCATGTATTTACCCAAAAACTCTTTACATTTATATAAATAAAAGATGTATTTTTCTTGTTAACACCCTATTGCAAGCATCCTACTTTGAAAGTAAATACATATAGTTAACTTGAAAAACTCGAGATCATCTCGTATTATTATGCAAAAAAGTTTTGGAAAAGTGTAGGTGTTTTGAAGCTGACAGTGACTTTAGCATGAGGTTGGCATGGTGATGGGTTCTAGGAAATTAAAACCTTAGGGAACATAAAAAGTTTCATCAAGTTGGGGATAATCCAAGACGTTTGTCACGGATCAAGCAGCTGGTCATGAATACTGTCAGGTTTCAAGAATGAAGAGAACAAAAGTCATGTCCAACCAAAGAGTATCTGATAAAGATTGTCAGTTGGGGGTGAACCGGTCGTGATTTCTGTGACCAAGATTGAATCGAGTCACAAACGGCAAATGAAAGAGGGTTCTCCTTAAAAAAGGAAAATATACTTAAATTGCATTAATGCACACATTTTAGGCATAAACATGATCATGACATTCATAAATGCATGATAACGGATGTAATTAAGTATCTACAAGTCTTCCAAGATAAAGCAGCAAGTGGGCAACGAGACGAGTGACACCAGAGTTAGTGCATATTTCCATATCTGATGGCTACGAGATGAGTTTCCACAGGAGAAATTGATTTTTAAAGATCCTCCTAAATTTTAAACCTTCAGGTATGACGTTTTCAAATTCTCAAACATACACTGAAAAGTGGTAATGTTTATTTATCATATTCGATCTTCTTGAAGAAAGAGAAACAAATCTATCCCAGTTCAGTTCTTTCCAGAGAGTGGTGGAGATAATCAAATTTCTTTAAAAATATATATTCTTTCCTAAAGAGTAGTGGAGCAAATCCTCATTCCTAAGATTTGATATTCCTAAAAAGCATAGAAGCAAGTCAACCTTGATTTAATGTTTCTTAAAGAATAATGAAATTAAATCAAAATTTTCGAGTCTAATCTCCCTTAAAAAGTAGTGGACCAGATCCTCATTTTCTCTGATTTGGTCTTCCTGAAGAACAATGATGCAAATCAACTTCGATTCAACATTCCTGAAGAGCAAAAAAGTGAATAAATTTTTTCAGATCTAATTAGATGAAAAAATAGCGGAGCAAATCACATCCAACCTACCATGAAGTTGTAATGGAGCATATTACTTTTTAGAACTGATCATAACTGAACAAAATTCATATATATTCGTCTTTACCCTATTTTTGCTTACACAATAGTGGGAAAAGAGGGGAAACTATAGATACACATTTTCATCTGGGATTTTTGTTTGAGATTTACTTATATAAATAAGTATATGGGCTAAAACATTTATTTAATTTTTATTTTATGTTTCTAGGTCCACTACAAGGTCCACATTTTACGAAGCCCAACAGTAAAGAACCCAATAGCCACATAAATGACCTTTTCAGTTGGTCCAACCTCCACGCCAGTAATAAAATAAGGTCCCCACCAGCAGCTCGACCACGAACACATCATTCTCGTTAGCCACGCACATCGTCGGTGGTCCCATGCTTCCAACAATAACCCTGAATGCTCCATCAACAACAAAGATACAAAAAGACAAACAAAGAAAGAAAAAAATGAAAATTTTCATTTTTTCCAATTGTAAATCGGGACTATAAAACCCGAAAACTAATATATGTAAAGGGAGGCTTTTTCAATTTTTATCATTTCTTCCCTACTCAAGAGGAACCCATTCTGAAATAAAAAAACAAGACAAATATTTCAAAAAAAGGTATTCTAGCCAATTTTTAGTTTCAATTCTTTTGCATGTGAGGTATCAAATAAAAAACAAAGAGAGGAAAGTTTAACTCACATAGGTTGAGAGTTTGTTCGTCACCGGTTATGTTATCGTTAGTGCTAGGAAGCTGAGGGGTCAAAGTTTTGGAGGCTATGAGTTATTGTATGCTACTTTTGGGGTTTAGTTTTAAGAGTTATAAGGGAAAAATGGGGGCTTGGTCTAGTTAGGTATAAGTTTTGGGTTACCCAACCACCGTTAGTGGTAGTCGGAGAAGATGTGAGTGTCGATTTACGACAGTGGTCAGAGAGGGCATTTTTGGGGCTTCAGTTTATGGGTTTTCAAAGGAAGGAGAGGGGATGTTAGGTCGTTTTGATCTTCGTTTTATCTTCTCAGCCATCTCTAGTAGGGACTGATGAGTGGAGCAAACATCGAGGGTATGGGCGTGAGGCCTTTATGCTCTCAGTCAAGCAAAGAGAGGGAGAAGACTGAGGGGAACGAAGGAGGTGACTGGGTTGTTTAGCTTAAGTTATAAATTATTTAGTTTAGGTTTTTATTAAAGTTTAGGGTTTAATCATCTTTAGACCTCCTTACATTCGACTTGTTTTTGTATAAAGGTCACTGAATTTATTTTTTTATTTCGAAGTTCACATATTGATTTCACATTTTTTATATTTTGATCACTTACCTTTATTTTTTACTTTATTTTATTTTAGTCCTTGCTTATTAAAATGTTAATTTTAAAAGTTAATACAAACTTATGTGACCCGTCTTGGGGTATGATTTGTGGTTCGACTAAAATTGTAATTTAACTGTTAACTTTTTAAATTTACATTCGAATCATTTTACGACCTCGCGGTGACCCGCCCTGGGGTATGATTCGTGTTATTTATGGTACGGGTAACAATTAAAAATTAACCCCTAATTTCTAATTTTATTTGATTTGATTTATTTATTTTCTCTTATTTACAAATTTGGCCTATAAATTTTTGTTATTTTAATTTCAACATTTACATTTCAGTCATTTGATTTTTGCACTTTACTTTCTGTTTTCTTTAGTTTTGCTCTTTATTTAATGAATTTTAATTTCAACCTTATATTTTTAATTTATTTCGATTTACTCACTTTATATTTGTTAATTGCTTTAATTTTGTTCATTTTTATTTTTTTCAATTTGGTCCTAGAACTTTGATTTTAAATTGAATCCTTAGATTTAGATTTCAAATATTATAGTCCTAATTTAGATTACTTTATCTTTTAGATTTAGTCCTTAATTTTAGATTTCTTTTAATTTAGTTTACTAAATATGTTTAGTCTTAGTTAATTGTATTTTGAGTTGCCATGTTTTTACATTTTCATTCGAGACCATTATATTTTATATGTGCATATATACGATTTCTTTTTATCCTTATATAGTTCAAATTTAATGTGGCATGTGAAATTTATATGGTATTGAATATTGTTAAGTTATGTTTATGCATGCTTTGAAATTTGATTTAATTTAATCTAGATAAAACGGCATGTTATTTAATTCATTTTTTATGTGTTTATATAAGCATGCTTGTTTGTATATGTAGATTTAGATTTTACTTATCTTTTCAAAATTAGCATGTGCAACACCCTCATAAGTATAACTCAATTCAATTCAAATAATTGGATTAAGGGTAATATTTTAGGGTTGTTATGAAGCGAATGCCTCAAGGATTAAGAAAGTGACTTCTAATAATTTTAAAATAAAAGTGTATCTCTTTAAGTGAAACCCTAAAAATGATTATGCTTAAAATTTGGGAACGAAAGAAAAAAAAATTCGTATATTTAAATTCTTCTAGGAAAGATAGTTAGAACTTATAAAAGTTTCGATCTCGACGTCTTTAAATAATCGAGACGAGATTTTTTAAATCACTTAATTAAAAATTAAATTTGTTTTAAAAAAATGTTTCGACATTAACCAACAAATTAAGTTTGGGGGAAAACAACAAGATGATTATACCCCACCTCTGAGTAAGCTGAAACTGAGTTACAAGATGAAATCATTGTCAAGAAGGACAAGGATTATTGTTATACTAGTGAACCTGCCGAGGTACCAAATCTATATGCTAAGGCAAAAGTGATTCCTACTCCCGTAGTTGAGGAAGTTAGACCCCCACCCTTCATGAAAAGATTGAAAAAGAACAATGATGAAGTCCAATTCAAAAAGTTTGTTAAAATCCTTGGTCAACTTTATATTATTGTACCTCTTTTGGAAGCCATTGAGAAAATGCCTACTTTTGCCAAGTTTCTTAAGGATATTTGTACCAAGAAGAGGAAAGTTGAGAAGTTTGAGACAATTGCCATGACAAAAGAATATGGTATCGATACTTCTATACTATGGTATCGATACCTTTCTCTCAGTATCGATACTACTACACTATGGTACCAATATTCCCTTTTAGTATCGACACCATTTTGGCATTCTGTTATCCATGGTATCGATAATTTCCCTTTTAGTATCGATACCCCATTAGTATCGATACCACTTGCATCGGTACCGATATTGTTTGTCACATTTCTACCCATTTAAGCCTATAATATTGGTATTGTTCTATCGGTATTGATACCCTTACCCAGATTTACCATTTTTAGCATGATTTTTACTAACTTTCCCCCTCTAATCTCTTTATATTATTTCCAACAATACTATTAAACTATTCTTTACATAACCCAACTAACTTTACTTCATTTAACTTCTTTTAACATCTCAAATTTCCAAAGAACAATTCTACCCAAGAATCATAACACTTTTTCTAACATGTTCTTAATCCAATCCAATGCTTCTAATATCTTATTTACTTCTTTGACAAGTCAAATATACTAATAAACATCAGTAAAAATTCATATTTTAAAATATCATTCAAAACCCAATTTTCTTCAATCTCAAATATTTCAATCATCTCCTAGTTTTAACCTTACTTAACCCTTCCTTAAGCTTCCATAATACTCAATGTTCCAATAACAACCCAAAAACAAGATGAAGAGCTGGTTAAATTAAATCTTACCTTTGTCTATAGAGGATGGTCCTTGCACGGGGAAGAAGAAAAGAGATAACTCTATTGGTTTTACTTTCCCATTTTCCTTCCTAATTCCCTAATATGGAATCAATTTTAAATTCATTTCTCCTTAAAGGACCTAAATACCCTCTATATTCATTCATTTATACAAATTGCTCATAAACACTATTTCAATCATTTCATATATATTTTTTTATCATTTATACTAATGAGTCTTCAATTTTAAATCCTTTCAATAAGGTCACTAATCTGATATTTGGGGTATTACAATTCTCCCCATTAAGAAAATTTGTCCTCGAATTTAAAGAAGTACCTGAAAAGAAAAGGTGTGGAAACCGCTTCCTCATGTCCTCATCTCTTTCTCAAGTAGCTTCTTCTACCTTATGATTATGCCAAAGAACTTTAACCAACGAAATCCTTTTGTTACACAATTCCTTGGTTTCCTTAGCCAAGATCCGCACTGGTTCTTCCTTATAAGTTAAATCTGGTTGGATTTCTATATCTTCTAGCGTGATTACCTGGTATGGATCTGATTTGTACCTTCGAAGCATCGATACGTGGAAAAAATTGTGAATCTTATCCATATCTGGAGGCAACGCCAATTGATAAGCTACAGGTCTGACCCTTTTTAAGATCTCATAAGGTCCAATGAATCTCAGACTCAACTTTCCTTTTCGTCCAAAAAATAATACCTTCTTCCAAAGTAATACATTCAGAAATACTTTGTCCCCCACCTGAAATTTGATTTCCTTTCTTTTCAAATCAACATAATACTTCTGGCGATCAGAGGCTATCACTACAAGAAAATATACCTTTAATGACACACGAACGATGACACACACTAATTTATGACTTACAAAAAATGTGTCATAAAAAATATCATGTTTCTTAAAATCTGAACGATTTATGACTTACAATAATGTGTGACATATTTAATAGTCATAATCTAAAAAATTTACAAAAACACAGAGTACTCTTTTAATTGTGTGTCATCTGTAAAAGTCGTCTTTTAATTTTCCCTTCCTAATTTTCATCCTTTCTCGCTTTTCCCCCCCTCGATCATCAGTTCACACTAAACCTATGTTTCCCTTCTTCTCTTTGCATTCATGTTACCAAGAAACACGATATTGAGAGATCATATGGAGAATGCTTATTCCCCAAACCCTACCCCTCCAAAATCCAAACGAATGCACCCAAAATCATCTAAGGAAAACGCTCCGTCGCTAGATCCAAACTCACAACTCTCCCCTGCTGTAACAACTAAGATCAAGTGCCCCTTTCCACCTCGTCCGCCGTCCTCCAACCCTCTGAAACGCAAGCTTCTCACAGAAAACCTCCATGAAAAACCCATCTCTGGAGCTTCTGATTCCTGTGTGAAGGTATTTCATTTTTTTAACCCAAAAAAACATGTCTCTCTATTCTCTATTCTCTGTTGCTTTAACTATCTCATTTAGTTGCCACATGTTTTGTTACATCGTTTATTGGGTGAATTGTAGATTTGGAAGCAAAATTTGGTACAAATGGAGCTAAGATTAAGAATCAGTTGTCGGATAAAGTGACTCATGTTTTTTCTATCAGTTCAGATGCTCTTTTGCACCGCATCAATGAGGACCAATTGGCTCGCTTCAAAGGGGTCAGTGCTCTTTCTCTTCTTTTTAATTTGATGGTATTTCAACGGATACTGGAAATTCTTTGGTGTCCTGACTTTGCTTGGGGAAAACCGCAACATTGTGGATATAAGCAAAAAGAAGATGAGTTGTTTCCCTTGCTTTAATCCTTGTTCTAAAATTCAAAGATCGACATTAACAATGGAAGTCAAACCACTTCTCGCCATTCCACTGATTCCACAGGTTCCCTTTTCATTTCCCTTTTTCTCATTACTTTTTCGTAGGATCTTGCTTATCTGTTAATTTGTTCTTCGTTTTTGTAACCAGTTCCTGCGCTACGAGAAGAAAGGCAATTCTAGAAGGTAATGCTAAGGATTCTAACACCAAATTTCTTGAGAAACTTTCTTCTTTCCCAGTGGATTTGATTATTAGTTTGTTCAAAATTTTGGTAACAGAGCATAAGAAAGGAAGTGATCAGGGATATGGATCCAAAGGCAATGAGGCTCGTAGTTTCACATTTCGGGAGTTAGCAATGGAAACAAGGAATTTCAGGGAAACCAATTTGCTTGGGGAATGAGGATTCATAAGAGTTTTCAAAGGTCGATTGGAAAGGGTTCTGCTTTTCTTTTTAATTTCATGTATATTTTTTTCATATTTCCTGCATCTGTTGTCTATATCACTTATTGTGTAACTTTTGAAGTGTGATTTCGATCTAATATGTTATTCTATCCGACCAGATCGTTGCGGTGAAACAACTTAATCATGACGGTCTTCAAGGCTATCAGGAATTCATTGTTGAGGTTCTTATGCTGAGCTTGTTACACCATGTTAATCTGGTCACCTTGATTGGTTATTGCACGACCGGGGATCAAAGGCTCTTGGTTTACGAATACATGCCGATGGGCAGTTTGGAAGATCATCTTTTCTGTAATTTCAATTAATTAAGAATTCGATTGCGAATGACATTCTTGTTCTTCGACATTATCTACTGTTTGTAGGACTTTTGCTTGTGTCTGCTCTACTTTAATAATGCAGAATTCTAGTTCTCATGTGAGGACTTTCCTTTTGTTTTTGGAGCCATGTGAGGAGAAATTCAATTTCTAATCAACTAATACTGTTTGTTTCGCTGATATTTTCATTAATTTGTCGGCATTATGTGTAAAGCTACTATGATTTGTTCAGGCATTTCACCCTTTTTTTGTTCCATGAATTTTCCTCTTATTACATGAATTAAAGACAACTAATTTCGATATTCATCTTGAAGCAAGAGCTCATAACATCCAAAGCTGGTAGAATATCCTTAGAATTTTTGCTTTGCATCGCATGATCATCATCCATTAAGCTGATAAACAGTCTCTTTTTGCTTTCTGTAGAGTGTTCATATTCATTATTGAATTAGCCTAGCACTTGAGAATGCAAATGTTTAAAAATTCGACCCAAACAGGATGTATATTACCTTGTCCTCTCACTTGAATGCTTGGTCATTTTACTACCTTTATTTGTATGATTTCATGTTGGTATTAATCAGACCGTTTTGGTATGCAAAAAGACTGTTGTAGAAACGTGTGAAAGCAATAATCTTTCTTCTGATTGTTATTATGTTTCCTCATATGTCCTTGATCTAATTCGTTTCCGCCTATTTAGAACCAGGACAAGAGCCTCTGAGTTGGAATAATCGTATAAAGATTGCCGTAGGTGCTGCTCGAGGAATTGAATATCTACATTGCAAGGCCAAACCACCTGTCATCTATCATGACTTAAAGTCTGCAAATATTTTGCTTGATAATGATTTCAACCCAAAACTCTCGGACTTCGGCTTAGCAAAATTGGGACCCGTAGGTGACAAAACTCATGATTCAACAAGAGTGATGGGAACCTACGGGTATTGTGCTCCAGAGTATGCCATGAGTGGGAAATTAACTCTTAAGTCTGACATATATTGTTTTGGTGCGGTCTTATTGGAGTTGATAACCGGACGGAAGGCGATTGATACTACTAAGAAGCATGGAGAGCAAAACTTGGTTTCATGGGTAAATTAGCCTTCGGTTTATTTATTTATGTTCTTTCTCTCACGCCGTCCATTGTGACCTGTTCTTTGCTTGGCTGATTGTTATGCTCCTTCTTTTCTTTGGTTTTATAATCATAATTTATTTTTTTCGTGTTGCAGTCTCGTCGTATCTAAAAGACCAAAAGAAGTTTAGCCTACTGGTCGATCCTCTAATTCGGGGATGTTATCCTCACCGTTGCTTGAACTATGCAATTGCAATTACTGCCATGTGTCTTAATGAAGAAACCAACTTCCGTCCACTTATCGGTGACATCGTAGTCGCACTTGAAAAATTTTCAACTATATCCCTATCTTTGTGGAATCATTTTTGTTTTCTGAGTGAACATGCTCAACACATGGAATCTCTTTTACAGAAAGTTGCAAATGGTATTGCACCTGGGGTGAACACTCAAATTTTAGACTAAACTAAGATTTCATAATACATTAAAATTTGAATTTTTGTGAAGCCTTATTATACTGCTAGAAGTTTTATGATGGTGTTCCATTATGTTTTGTACATATAATGTGTATAAAGATTAAACTGATATCTACCCTTTCTACTTTAGCTTTTCCTCGCTGAAAGGAAGGACTAGTATAGAAAAAGCTGTGAAACTAATAATACACAAAATATGGGAGCTTTGACTACTATATAAGAAAAAAGGTTGTTTAGTCAGTTATTCATGTGTTCTATGATTAGGGATATAATTGAGCTGAGTCGAACTGATACATCGCCAAGCTCAAAGTCGGCTTTATCAGAAATCTTGAGACTTTAAATTTGGATTGAGCTTCATTTTTCATGCTTGAACCCTTCTTGTAATTCACTCGAGACACACAAGCTCAACTTGCTGGACTCGATTATGTTTGATAATTGTTAATATGTACATTAATCACTATATTTTATCCATTTACTAGTTTCTTTTAGAAATATTGGCTATAGGCTGCAAATTGCTTATACGATATGGAGCTTATCATATACTGGTTGTATAAAATTTTGACATCTTTGTTTTATTTTGCTTACCTTTTGTTGATATTTTTTTTGCATATTCTAAGCATCCTTATTTTTTGGTGTCAATACAGGTTTGGCAACACTGCCTATTTGAACATATCTGTGACTTTTATCCAGATGTTGTATTAGGTGTTTTTATTGTAGTCACCATGTGGGCAGTTGTTGTAACTGAGGGTTGCAGGAAAATAAAGCTGCAGTACTATGCATTTAAACTAGGATTGCTGCAAGGTAAAGTCAGTGCAACTTACCTAGACATTAGATGCATTTGGTGGAGAGACATAGGTTTTGGTTTCAATTCTTCTTTGTGCAGCATAGATAGTACAACTCATGGCTAATCCGAGCAGGGAGCAGTAACTAATTTTATGTGAAATAGGACTATTTTTGAATTCATTTAAGGAGATTTGTAACTTTCAGTGTTTGTTTATTAACTTATAATAATGGTTATATGTTCTTTCTCAATGTCGTATTTTCTTTGTTTTCTTTGACTAAACGTTTACTGCAAATTGTTTGTAGTGTGAATATATTGTATACAAATGGATTGCTTATATATAATATGATATATATATTTAGTATTATGAGACATTAAATGTGATTTAGTTTGATTATTTGTCAATCTACAATATATATATATATATATATTACGAAATACAATCACGAATGTAATTCATACAAATGTGTGTCATCTTCATTTATGATGGGAGCTTAAATGACACGCAATGAAAGTCATACATGCATGTCATAAATTTATGACACACAAATGTGTGTCATCTTCATTTATGACGGGGGCTTCAATGACCCTCAACGCGCGTCATAAATGTGAGTCATAAATGCATGTCATAAATGCGCGTCATAAATTTATGATACACAATTGCGTCATCTGATATTTATGTCGGTGGCTTTAATGACGTGAATTTGTGTGTCATATGCACCCATAGATGACGTGCAATGCACGTCGTTAAAGGGGGGTTTTTTCTAGTAGTGTATTTTTAGATTGTTCTGGATAATTTTCACTTTCTCCTCCATTTCTTTCATCAAATCCGATCCAACTAGGTCTTGATCTTTTAGTTCAAACCAATTTAATGGTTTCCTACACTTCCTCCCATACAAAGCTTCATATTGGGCCATCTTAATACTCGATTGGTAACTATTGTTATACGCAAATTCTGCTAAAGGCAAATACCTTTACCATAATCCCTTAAACTCAATCGCACATGCCCTTGGCATATCCTCTAGTATCTGAATAGCTCGCTCTGACTGCCCATCTTTCTGTGGATGAAAAATTGTACTAAAGTTCAATCGAGTACCCGATGCCTCATGGAAAGACTTCCAGAATCTTGAAGTAAACCTTAGGTCTCGATTAGACACTATCAATATCAACACTCCATGCATTCTAACTATCTCTCTTATATACAACTTCGCAAACTTATCCATCGAGTAATATACTCAAACCGAGATAAAATGAGCCATCTTGGTTAATCTATCCACTATTACCCATATCAAGTCCTTATTACCAGTGACAAAGATAACCCCGAAAAAAATCCATTGTAACTTGCTCCCACTTCCACTCAGAAATGGTTATCGGTTGTAGCAATCTGGAAGGCACTTGATGTTTAGCTTTCAGTTGCTGACATGCCAAAAATTTTGCAACAAACTCTGTTACAGCTCTTTACATACTAGGCCACAAATAACGACTCTTCAAGTCTTGATACATCTTATTCCACCTAGGTGCATCGTCAAAGGACTAGAATGTTCCTCACAAAGAATATCTTTCTTCAATTCATCATCATCGGGAATGTAAATTCTTTCACGATAATACAAACATCAATCGACTCATATCAAAGTCTTTGGCTTCATCTTTTTCAACTTGCACCATTTTCTCCAACATTTCTCATCTCTATCTTGCAGTTCTTTTACCCGCTCCAAAAGCATTGGCTTTAACTTAAGTTCAGCAATCAAGGCACCATTTTCCTTTAAAGACACATGTGCATCTAAAGCCCGTAGAGCTGCAAAAGTCTTTCGACTGAGCACATCGGCTACCACATTAGCCTTTCCAGGATGATAATCAATAATCAAATCATAATCCTTTAAAAGCTCAATCCATCTTCTCTGTCTCAAATTCAGCTCTTTATGAGTGAGTACTTTAGACTTTGTGATATGTGTAAACATAGCAATCACGGTATATAATGGTGCCAAATTTTCAAAGAAAACACTATTACTGTCAATTCTAAGTCATGTGTCGGGTAATTCCTCTCATGATTCTTCAACTATCTTGAGGCATAAGACATAACTATCCCCTCTTGCATCAGCACACATCCAAATCCATTATGGGATGTATCACTGAAAACGACATAATCATTACCTGACTCAGGTTGTACAAGCACTCGGGCCTCCGTTATTATTCTCTTTAGAATTTCAAAACTTTCTTGGCATTTTCCCGTCCAAACAAAAGTTACATCTTTTTGTAACAACTTAGTTAGTGGCAACGCTAACATTGAGAAATTATTCACTAACTGTTTATAATAACCAACAAGCCCCAAGAATCTCCAAACTTTAGAAACATTCTTTGGGGGTTTCTAATCACTATGGCTTGAATCATTTTGGGATCTACTCTTATGCCTTTTGTAGAGACTATATGACTAAGGAAAGCAATATTAGTTAACCAAAATTCGCATTTGGACAATTTTGTATACAACTTCTTATCATGAAGTGTCTGAAGAACCACCCAAAGATAAACATCATGTTCCTCCCATGACTTGGAATTTACCAAAATATCATCTATAAACACTACCGTGAATTGATCCAAGTACGGTTGGAATACTCTGTTCATTAAGTCCATAAATGTTGCAGGAGAATTAGTCAATCTAAACGGCATTACCACAAATTCATAATGTCCGTACGGAGTCCGAAAAGTCATCTTCAAAATATCCTCCTTTTCGATCTTTAATTGGTGGTATCCTGACCTCAAGTCTATATTAGAGAACAGCGTTTCCCCCTTTCATTTGATCAAAAAATCATCAATCATCAGAAGAGGATACTTGTTCTTTATTTTTACTTTATTTAACTGACGATAATCAATACATAACCGCATAGACCCATCATTCTTTTTCAAAATATAACAGGTGCTCCCCAAGGAAAAAGATTAGGTCTGATAAATCCTTTATCGACTAGCTCTTGCAACTAGACTTTTAATTCTCTTAACTCCATTGGAGCAATTCGATACGGAGCCATAGAAACCGGTTCGTTACCTGGGTAAACCTCAATCCTGAATTCTACCTCACGATCTGAGGTAAACCCGATAATTCATCTGGAAAAACCTCTGGAAACTCCTTAACTGTTGGAATATCGCTTAGTCTCACTTCTGGCATTCGAGTGTCTATTATGTTAGCTAGAAAAGCTATGCATCCCTTTGAAATTATTTTCTTTGCAGTCATGGCTGATTTCACTTTTTCGCCAATCACTACTATTTCATATTCTTCCGTATTATTAAAATAATCGATCCATGCGACAATCCACCTATCCGTGATATGGAGACAACCAATCCATGCCTAAAATGATTTCAATCTCATCGAAAGTAAACTCCATCAAGTTTACCGGGAACACAACCCCTTGAATCTTTATCAGATTTTATACATACCTGAGTTACCCTTGCACTATGACACATAGGGTTTACCGCTATCATTTCACTAAAAATTGGTTCTAAAGAAATTTCTCTAGTTCTAACAACTTTGTACTAATATAAGAGTGTGTAGAACCAGGGTTAACTAGAACAAAGAAAGGCTCATAAAAAGGTGAAATATTTCTGTTATGATTTTCGGATCATCCTGATCCTCATTGGTCTTTATGCTATAAATTCATTTCACTCCCCGAGTCTCTTGTCTTTGGCTAGCCTCAAATTGACCGTCCAATCTTCCTCTTCCTCTACTTCTAATAGGTACCGCTATAGATCTCTCAGTTTGCGCTAATCTATCTCCGGCTCTCTATGGACAGTTTCAGACATAGTGACTAATTTCTCCACAAATAAAATAAGCGCCAGAGAGCACTCCACATACTCCTCGGTGTAATCTTCCACATGTCTGACATTGATTACTTCTTTCTCTATAAGCTCTACCCGAGCTAACAACAATAAATTGGGATTGTTTAGTTTTCGATGAAGCTGTAGCAAAATCAGCTCTATATGTATATCAGGAACCTGAGCCCCCTTGCCTCTCTTAGCATGATGTATAGATGAAGACATTCCAATCCTTTTACCCTTCTGCATACTCTGCTCCACTGCTAGAGTTTCCTCCTGAGCTCCTTCAATAGCCTTAACTATGTTTATAACTTCTTGCAGGCTAGGCAAGTTTAAGGCCAACATCATCTTTTTCAACTTAGGCATCAAACCTTCAATAAACCAATCCCATCGAAGATTTATCATTAGGAACTACCTCAGTAGCATAACGACAGAGCTTAATATATTCAGCCTCGTACTCATGCACTGCTCGCTCGCCTTGTTTTAAGTTAAGAAATTTGAACAACATTGACCTCATAAACTGCTCCTCGATATATTTGTTATTGAATTTATCTTGAAAGAATTATCAGTTCACTTGTTCAGGTTATGCATACATCATCGTAATTGACCACCATGCCCGAGTTGATCCTCAGAGTAATGATATAGCTCCGCCCTGTTTTTCATGATCGGAGCACTGTAGACTTTCCAACATCACCATCACATCATTCAACCATTAATAAGTATCCATCAGACCTTCACCTTCTTCTCCCCGGAACTCAGGAGCTCCCAAACTTCTTAACTCCTTAGGAATTAACATTCGTGGTGCTGGAGGAGCAGGGGATGAGGAGGTTGCAACCTTGTCAATATAGCATCGAGACCTTGCATAAAAGCTCCAAACTCTGGCACATGAATACCCTGATGTGCCAGTGCGATGGCGTTCTCAAATAGAATAAGTTGTTCACTATTCTCTTCATAACTTTCACTACCCGATCCATCTCTATTCTCTCGTTTAGCAACTCTTCTCGAATTCGTAGAATCTGACATTTAGTATAACATACATAAGGATAATACTTAAGTTAGTAAGGAGAGACGTCTATCATATTCTATCTATACTCTATAAGTAACCTTGACATCTTAGTGGCATGTAAACCCTTTTTACATTAAAATACACTTGATTTCGACCGAGAATCGACTAAACTTTTAGCTCTTATACTAATAAATGTAACACCCATCTCCTATATACCTTTTCGTACATGAGATATAGATGTCACATCACTTTTAAAACATTTCCCATTTGAAAACCCATAAAATTTTGTTCTTTTTTATAAACATTTTTAAATACAATAATAATAAAACATACATTAAAATTTCATAGATAAACAAAAAGAAAAGTTTAAACATTGTCTTTTGGCATCATGATAAATCAAATACATTTTAAAGTGCTCTTCCTATATCTATTACATGCCAATTAAATACATCAAAAGTAGATATGGATGTCATACTGTTACTGACGAGGCGACACTTGCTTTGTGATGTCTGATGATCTCCTTACTCCGCTTGTAAACCTACGAGTGAAATTAACACACACTAAGTAATTTCTTAGTGAGGCATAAACAACCATAAAAAAACTTCTAAGCATAAGTATAACATAACAATTATAATATCAAGTAACTCTTTTAATTTATAATAAACTCTATAATTTTGCACCTATAGTGCTAACACAGTAATTTACCAACTTTCTAGTCATGATCATTTTATTAAGATGCACATGTAGTGCCTATACGGTCGTTCATTAACACATGATGAATTCCGTGAGTTGCACACATAGTGTCATTACGGTTGTTCATCAACACATGATGAATTCCATGAGTTCCACACATAGTGTTTGTATGGTTATTCATCAACATATGATGAATTCAGTGAGTTGCACATAAAGTTCTTGTACAGTTATTTATCAACACATGATGAATTCTGTGAGTTGTACACATAGTGCCTGTACGATTGTTCATCAACACATGATGAATTTCGTGAGTTGTACACATAGTTCCTATAGTACACATAGTACAAATATACCATTGTACAATATGCTTTTAACAACATATATTTATAACTTTAATGTACATAATAAATGCACTCACCTGGGTTACCTCGCTATTTTATCCAAAACATAAATTTTGATTACTCAACTACTTTGCCTTTGCATTTTATTTTGCTTGACTCGGGAGCTTGATTTCGATCTACTCAAGCATCCATTAAAGACGTACAATATCAATTGTTAGTATATTTCCTAACATTTATACTTTAATAATATTCACAAGTACTATTATTTACATTTCTATAACAATTTCAACCTACCTTATAGTTATAGGCTCAATAGTATCGATACCCCTACCATGGTATCGATACTTCTATACTATGGTACCGATACCTTTCTCTCAGTATTGATACTACTACACTATAGTATCAATACTCCTTTCAGTATCGATACCATTTTGGCATTCTGTTATCCATGGTATCGATACTTTCCCTTTTAGTATCGATACCCCATCAGTATCGATACCACTTACCTAAATTTACCATTTTCAGCCCGATTTTTACTAACTTTTCCCCTTTAATCTCTTACTTTTACCTCCAATAATACTATTAAACTCTTCTTTACATAACCCAACTAACTTTACTTCATTTAACTTCTTATAACATCTCAAATTTCCAAAGAACATTTTTACCCAAGAATCATAACACTTTTTCTAACATGTTCTTAATCCCATCCAATGCTTCTAATCTCTTATTTACTTCTTTGACAAGTCAAATATACTAATAAACATCAGTAAAAAATCATATTCTTAAATTTCATTCAAAAACCCATTTTCTTCAATCTCAAATATTTCAACCATCTCCTAGTTTTAATCTTACATAACCCTTCCTTAAGCTTCCATAATACTCAATGATCCAACAACAACCCAAAAACAAGAGGAAGAGCTGGTTAAATTAAATCTTACCTTTGGCTATGGAGGATGGTCCTTGCACGGGGAAGAAGAAAAGAGATAACTCTATTGGTTTTACTTTCCCCTTTTCATTCCTAATCCCTAATAAGGAATGAATTTTAAATTCATTTCTGCTTAAAGGACCTAAATACCCTCTATATTCATTCATTTATAAAAATTGGTCATAAACAATATTCCAATCATTTCATTTTTTTATCATTTATACTAATAAGTCTTTAATTTTTAAAACTTTCAATAAGGACACTAATATGATATTTGGGGTATTACACTCTAGCCTTACCCTTAAACAAGAGTGAAGTTTGTTAAGTGTTTTATCGCAACATAAGAAAACACTTGGATGGACGATGATTGATTTGAAGGGGATTAGTCCTATTATTTGCATGCATAAGATTCTTCTAGAAGAATACCATAGAAACTCTATAGAGCCGAAATGAAGACTCAACCCAGTCATGAAGAAAGTGGTGATGAAAGAAATAATTAAATGGCTTGACGCTGGAGTGATTTACCTCATATTTAATAGCTCATGGGCAAGCCCTGTCCAATGTGCCCCCAAGAAGGTTTGCACAAATGTGGTGACTAATGAGTAGAATGAGCTATTTCCCATGCACAATGTCACATGATAGAGGATATGCATGGACTATCGTAAGCTCAACAAAGCTACAAAGGACCATTTTCCTCAATTTTTCATCGATCAAATACTAGATTGATTCACAGGCAAAGCATTTCATTGCTTTCTAGATGTGTATTCTTGGTATAATCAAATTGCCATTGTAATACCCCAAATTTTGGTTACTAACCAAAATATAAGTTGTGAAAGTTTAGTGGCCAAAGTATAAAATTAGGAAAAGTTTAATATCCTAAGTGGTAATTTTCCCAAAAACAATTTTATTCCATAATATATAGTTTACTTTTGATAGTGGGATTTATTGAAATCAGATTCTTGATCTGAAATTTACGTTGAAAACTAGAAAGGGTTAAAGTCTGGTAAGAAATCATCAAACATAATCGAATAGAAATTTCAGGAAAAATTGAAGCATGATAAATTAGGATTAAAATATTATTTCTACATGTCAAAATGATGGAAAATAATATGGATCATTGGATTTGAAGATTGATTTCCATGTTTAATTTGGACTGTTGGATCAAAGTGGCAATATTGCAATTTTTGGAAAGTTGCTTGGTAAAATTGGAAAAGGGTAAAATATTTTGTTCATCTTTGACTTTGGAAAGATGATAAGGTTATGTAGCTTGGTATTATTATAAATATCAAGTTTCATTATGGTAAAATGAACATTTCACATTAAATGAAATTTTAATTCATTTAAGCTTAAATAAAAGGTAAATTAACATGAAATTTACTTAAAAATTTCATGTAAGCTTGATAATTTCTAGCAATATTGCCGTGAGTCCCTAACCCAAGTTAAGAAAATTTTGTTCTTCATTTTCGAGCAATTTCCTTTGGATTTTTATCATATCGTGAAATATAAAATTGTTCTATTAAAAAAACGCTATCATTTAATACCTTTATTGCTTGAAAATTTGGTTTGTGTTCAAAGATCCCAAATTCTAGGGTTTATGTTCACATTACGTTTTATGGAATTGATGAAGCATTTTGATTTTTTTGAGGTTGTAGAATCAATTCCAAGAATGATTTATGATTAAAATAAACTTTACATGCCTATATAAGCTATGGATAATTTCAGTATGACCCTAATCTTGGATGAAGTTTATGTTATGATGAATTTTGATTAGGGCTTTGATTGTAGAGATTTTATAAGTTTGAATCGAGCTTGATTTCATGCTTGAATCGAATAAAAATCCTAGTCCATGGTATATAAACCATTCGACCTTAAGGAAGATGACAGGGAAAAATTTTGAAAAAAAAATTCATGTGGGTTAGAAATGATATTAGATAGGTTCTATAATACTTAAAAAAATTTTACACCAATCTATAATTTTATGAAAGTTGGGGGACCAAATCAACAATTATGAAAAAGTTGTGTTTTTGTATAATTGTTCAATAATTGTTTTACCATGATGGAAATTACTATTTGGGGACTAAAATTGAAGTTAGAACGTGAAATTTAGTCATTTTGGAAAGTTGACAAAGTTTGAGTGTTAAATAGTAAACATTGAGAAAGTTAGTTGATTTAATGGTAAATATAGCACTGTTGAGGTATTTAGGCTGAAAGTTTAATGTGAAAATTATTGTGATTATCTGAGCCTTGAATTGAAGTATTAATAACAAGAGCCCAATATGAATATAAAGGAAAAGTTAAGATGAATTTTAGAAGAATTCGAAAATAATAATACTTTTGGAGTATTATTATTAAGTATGAAATGTTAATAAGAATACTAACATATATCTTATATATGTATATGCTTTGTATGGATGCTCATGTAGATAGTGATCGAACTCTTGATACAAGCAAACCAAAAGGCAAGGAAAATGTTCAAGAATAGTCGAATTTTGTCAGTAAGGCATAATAGTGAGGCATACCAGGTGACTGCATTTATTATGTACTTATATGATATGAGGACGACTTGTGATGAGTCAACCTCGAGTATTTTTATTTAAATATGTTTTATCACATTTTGAAATATTTTCATAAATTTTATGAAAATGATTTTAAGGTAAAACTGCCCTAAAACAAATGGATGTGTTTCACAAAAATTATTATTTATCAATGGTTTGGAATAAATGTTTAACCTGCGATTTGGATTTTAAAGCCTATGGTATGTACATGTAGAGTCATAGGTGCAATAGTAATACCATAAATAAGGTGGTATTGTAGTAGTACTTTCTGTACTGTAGAGATGTGTATGTAATTAACATACTTGGTGTGTGATGGATATCTATCGATTTTGTTTAATGCATTATTGCATTTCCATACCAATACTTTGTGTACTTGGAGTAGTACTTTGTGTAATATGGCACTTTGTGTGCAAGGATGGTAGTCATACGAGATTACTACTCCAGAAATGGTTAATATAGTGTTGTTGTGTACCATAGTACCTATATGTTATTGTAGAACTTAGGTGCTTATTGTGTACCATGCATTCTCATTTTTCATACATTGGGCTGTGAATGTATATTTTGGAATATACTAATTGATAAGTATGTTAGGGATACAAAATACTGTTTCACATGTTATTTGATGGAAAATTGGCATATCAAGTCAGTTTTATGCGTTAATATATTTTATATAATTAAACTCATATTTTGATCTTTTAAGAAATACTTATGTTTTAATATGCCTCATTTATTATATTATGCCTCACTAAGTGAATACTTAGCGTGATGATTTTCACACGTGGGTAATAGCATACGATCGAAGTAAGGAGTGCAGTTGATATCATTTGTCAAGGATTGCCTCATTAGTAATAGTATGACATCTCTAGATGTTTATTTTGATATTACTGGTCGGTATGTACTTAGATATTATATGATGCTCTGATAGGACATATGGTGCTTAGTTTGTAGTACTATATTATATTCGAACTTAAACTACTATATGATGGGTTTCAAAATGCTATTTATATGTTAGTAGTTGAAGAACATTTTATAACCTATATTATTAAACTATTTATTTAAGGAAAAAAATTTACTGGTTTTCAAGTACGAAAATGTTTTAAAAGTCAAGTGACATTTGTGACTCGTGTACGGGGAGGTATACGGGAAATGGGTGTTACAGTTATTGGTATCAAAGTTACAAGTTTAGTCGATGCTCAGTCAAAAATGAGTGTATTTTATGTAAAAAGTTTGTATATACCACTAGGATGTCAAAGTTATTGATATGGTGTTTCATGAAGTTAATGCATTAGAGAAATCCATTAAAAAATTTAAACAGATTACAAGAGAAGTTGAATCGGATGAAGATCTTATAACTCCATAAAAAGCCTCAATTTACAGTCTTTTCACTTAAGTTATTGCTCGTCTAAACAAAGTATGCACAACATTTTAGTTGCATTTAGTTGCATATAGGTTATGTTAGCTTGTGGTGGATAAGTTTTGCTTAGGCAAGATTTATTTGGTCTGACTGATGCAGCTGAGGATAAAGGGTTGTTTGGATTGTGTTTGTGCAGGAAACTTAGAGGAAGAATATTTTAGTCGTGACAACATAAATTTGCAAAGGCCAATGGAACATATAAGAACGTGAGGAGCAGATTTATCTCACCGAGGCAAGGTTTATCTGAAGAAGTCTGAAGTAGGTGTGGAAAAACTGCCTATGTCACACGCTAGCTGGATGACCTACTTCATGTAAAAGCAAGCCTTAATTATTCTGACAGTCGCCTTTCTTTTTTAAGTCTGGGCATTTAATAACGACTATTTAAGGAAACTCCAAAAGCATGCAAAGCCCTAGGAGATCTTTTCTTATAAATAAACAGCCCTAGCCGCCAAAGAGGGAGGCAAGCACTTATCAGAATTGTCACGAAAGAGCCCTCGGTTTTGGGAGTCGTTCTTCCTTTATTCTTAAATTCTTTATCTATTTCGGTTGTATTAAACGTTGAAACTTGGATGATTTTTTATAGCACCATGACTGCTTACTTGGTGTTAAACTTTGTTTTGCCTGAACAATATTTTTATGTTTTATGAATGATGAATTGTGTTTTGCTTATGACTATTTTGGTCATTGTTTAAATATTTTACCTTATGCTGTAAGAGCATCGAGAGATCGCCTGGGGTTTTGGTAAAACATGTATTAGCAATATAAGAGCATTGAAAGATATCTTTTTGTCTAGATAGTGATTCTTATATTCGAGATAATTAAGATAGATCCACATGAGCAATGGAATGAATACGGGATAGTGAAGTTCTAACTCTTTACCTTAGAGATAAGGAGTGAATTTCAGTCGACTAAAAGGGATAGATGCTAGGGTAGGATAGACAACGCCTATAGTTTACGCTGAGAGGTATTGTTACAACATTAGTTTGACAAACCAAGGGTTGTAGTTAATGTTGAGGAATATTGCCATAGCAACCATCTAATCATACCTAATAATCATGTCAAGCAGCTTTAGCAAGTCATGATAATTCATTCTAGACTTAGAATAATTGTTGTCAATACAAAAGTTTAGCATAAGTGCTCTGTGATAAGTCTGAATATGTGAGGTTGTTTGCATTACATTTAAACCAGCACTTGTTTTATTTTATTCAAGCATTTTGCAAACTTATTTTGTCCCAACCAAACTTTTCTGCAACCAATATATTACTTCTTGTTTTATTAATATCAGCCCTTAAGTTGACAACTTAGTAGGAATTAGTTTGTGACACTAGTTCTAGTTGTGGTGACAATAAATTTACAATCCAATCCCCGTTGAGACGATACTCACTCACTACTATATTACTTACATCGATTGTGTATACTTGCACTGATTTTCTTGCATTAGCTTATACATTTACAAGCGATCAAATTTTTGGTGTCGTTGCCGGAGATTGGCAACTGGCGAAATTTTTAGCATAACAAGTTCTTTTTGTGTCACCTTATATTTATTTAGTCTAACATAGTTTATTATTTTCTTTTGTAGTTTTTTATTATTGCATGACCTTGAGATCTGCTGGTAAGCCTTTGGAACCATTCGACCCTAAAGTTGAGCAATAATTCGACCCTGAAGTTGAACAATCATTCAGACAAAGGTTGCGTGCCCAAAGAACCAGAGAACAATTAAACCAACTGCAAATACAAGACAACATGGGAGATCTAGGACCTGATGCAACCATCAATCTTCAAGTTGCAAGGCCAAGAGCGATACTAGATCATTTGAACCTGATTCTCAATGACCTCAATCCAGGCATAGTGGCACCTGAAATTCAAGCCACTCATTTCGAACTTAAATCTGTGATGTTTAACATGTTAAACTCTATTGGATAATTTGGTGGTTCACCCAATGAGGATGCTAGGCAGCATGTTCGTTCTTTCCTTAAAGTATGTGATTCATTTCGACAATAAGGAGTACATGAAGATGTGCTTAAATTGAAAATTTTCCCTTACTCCCTACACAATAGAGTAAGAGCCTGGCTCAGCGGAGTTCCATCCGGCTCAATGGACTCATAGGCAGATTTATGCAAGAGTTTCTTACACCGATATAATCTGCCCAATATGAATACACAGCTCTGCAATGACATTGCGAGTTTTCACCAAGGAGATGATGAATCAATGTAAGAATGTTGGGATAGATACAAAAGTCTACTTCACAAATGTGTTAACCATGGGTTTCCCGATTGGAAGCAAGTGGTGATGTTTTATAACGGATTCAATGCACCAACTGGAATGATGTTAGATGCCTCAGCAAATGGCACCTTACTGGACAAATCACCCGAGGAAGCTTTTGACATCCACGATAGGATAGCAAATAATGATTATCAAATTTCAAATACAAGATTGAGAACTGGCAGAAAATATTCGGAGCATATAAATTAGATGGTAAGGATTCGGTAGCCGCTCAACTTTCTGCCAAAACTAATAAGTTGAAAAATTTGCAACGTCCCAATGAGGTAAGAGAAGTCAAGGTAACCAATAACGCATTCATATTTTGTCACGACAACCATCATGAGAGTGAATGTCCGAAAAACCATGAGTCAACCAATTTTATGGGCAACTACAATCGAAGCAATAATAACCCCTATTCAAACACGTACAATCCTGGTTAGAGACAACACCCAAATTTTTCATGGAGTAATCAAGTAAACAACAACAATTAAGCAGTAAAATATAGGTCACATCAAAATAATTCTGACCATTAACATTTCATAATCATCATCATCAGCAACCCTGGCAAAACAATAAATGTATAGCTTCTTCCTCTAATACTAATTCCAATACTAATTACTTGGAGTTATCATTGCAGGAATTTATGGCATCGATAAAAGATTTCATGGCTTTCACAAAGACCTTGATGTATTAACATTCTGCAACAATTAAAAATCAAGGAATTTTGTTACAAAGCCAAGCAACACTTTTACAAAGTCATAGTTCATCTCTAAGAGCATTGGAGAATCAAGTGGGACAAATTGTTACATCATTACATTCTCACCCACAAGGAAATCTCCCTAGTGATACTGAAATCACTAAACATCATGGGAAAGAGCAATGCAATGTACTTACATTAAGGAGTGGAAAATAGGTCAACCAAGATGACAAGTTTGGGGGAGAACACTCAAACAGTTTTTGCCATGGCATAACACAATCAGAGGATCGAGCTGGAAATGTTGAACTAGAGGAAGCGCTTGAAGAGAAGGAAAGAACTGAATGCTCAGAAAAATATCGCTCAAACAATGTGAAATTCATGGCCAAGGCCAGCGATTCTTCAGCATCTACAGCAAACAATGTGAGACCTCCACCACCGTTCCCTCAACGGTTGAAGAAGCATGGTGATGAAATCCAGTTCAAAAATTTTTTTGATGTTCTGGATCAGTTGTGTATCAATGTTCCCTTACTTGAAACAATCGCACAAATGCCTTACTATGCCAAGTTTCTTAAAGGCATTGTTACAAAAAATAGAAGGTAGAGCATGTTGTCACGGCAATAGAAATCTGTTCGGCAGTAAGCAAACTCCCACCAAAACAAAAAGACCCTGGAAGCTTTATAATACCATGCTCAATTGGTAATGACTTCATAGGACAAGCCCTTGTTGATATGGGATCAAGTGTAAACTTGATACTAAAGTCCATATTTATGAAACTAGAAGGGTAACACGCCTGTCCAACCTCAATCATCCTAAAACTGGCCGATCGGTCTTATGTGGCCCAAGGGCATAGTAGAAGACTTCATAGTGAAGGTGGATAAATTCGTATTTCCAGTGGATTTTCTCATCTTGGATTGCAAAGCCGATAAAAACGCCCCGATCATTATGGGACGACCCTTCTTAGCTACTGAAAGAATTCTAATAGATTATGAAAAGGGAGAGTTCACAATGCGAGTAGGAGAGCAAAGCGTCACCATCAATGTATTCAACTCCATAAAATATGTGGACGATTTAGAGGAGTGCCAATGCATTAGAGAAGTACAGGAAAATAATCCTTGGATGAGGTAAATCTTTATGACTCGATGAATACAGTGCTTTGTACCATGACCCTACAACTGAGATACACTGACAAGATATTTGTGGCTCAGGCGAAGTATTTTTAGAAGACAATTATGAAAATTATGGCCCTGACAATGGAAATTTGAACAATGAGTGCCCTGAAAATAACATCAATGCAAGATACAGAGGAAATACAAAGGATCAACCGAGGCTTTTTCATAATAAATCAGGTATGAGATTCGAACTCTTAGATTATGATGAAGTTAAGTCTCAAGAGTCATCCTTACAACATGCACCGAAACTTGAACTTAAAACTTTGCCATCACATTTGAAGTATGCGTATCTAGGAGATAATGAAACTTTACCAGTATTAATTTCTGCCAACCTAATCTCCTATCAGGAGAATAGCTTGTTGAATATTTTGTCACTGCATAGAAAATCTTTCGAATGGACAATGGCAGACTTGAAAGGAATCAGTCTGACTATATGCATACAAAAAATCAATCTAGAAGATAGCCATAGCACTTCGGTAGAACCCCAAAGAAGGCTCAACCCAATCATGAATAAGGTAGTCATGAAGGAATTTATAAAATGGTTGGATGCATGAGTAATTTATCCTATATCGGATAGTTCATGGGTCAGCCCAGTGCAATGTGTACCAAAGAATAGTGGTTTGACCATGATTAAAAGTGAACATGACGAACTCCTCACCATAAGAACAGTCACGAGCAGACGCATATGCATGGATTACAGGAAGCTCAATAAAGCCACAAAGAAATGTCATTTTCCCCTCCCTTTTATCGACCAAATGTTTGATAGGTTAGCGTGAAAAGCATTTTATTGCTTTCTTGATGTTTACTCAGGGTATAACCAAATAGCCATAGCACCAGAGGATCAAGAGAAAACCACTTTCACTTGCCCATATGGTACCTATGCATTTAGACGAATGTCGTTTGGACTGTGTAATGCTCCAGCTACATTCCAAAGATGCATGATGGCAATCTTTTCAGATATGATGGAAGAATGTATGGAAATATTTATGGACGATTTCTCCGTCTCAGGTGATGATTTTGACCGATGTTTCGATAATCTATCCAAGGTACTGAAACGATGTGAAGAAGCCAACCTAGTGCTGAATTGAGAGAAATGACATTTTATGGTAACTAAAGGAATAGTGTTGGGTCAAAAAATTTCATACCGAGGAATTGAAATCGATAAAGCCAAGGTGGACATGATTGCAAACCTTCCCCCACCCACCAACGTGCGAGGTGTATGCAGTTTCCCTTGATATGCAGGCTTCTATAGGCGGTTCATAAAAGAATTTTCGCAAATCTCTAAACCCTTGTATCTTTTGCTTGATCAAAATCATCAATTTGAATTTACTAATGATTGTTTAAATGCCTACACAGATTTGAAGAAAAAGCTTTCGGTAGCACCAAATGTTATCCCACCGGACTGGAATGAACCATTCGAACTCATGTGCGATTCTAGTGATTAAGCAATCGGACCAGTGCTAGGGCAACGAAAAAGTAAAATCTTTCATGTTATATACTATCTGAGCTGTACTCTTAATGATGTACAAGTAAACTATACCACAACTGAAAAAGAACTCTTAGTAGTAGTATTTGTATTCGATAAGTTTAGGCCATATCTAATAGGCACTAAGGTAATTGTGCATACATATCACTCTACCATTAAATATCTGATTAATAAAAAAGATGCAAAGCCTAGACTAATTCGGTGGATATTATTACTACAGAGTTTGATTTAGAGATCAATGATAGAAAAGGTATAGAAAATCAAGTGGCAGACCATTTGTCTAGGCTAAATAACAAACCTGATTGTCCTGACATAACATACATTAAAGAGGATTTCCCTTATGAGAAAATATTATTTGTCACAGCTGCACCATGTTATGCTGACATAGTTAACGTTCTTGTTAGTGGTATTGTTCCTCTTGATTTATCTAGCCAGTGTTGATAGAAGTTTCGACATGATGTGCAACATTACTGCTGGGATAAACCGTTTCTATTCAAATAATGTGGAGACCAAATAATCCGAAGATGCATTCCAGAAGAAGAATAGAAAGATATTATACATCAATGCCACTCGTCACCATATGGAGGTCACTTTGGTGGAATAAGAACAACAACGAAAGTTCTTCAGTCTGGATTTTATTGGCCAACCTTGTTCAAAGATTCGTATGAATTCTATAAGACATGTGATAGATGCCAACGAATAGGAAACATATCGAAACGAGATGAGATGCCATGGCAAAATATTCTGGAAATTTAACTGTTCGACGTATGGGGAATAGACTTCATGGGACCTTTTCCCACATCATTTGGAGATTTGTACATTCTCTTGGCAGTGGATTATGTATCCAAATGGGTTGAAACCATCACAATACCTAAAAATGATTCCAAAACGGTGTTAAAATTGTTGCATAAAAATATATTCACCCGATTTGGAACACCACGAGCTATCATCAACGATGAAGGCACACATTTCAACAACAAACTGATTTTCAATGCACTAAAATGATATGGAGTATGATATAGGACCACTATGGCGTATCACCCTTCAACGAATGGACAAGCCAAAGTGTCTTACCGGGAAATTAAACAAATCCTTGAGAAAGTGGTCAACCCAAGTCGAAAGGACTGGTCTTCGAAGCTAGATGAAGCACTATGAGCTTATCGCACAGCATTCAATATACCATTGTGAATGTCATTGTTCAAACTAGTGTATGGAAAAGAATGTCACCTGCCTGTGGAACTAGAACATAAATCCTATTGGGCCATCAGAAATTTAAACATGGATACTCAACTTGCTGGAGAAAGAAGACTCTTGGAACTGAACGACATGGATGAATTCAGAGTACACACATACGAGAATGTCTACCTATACAAGGAAAAAACAAAACGATGGCATGACAAAAAAATATTGTCGAGGTAATTTTATTCTGGACAACAAGTACTGCTCTACAATTCACGTCTTAAGTTATTTCCAGGCAAGTTAAAATCATGATGGTCAGGACCATGACAATGGAGCAATTGAAATCCAAAACCAAAACGATGGCTACAACTTCAAGGTAAATGGGCAGAGGATCAAGGAGTACACATGAGCCCCAATCATGCGCGACAAACCGGCATCGTTAGCACATGATGCCCAAGAGTTTACTTTACTTACTTAAACAAAATTTGTTGCCTAGTCAACGAAAATTTGAATCCTGTACATAAATAAATTAAGTTATTTTCTACTTTCATTATCTATTTTATTTTATTTTCTTTATTTATTGTAGGCATACAAAGAACATGTCGCAGCATGGGGAGTTAGAGCATGCATGAAAAGAAAGCAAACCCTAGGATACATGGTTTTAGCGACAAAATAAAGAGGGAAAGAGATATTTTCCCCCACTTTATGTCTAATCATATATTTCTCATTGAATGCAAAAATCTTTTCCCCCTGTGTAAGGAAAAAACTACCCCGAAACCATCCATTACTTTCCAAAGAAAAAAACTGCAGAACTTCTTCTTCTTCATCATGCCTCGCTCTCTCTCTGGCAAACAAGAAAATTTTCTTTCTCTCAACGAAATCCTCCCCATCGCCACCACTGATTTCTCCAAACCAACCAAGTACAATGGTAAGATCAAGGAAAGCCCCAACCTCAACACAAAGTTTTGAACGTTTCCAAATAACCAAAGTAGAAGCAGACTTCAAAATGCTTCAGAAACAACAAGTATATTTAGAAGATGGATTCGTCTTTCCAGTTGAGGATGAGGAGTCGTTTGGACCAGAGGTGATGGTTGTGATAAAGAAACACAACTGGGAGAAGTTTTCTTACCATCCCAAAGCCGTAGTACCAGTGATAGTGAGGGAGTTCTACGCCCACCTCGAGGACCCATTAAACAACACGGTGTACGTCCCAGGGAAGCTCCTTCGATTTTCCCCTTCAGCACTCAATAGATACTTTAAGTTGAGGAAAGTAAAGGAGCAACACAAATGATTCGTGGCTGAGGTGGATCAAGAAATGTATAGCGGAGTACTGGAAGATTTATGCTTTGGGTGGGTCAAGTTCAAAGGAAATGCCCCAATGAGGAAGAAAGTCGATCGACGAGCCCTCAAACCGATCATGAAACTGTGGAACCACTTTCTCAAGGGCAAACTTATACCCATGTCTCACAACACCACTATACTAGTGAAAAGATTGATGCTCTTGCACTCGATCATATACGAGAGGAAGATCAACGTTGGCGAACTCATCTTTGAGTAAATCCACGAATGTGCCAAGAGGAACCGGAGCAATCTATTGTTTCCCAACTTGATTACAACACTGTACAAGAAAAAGAAGGTCCTCGAGGAGCCCTTTGAGGATTTTATTAAATCCAAGAATGGTATCACCAAGAAGAAGGTACTTGAGTTGATGAGTTTTGATGATAACACCACGCATGAAGGTTTGGAACGGGGAGTAAAATCAGTTATTATGGCTAGAATGGTCGTTGTGGTTACGTATATGAGAGAAACACGTGAAAAGATCGGGTGCCTAGAGGATGACATGGAGATCTATTTTGAGTATGTCAAGGTAAGGGACGCACAACTCAATGCCTTCTTCAAAGAGTTGATCCCGAACACAAACTCCAATCTGCCACCCTTCCCTAGCGTCATCCTCAAATACACTGCTAATGATAGCACATTCCACGCCTCGACATCGAATGTCCCTCCATAGGTTCCCCCACGAGTACCCACTAATGTGCCACCACTGGCAACCTATGTCTTGCCCGTACCAGAGGAGGGCTAAGGCGACACAGAAGAGTTCCTCAGCTCCTCATCTTTCTCATCCTCTGCAAGCAGTGAAGATACCCCACCCAACTTCTTCTCAGATGAAGATTTCACTCCAGTACCAAAGTAAACCAAGCACGATCCCATGTAATTCCCTATCCGTCAAGCAACGCCAGTCCCAGCAGCAGTTCCCAGCCCAGCACCAGTTCCAGCACAACCGAATCCTACTACCGAGCAACCAACTCTAGCACAAGCCTCAACCAACAAGAAGCACTACAAGAGAATGAGAGGTTGTATAGTTAAATTGTCTCCCTCGACGACAGCAGTAGTAGACTCGGGATCCGAGAGTTTTTCTCATCCAAAACGACGCCCAACACGACGTCCAGTCAAGCCACCCCACCACAGTGAGTTTTCATTTTAGTTTTAGTTTTTTTTTTCACATCTGCATATAGCATCATGTAGTTTTAGTTTTCATACATTGAGGACAATTTATCCCTCAAGTTTGGGGGAGGTATTTTGCCATATATTTCCATACTTTGTTAAAAAGAAATTGATGATGATTGGTTAAAAATTTTAGTTGTCATGATATAAGCAGGTTAAGACTATTGTTTGGAATAAATTAGGGATGCTCACTGATGAATGCATACATTTATTGCCTAGGCCAGAATTATTGTAAGACTGTCTAAAGAAGTGAACTAACCCTAGGCCTGATTCTTTGAAATTTACAAACACGATTATAGGTTGTCCCTGCTTAAGTTAATCTATAAATTTTTTAGGAAAGAACTTTCTATTTACCGAGACTTCAAAAATATTTTAAGAGAAAGGAAAACTCCCTAGTGTTTAAAAACTTGAAAAATAAAAAGGGACATTCCACTGTGCAAAGGCATAAATAGAAAACTTTATAACAAATTAAGAGTAGCCAAGGCATATGAATGAATGAAAGTAGTCAACGATGACTCTGCCCGACTAGCTTGGGGGTGGAAGGTATGGTCTCTTTCACCTAGAGTGTGGGACGGTAAGTGTGATGAGCTGACTCCCCTATAAAAAAGAGAGAATAAAAGTTGATAAATAACTAGGAGTATAAACTAAGCTTGACAAATAATTTGATGCCTTGACAATCTGAAGTTCATACTTTAAGTTTTCTAATTACTTTTATGCATAGACTGGTTACAATCACACACACATAATAGCAAGGAATCCTGACTAGGAAGGGACTTGACTGGTATGGCTGTCGAACATGTTGAGGCCAAATATTTTTCCTGAGGGCAGAAATCTAAAACCATATGATTTTCTTAACGTTGCTTTGCCATGACAATTTTGATTTTCTTCTAGTTATTATACATTGCTTGAGGACAAGTAATAGCTTAAGTTTGGGGGTGTGATAACTCCGTAAAAAGACTCAATTTCCAGTCTTTTCACTTAAGTTATTGCTCGTCTAAACAAAGTATGCACATCATTTTAGTTGCATATAGGTTATGTTAGCTTGTGGTGGATAAGTTTTGCTTAGGTAAGATTTATTTCGTATGACTGATGCTGTTGAGGAGAAAGGGTTGTTTGGATTGTGTTTGTGCATGAAACTTACAGAGGAAGAATATTTCAGTCCTGACGACGTAAATTTGCAAAGGCCAATGGAACAAATAAGAACGTGAGGAGCAGATTTATCTCGCCGAGGTAAGGTTTATCTAAAGAAGTCTGAAGCAGCTATAGCGAAACTGCCTATGTCACACGCCAGTTGGATGACCTACTTCACGTATAAGTAAGCCTTAATTATTCTAACAGTCACGTTTCCATTTTAAGTTTGGGCATTTAATAACGATTATTTAAGAAAACTCCAAAAGCATGCAAAGCCCTAGGAGATCTTTTCTTATAAATAATCAGCCGTAGCTGCCAAAGAGGGAGGCAAGGAAGAAGAGAGAAGATCTTTACTCAAGGCGTGAGCGAGCAACTACAGTTCTTTCTCACCATTTACCAACCAACCTTCCTTGGTGTCCTCCATAGCCAGACTGTAGCAGAGCGGTGATCAGGTCTCGAGAGAGGCTGATCACCAAGGCAGGCGCAGTGCTGATCAGAATTGTCGCGACAGAGCCCCCGGTTTTTGGAGTCATCCTTTCTTTGATCTTAAACTCTTTATCTATTTGGGGTAGTATTAAACGTTGAAACTTGGATGATTTTTTATAGCACCATGATTATCTTACTTGCTGTTAAACTTTGTTTTTCCTGAACAATATTTTTATGTTTTATGAATGATGAATTATATTTTGCTTATGACAGTTTTGCTCATTGTTTAAATATTTTACCTTACGCTGTAAGAGCATCGAGAGATTGCCTGGGGTTTTTGTAAAACATGTCTTGGCAATATAAAAGCATTTATAAATAGCCTTTTGTCTAAATAGTGATTCTTATATTCGAGAGAATTAAGATAGATCCACGTGAGCAATGGAATAAATTTGGGATGGTGAAGTTCTAACTTGTTTACCTTAGAGATAAGGAGTAAGTTTCAATCGACTAAAAAGGATAGATGCTAGAGTAGGATCGACAACGCATATAGTTTACGTTGAGAGGTATTGCTACAATAATAGTTTGACAAACCAAGGGTTATAGTTAACGCTGAGGAGTATTGCCATAGCAACCGTCTAAGAATACCTAGTAATCCTGTAGGGCAGCTTTAGCAAGTCATAATAATTCATTCTAGACTTACAATAATTGTTGCCAATACAAAAGTTTAGCATAAGTTCTTTGTAATAAGTCTGAATATATGAGGTTGTTTGCATTATATTTAAACCAACACTTGTTTTATTTTATTCCAGCATTCTG
The DNA here is from genome assembly GCF_006381635.1 of Hibiscus syriacus. Lineage (NCBI taxonomy): Eukaryota > Viridiplantae > Streptophyta > Magnoliopsida > Malvales > Malvaceae > Hibiscus > Hibiscus syriacus. Next base: position 351,517 of record NW_024062536.1, on the reverse strand, counting down.
CATACTTATTTTACCTCGACCAAACTTTTCTGCAACCAATATATTACTTCTTGTTTATTAATATCAGTCCTTACGTTGACAACTTAGTAGGAATTAGTTTGTGACACTAGTTCTAGTTTTGGTGAAAATAAATTTCCAATCCAATCCCTGTGGAGATGATACTCACTCACAACTATATTACTTGCATCGATTGTTTATACTTGCACATATTTTCTTTCCTTAGCATATACATTTACAAGTGATCAGGATCCAGAGGAGATTATTGAATCTATTGATGACTCTAAGGTTTCTACATGTAAACTTAAATATTTGAGGTATATTTAAGTTAAGCATTAAGTTGCGTAAAGAAACGTTGATTTAAGTTAGAGGAAATAAGTAAGCCATATGTAAGTTGTCCGTTAAAGCTGAGTTATTAGTGAATCAGATGATAATTATGTTATCATTCTAAATGTTTTAAAATTAGTTTGAGTGAGAGTAGATGTTAAGTTTTTTCTGGACTTGGTAGAGTTACCATGCGGAGCTAAATTCGTGGAATGGATTGTCTACCCCCTTCCATGCTACAATAAATTATCGCTTAGATTGCAGTTGAGTTTCAAGAACTTGAAAAGTATCGAGTTCGTAGTGGTAGGAAAAAGAGTAAATTTGTTTACTAGTGTGATTTTAGCATTAACTACTATGAATTTATTGCTACAGAGTTGTCAAGTCTTCTTATTAAAAGATGTCGATATTTAGAATTTCATAGATGAGATAGAAAATGTTTCTACTTCTCAAGAATATTTTCACTGGATCCAAAAAAGTTATACGGATTACCTCAATAATGAAATAAGGAATTTTAAAATAGAGGTATTCTATTCGACTTGATCTCAAGTGATATGATAGTGGTAAACTTTATGGGTCATGGTGCAAGTTTGAGTCGGACATGTAGTAAATGTCTGATAAAAATTCAATGGGCTATGTTCCTGGTGAATCAGATGGAATTATCATTTGACAAGTTTAAGATCATATTGGGTATGGGTTGGTTATCTCCGCATTACGGTTGGGCTGATTTTCGCAAGAGCGATTATTTTAGAAAGATGCAAAGGATTTTGAAATTATAGGGATTGGTGAAAAATAAAAATCACTGCCCAGTATGATATCTACAATGATTGCAAAGAAAATGATGTCAAAAGGATGTATAGCTTTTCTAATTAATGTGATAGATTCTCAAGTACCTGATGTAATATTGTATGATATTCCCGCAGTTCAAAAATTTCCATATGTCTTTTGAAGATGAATTACCTGGGTTACCTTCGGATCGAGAGGTGGAATTCAAGATTGATGGTTATCAAGGTATTGAGCATGTTTCTATGGTTTTTTATTGAATGGATCTGACCTAGTTAGGAGAACTAAAGGCTCAGTTACAGGATTTGCTTGATCAATGTTTCATCAGACCCAATGTTTCACATTGGGAAGCATCTGTGCTTTTTATGAAAAATAAAGATAGGTCTATGCGATTATGTATAGATTATCAACAGTTAAATAAAGTAACAATAAATAACAAGTATCCATTTCGAGGATTGATAATTTGTTTGATCAATTGAAAGGAGCAGAGGTGTTCTCTAAGATTGATCTTTGGTCTAATACTTCCAATTAAAGATTAAAGATGAGCATATTCCTAAGACAACTTTTCAGATATTATATAGACACTTTGAGTTGTGGTGATGCCATTCGGTTTGACTAATGCTCCTATGGTGTTTATAGATTTGATGAACTGAGTATTTTATCCTTACTTGGATCAGTTTGTAGGTGGTATTTATTGATGACATTTCGGTGTATTCAAAGACGAATGAGGAGCATAACGTCATCTTTGTATTGTTCTTCAGACTCTTCAAGAGAAAAAGTTGTACGTGAAGCTATCCAAGTGTCAATTCTAGTTGATAAAGGTTGTTTCATTGGCCATATTGTCTCGAAAGAATGGATAAGGGTAGATCTTAAGAATATTCAAGCTATAGTGGAGTGGAAGCCTCCAAATAATGTTTTTGAGGTTTGGAGTTTCTTAGAACTTACTGGTTATTATTGAAGGTTCGTGAAGAACTTTTCGATGTTAGCTTCACCTCTAACCAAGTTGTTAAGTAAAGATGTACCTTTTGTTTGGACGGAGAAATGTGAAGAGAGTTTTGAAATGCTAGAGAAGATTTTAACAGAGGCATCAGTTCTTGTATAACCTGAGTCGGGTAAAGATTATGTGGTTTTAGTGATGCATCTCATAAAGGCTTGGGATGTGTGCTCATGCAAGAAGGTAAAGTTTTGGCCTATGCCCTAAGACAATTAAAGACTCACGAGAGGAATTACCAAACACATGATTTAGAGTTGGAAGCGATCGTGTTTACTTTAAAGATTTGGCGCCATTATCTATATGGTGAGTGGTTCTATATTTATACATATCACAAAAGTCTAAAGTACTTGTTGACTCCAAAAGGAGCTGAACATGAGATATATAAGATGGATAGAGCTTTTAAAGATTATGATGTGATCATCGATTATCATCCAGGGAAGGCTAATGTGGTAGCTTATGAACTTAGCCGAAAGACTTTTGTAGCTTTATGAGTTTTGGATGCACGTTTATCATTAAAAGAAGATGGCACCTTGATTACTGAGCTAAAGTTAAAGCCGATGCTTTTCGATCGGATAAAAGAGCTGCAAGTAAAAGATGAAAAAATGTTTGGCAGTAATTGTAGAAGTAGGAAAAGATGAGACTAAAGACTATGAAGTTAGGATTGTGGATGTTTATATTATCATGGAAGACTTTGCATTCCGGTTAATGAAGAAATGAAGAAATGTATTCTATCTGAGGCACATTATAATCCATTGATTATGCACCTAGGCGGAAATAAGATGTATCAGGACATAAAGAGTCAATATTGGTGGCCTGGCATGAAAAGAGCTATCATAGAGTTTGTTGCAAAATGTCTGCATGTCAACAAGTAAAATTTGAGCATCAAGCTCCTTCTGGATTGCTACAAATGATATCCATTATTGAATGGAAGTATGTACGAGTTACTATGGATTTTATTTCAGGGTTACCATTTACTCCTAACAAGAATGACTCCATTTTGTTGATAGATTAACCAAGATAGCTCACTTCATTTCAGTATAGACATATTATTTAATGGATAAATATATTGAGTTGTACATAAAAAATATAGTTTAGCTACATGGAGTGCCTATATCGATAGTATGTAATAGAGGTCCAAGGTTTACATCAATATTCTGGAATTGCTTGCATAAAGCCTAGGGTAATTGATTGAATTTTAGCACAATTTTCATCCGCAGACAGATGGTCAGTCAGAGTGGACTATTCAAATATTGGAGGATATGCTAAGGGTATGTGTGATTGAGTTAAAGGGATCATGGGAAAGATATTTTCCTTTAGGGAATTTTCCTACAATAACAACTATCATGCATGTATCAATATGGCTCTGTATGAAGCCTTATATGGGAGAAAGTGTCGAACACCATTAAATTGGTTCTAGATCTAGTTGGCCCTGACTTGATGAAAAAAATGGAAGATAAAGTGAAAGTTATCTAGGATAACCTTACGATAGTTTCTGATCGACAAAATTCTTATGCAGAGCTAAAGAGAAAAGAGATCAAATATCAAGTGGGTGATAAGGGTATTTCTCAAGATATCTCATTGGAAGAAAGTATTGCGGTTTGGACGCAAAGAAAAGTTGAGTCTGAGATTTATTGGACTTTATGAGATTTTGAAAAGAGTCGAACCAGTTGCTTATCATTTAGCATTCCCTCCTAAAATGGACAAGATCCATAATGTTTTTCACGTGTCGATGCTCAAGAAGTATCGATCAGATCCGTCGCATATCACCCCGGAGGAAATAGAGATTTGACCAGATTTGACTTATGAAAAGGAACCTGTTGAGATTCTAGATAGAGGAGTCAACGAACTACAAAAAATAACTATGTTGGTCAAATTCCTTTGGCGAAATCACAAAGTCGAGGAAGCTACCTGGGAAAAACAAAAATACATGAAAAGGTAGTATCTGCACCTCTTCACATCAGGTACGTACTAAAATTTGAGGACATATTTTTCTTAAGGGGGATAGTTGTAATACCTCAATACATCAATGGTCCAGATCTATATAGTCCAACAATTTAGGGGAACCAAATCTATATAATCTCTCTATCTAAGGGAACTACATCAAGCTATTGAGAATATGCCTTAAATAGAAGATTACAAGGATTATGGAAAAAATTGAAGGATCATGAATTAACCAAGTGATCTTCTTGCCATAATCGTGCCAGCTCTTCATCTCCATGAATGGGCCGGCCTGAATGGATGTGAGAAGGCCCAAAATGTCAACCAAGTAGTCTCGTGATCCTTGTATTGCGGTGACCTCGGCCATGGGTCGCAGTCCATGACATTCTCCCCCATTTATTCCAATGACATCCTCATCACTCATCTCTAATGATACTGGTTTATCATGGGTTTAAATTTCCAAAGTACCTCATCATGCTCCCAAATCCCTTCACTCATGGGAAATCCCTTCCACAAAATAAAGTACACATCTTGGGCGATGTCCTGGACGTCGAATAACTCTTTCTGCCTGGATGTCTTCAAACTTATTGTAATAGGAGACCTTTACTCCAACTGGCGCTCGGTGTGACTTGCCTCTGTCAGGATCATCCTCGTCTTGATGGTATGGGTTAAGCAATCTCACGTGGAGAACATGATGAACTCGGATGGTTGGAGGCAACTCCAATATGTGGGCCATGGTTCCTACCCGCTTCATAACTCAGAACGAACCCTCATACCTCCTCACAATCCCCTCGTGCACACTTAGGTTGTGCATAACATTCACTATGATAAAGACTATATCACCAACTTTAAAGTTTACGTCCCTACGTCTTCACTCAACCCACTTCTTGGTCTGCTTCCCGCCTTGTGCAAACAATCATGAGCTAAATCATGATGCTCTTGCCACTCCTTGGAAAACTTATGTGCTGCTGGATTCGACCCATCATACTTGATAACAACCATTTTGGGTGTAAACGATTGTTACCCGGTCACGATCTCGAACAGACTTTGGTTTGTCCCCTAGTTCCATTATAAGTTGTAGGAAAATTGAGCCACATCTAACAACTTTGGCCAATCACGTTGAGTGGCACTCACATAGTGCCTCAAATAAATCTCCAAAAGAGCATTCACTTGCTCGGTTTATCCCTCGGTTTATGGATGGAATACTATGGAAATGTTCAAGCTTGATCACATCAACTTTAACAACTAGGTCAAAAATCTACCATAGAACCGTATGTCTCGATCACTAACAATGGTTTTCGGTACTCCTTAATACTTCACCACGTGTTTGAGGAAAAATTGAGTCGCCTCATCGACTGGACATACCTTGGATATCAAAATGAACGTCAAATACTTTGAAAACCTATCCACCACAACCGTGATGCTTGAAAGCCCATCAATCTTTGGCAAACCGACTATGAAGTCCATGGAAACACCTTCCCATTGTTATTCGGGAATAGGAAAAGGCTAAAATAATCCCATCGGTTTCTTCATCTTAACCTTATCTTGTTGTCACACAAGGAAAGTCTTCACATCTTCAGCCATGTACAGACAATAATATTTCTCTGCAAGTATTACCATGGTTCGATCAACTCCTGGATGTCCCTCCCACTTGGAGTCATGGTATTCTTTCATGATCTCCTTGCGCAGTTTTCCATATTAAGGCACAAAAAGACGATGCTCGAGTATAAAACAACTCACCTTCGACCCATAACTCCCGAGTTCCCCCTTTCTTGGCTCCCTCTATTATTCTTTTTTCCACATGGTGATAGGGTAGCCCTACCCTGATCCTATCGAGCAAATGACCCTCCACCGTCTCGATGGCATACCTCCAACTTAACCCATCTACAATATTGTTCACCTTTCCAAGCTTATACACCATGGAAAAGTCAAAATCAACAAGGAACTCTTGCCAACGAGCTTGCTTGGGAGAAAGCTTATTTTGAGTGAGGAAGTAGCTATTTTCAAAATTGTCATTGAAAACAATGAACTTGGAACCAAGTAAATAGTGCCTCTAAATATGGAAGCAATGCATCACTATAGTCATCTCTTTTCATGAACCGAGTACCTCCTCTCGGTTTCATTGAGCTTTACTCTCATATACAATTAGATATCTCTCTTGCATAAGCACTCCACCAATGGAAATATCAGATGCATCGTTAAAAAGTACAAAAGGCTTGGTGTAATCTGGCAACACCAACATCGGCTCAGTCACCATTGCCTCCTTAATCTTTTGAAAGCTTCCTCATACTCTATGCTCCATTCCCACACCTTATCCTTCTTGATCAACTCAGTCAAAAGTGTAGCCATCTTGGAATAGCCCTTCACGAACCATCGATAATAGTTGGTTAATCCTAGGAAAGCTCTTAATTCAGTCACTTGGTGGGTGGCTTCCATTCATCAATGGACTGAATCTTGTCCCTATCGATTCGGAGCTTGCCTCATCTGACAACATGGCCTAGGAACGGGACCTCCATCTGTGCAAATGAGCACTTCTCCTCCTTGACAAAGAGCTTATTCTTCTGTAAGACTTGGAACACTTTACTCAAGTGCTCAACGTGTTCCCCAATAGTCTTACTATATACCACAATATCATCAAGGTACACTACAATGAACCGATCAAGAAAGGGTTATAATACCTTGTTCATCAACGTGCAGAATGTTGTGGGGGCATTCGTGATGCCAAAAGGTAGCACAAGGAACTCATACAAACTATAGTGTGTTGCACAAGCTATTTTCGGTTAATCAACCTCGGCCATCTTGACTTGGTAGTATCCAGAATGTAAATCCAACTTGGTGAACCACCTTGCACCACCAAGTTGATCAAACAAGTCAGTTATCAATTTGATTGGGTACTTGTTCTTTATAGTGAGCTTGTTCAAAGCTCGATAGTCGATGCACATCCTAAGAGTGCCATCATGCTTCTTTTGGAACAACACCAGTCACCAAAGGTTGCCTTCGACGGTCAGATATACCCGGTAACTAGGAGCTCTTTCAATTGTCTGCGAAGCTCCTCTAACTTAGGCGGGACCATTCGATAAGGTGCTCTAGTGGGTAGCTCTATATTCGACACAAGTTTAATCTTGTGGTCCACCTCCATTTAGGTGGCAAGCTCTTCGGCAACTTTGTTGGCAGCACATCCCTAAATTCTACGAATACTTATCCCACCACACTTGGAACCTTCTTAACCATTACGGGCTCATCTCCCACTAATGTCGCCACAAAGATGGGCTCCTCCTTACGCACCTCCTTTGTGAATTAGATTGTGAACAAAATATTTGCCCAAACTCCAGCCACTCGGCTCACCGAAATCATGCGTTGATGCCTAGGATCAAGTATGCACAAGCGATAGACAAACCAAATAGGGAATGCATTAATCTGATCGAGGAAACTGAGACCCAAAACAAACTCAAAGTCATCGAGTGAGATTACCTTCAAAGTTTCCTTGTCATTCCACGCTCTAATGTCAAGCTTAACTCCTTTTACAACCCCTGTAATTGGAGTATTCTTGGAATTTACGGTCTTGATGAAGTTGTTTACCTTCTTCACATGAAGGTCAAGTTTTTTAGCAATTTGTTCAGACATGAACAACTCAGATGCAACAGCGTCAACTAGTGCACTCATCTTGTGGCCCACCACAGTGATGTCCACAAACATCAATTATTTCTTGGAACAACCCTTCTTGACTTCCATAGAGCTCAAAATGGAGCCAAGCTTTAAGGTTTCATTCTCTTGCCCATCATCTCCTTAATGGCAATAACTTTCTCAAGATGGAGGCAGTCTCTTCATGTGCCTTCCCCTACAATTGAAGCAAGATAAGTCATTTTTCTCCAATGGACTGAATATCCTCTTGGTCCAGTCACTTGACTTTCCATTCCCCCAAGATGGCTTGTTTGATCCACCTTTAGCCTTCTCTTTCCCACAATTGCCCTTGTGCTTTAACTTTGGTTTGAGAGATTTGCTCTTATTTACTTCAAATGGGGCAATTTCCTGGGCTACATCTAATGCTTTGGAGAGTTCAATGACTCTATTCCTCTAGATCTCCATGTTGGCCCAACGGTGAAGTCTATACATGAATGTAAAGAACCCTTCCGACTCACCCAAATTAAGGATTTGTATCTTAATCTCTATGAAGTTCTTGACATACTCCATGAGAGATCGGTAATACCTCAAATACTTCAACTTAACTCGTGCCTCATGCTGAGCATTCTTGGGATATAATTTTTCCTTGAGTTCTCCCACTAACTCCTTCTATGTCCAAATCAGAATCAATTTTTCCTTCTCCTCAGAATACCTATGTCGCCATAATAATAGAGCGGTATCGAACAAATAGATGGAAGCAACATTTACCTTGGATACATCATCTTCTACGACCATGCCTCGAAAGAATTGCACTATGCCCCAAATGAAATTCTCCACATCTTAGGCACATCGAGTCCCCTTGAATTCCTTCGGCTTATGGACACCGTTCCTGCATCTAGGTACTGACGGTTCCCCAGTGACCCCATTCAATACTACAACGTTGTAGACAAACAACTCATTATTGAGCTCTTTCATCTCCCACATCATTTTCGCCTCCATAGCCAGGAACATGTTATACTGACCCCTGTTCCTCTCATCCACCTTCTCAGCCATATCATCGAGGACTCCATGAGTCTCCTAGCTAAGCCTTTCCTCAAATAAATCTAGCTTGTTCATATGAAACTCAGACGAATCTTGAGTCTCCTTGACTTCCTTGTACATATCTTCAAGCTTGCTAACCCTTTTCTCAAATGATACCATAACATTCTTCAAACTAGAACACTTCTTTGCCACAATAGTATGAGTCTCCATCACTTCGGTGACTACTAGGTCCTCGTCTTGGTTTGGGTACAATCTCACGCAAAACTAGCTATGATGACATTTTTCACACCCTTGGAACTTCACCACCTAGAACATGTGACCTTAGTCACTTTGTTTGTGATAGCGACTAAGTCAGCCTGAAAACAATCCAAGTAGAGATGCTTAGGACTCCCAAAAGAAACAACGAAAATAATAGAACTTGGCAAGCACAAGCATAAAGACAATAGAGACTTTAAGAGAATGCTATGTGATTTCTCAGAATGAAGAAGTGAGTACAAATAAGGTGAGAGTCCTCTATTTATAGTGGAAGCTCCCCTCAATGAACGACTACGATATAAGTACATCGACGATCCAAATATATACAATCCTACAATCTAGGAGAATCATATCAACACTATCTCTCTATTTAATGAAAGTACATCAAGCTATTAAGAATATGCCTTAAATAGAATATTACAAGGATTATGGAAAGAATCTGAAGGATCATGCATTAACCAAGTGATATTCTTGCCATAATCAAGCCAAATTCTTCATCTCCAAGGAATGGGCCAGTCTGAATGGATGTGGGAAGGCCCAAAATGACAACCAAGTAGTTTTGGGCTCCTTGTGTTGCGGCACCTCGACCATGGGCTAACTGTCAGTGACAAAATAAAGCATGCATTTTTATTTTTATTTTATTTTTTATTATGTTATTAATTGTGTTATTTGCCAATTTGTTTTGTATTGCAGGGGCCCACCTCAGATCACTCACAAAGGATGTGACAATTATGTTTGGGAGAAATGACAAAATGGAAGAATTAACCCTAATTTGCAGGGAAAAATTCTTTTTATTTACTTTCTTATTTAATTATTTTATTTTACTTTGCATTTATTTTTTGCATTTATTTTACTTTTCACCGTTTCACCTACCCAAATTACCATATCCACTAACTCTCTATCTTAACCACCCACTACCTCTTCTTTTTCCTTTTTATTTTATTTTCTTCCATTTTATTTATTTCAACTTATTTTCTTCTTCCCTCTCTTTTCTTTAGCCGACGCCATTGTTAAAGCTCACAACATTTTTCTTTCTTCATATTCCACACAAGCTCCCATGGTGAGCACAATACCTTAAAGCTCCGAAGCTACCCTTCCTTAGTAGTTTGTAGACGATGAGGAAAAGGAGAGATTGCAAAAGCTAAAAAATAGAAAGCTCTTTTTCGAGTTAGGTTTCATTTTCACCGATGACTCAAAACCTCTACTGGGCGTGTAGACACTCCTCTGTCAAGACCAATGTAGACCTTACCACACTAATTGTTATCTCAACATTTGACCTGGAATCTAGACCCACCCCACTAAGGAAGTGCACCAGCCACGAATTGCCAAAAAATTTCACCTAATCACCGCCACCATAGATATTGAGGTACCTCATCTATTTTTTCATTTCATGACATATCATTTAGTTTAATTAGTTTTTTAGTCATTTTAAGCATTGAGGGCAATGTTTATCTCAAGTTTGGGGGAGGTAATGTCCTTTGTAGGACATTTGCATGATAGTGTTAGCAGAACATTATCCCATGACATATGGTAGGATAGTTTGAAGAAATTATTTGATGATGCCTGATGATGATGAATTCTTTAGGCTAGAAATTGATTGTATATGACTATTGAGAATGATAGAACCGACTCGAGAACTAGGTGCTTTGTGTATTATTCTTACACGATTTGTATGTATTATATGCTTAAGGAATTTAGGAAGTTTTTATGAAAGAACTCTGGTTTACCTTGGCATAAAAATTTGATGTTGTGCTTAAATGATAAATGATTGTTTAAAGGACTCCCTTGGGTTTGAATTTTGTTTAACAATGAAAAAATGCTTCGGCATAGCTATAGAGGGACACTCCTTTTTGTCGTAGCATTGTCTGGATCTCTCTTTAATAAATAGTAGCCACGTGCATATGAGTGAAGGAATGTAGTCATGGGATGACTCTATGTGTTTGCACTGTTGAGGCTATGTCTGGATACCGCATTTCAATAAATGGCAGTCACAACAAGTGTATATCGTAGTTGTGATAGGTTGACTCTCCTCATAGCAACATATACATATAAAAAATGTTTAATTAAAGTGTTAAGTAAAGGGGAGTAAAAGTGAGCTTAATGAATGAACAAATGTCGTGGCAAAACTATGGAACTTAATTAGAAATTGTCTAGATTCGTTAAGAATAGATTATATATAATCACGCACATACACAACCACAAAGAATCTTGTCCTAGGGAAAAGTACTAGATTTCTTGATATTTAAAACTATAGAACTTAATTAGAAATTGTCTAGATTTGTTAAGAATAGATTAGAGACAAAAACGCACACACGTAGCCATAAATAATGTTAAATCCTTTTTTTAGGGTTGAAATTCAATTTTATCTCATTATCTTATTGTTGAAAATTGCTATGACCTTTTGATTATGTTAAATGCTATCCATTGCTTGGGGATAAGAAATAGCTTAAGTTTGGGGGTGTGATAATTTTGTAAAAATGCTACTTTTAAGGACTTTTTCACTTAATTTATTGATTGTATAAAATCTTATATAGGTTATTTTAGGTGCATGTAATTTCATATAGTTGTATTTTGGTGTTGTGTTTTGCCATTGCATTTTATTTTGTGAAGATGCTATATGATGGGAAAGGTGTGGCTATTTGTTGATGTGCATGAAACAAGGAGCGTAAGGCGAGCAGAGAAGAATATTGTAGCATCACAAGTTGCTTAAGCAGACTGCAATGCCTTGGCATTTATGGCGCACAAAAGGACAAAAAGATATTTTCACAAATGACAGTTGTTAATAGCATGTGATTGGTGCTGTAACCACCTGAATGGGACCCACTACCATCTGTGGAATAAATATTCACACATTTGGAGTGTAATTGGGGTATTATGGGAATTTTGGGAAAATCGCTTAGTACATTCTTTAGATTTATAAAGAAAATGACACCATTTTGGAGGATATATCTAATTCATCATCTTCTCCAACTCTCTTTTCCTCCATTGATGAGCTCAAATTCTTCCTTTTTATTTTCCCATATGTTTTTAGTGGTGTTCCTCCATTCGAAAAGCTCGAGGGAGTGGCATTTACATCTTAGAGGAGCTAGCACTATAGTCGTTCGTGGTGGTTCGAACGAAGCATCATTTGTGAACATCTAGTTCTTTCTTCTCCAAAATTTACTCCATTTTATGATTGATATTTGATTGAGTTGTAAGGAACGAATGAACAAATTGGGATTTTCCATGGTTTATTCGAACACCACCATGAACTAGACTATATTTGGTGGAGTTCGTTGATGGAAGCTTTAAACTTTGTTTTGAATGGTTGATTAGTGTTTTTTTTACTTTTACTTGTTTTGCTTATGAGTTCTTAATCTCTTAAGATTGAAGGAGGCTTGAGAGTGTCCATTTTTAATTAGAAGGCTAGGTGTTCTAGATAAATGTGATCATGAATTCTTCAATATTCGAGAGAAACTAAAGTAAGATTAGCATAAGCAATAGGTTATAGTTAATTACTAAAACCTAATCCCTTAGTATTCGAGAGAAACTAAGCTATGATTTCAACGATTAAGAGGGGTAAAGCATAATCAATGGTTTAGTGTGTCACTGCTCAGGCCGAGAGGAGATGTCGTGGAATCCTATTCTGTTAGGTTCTTAAACTAGAGATATCGTAGAACATATTTAGCAAACTATGTCGAACAAGTAAGGCACTAGAATACTAAATCAACTTAAGAGATAAGTTTTAACTTTGCTAAGTGATTTCCCACCATTCATTCCTGTAAAAGCTTCCCTTGTGAGGATTATCAAGTTATTTCATTCATTTTTTGTTTTTACCATTATGCATTGCCTTGATATTTTCACTTATTCAAACTATAAACATCTCTATTGCCATGACATCACATTTGTTCACTCATCCATATTTTCTCACCACCATTCTACCCCACATTCACAATTCCTTTAACTATACATCATCAGTGTAAATAACATAATTATACTTAAATAAATTAGTGTATTGCTATGACTAAACTCATAAACTCCACCAATCCCTGAGGATGATACTCACTCATCATTATATTACTTTTGAGATTATGTATACTTGAACATTAACTGCATATAATTTAAGAGTACTCACATAACACAACAAGAATACTTTTAAATTTATCTTTCTTAAGATCATCTTTATCCCTCTCTTGAGGATTCCATTGAAAAATTTCAAAAAGTGTCTTTCTTAAGACCACGAGACTATTTTCCCTCTATTGATGTTTAATAAAAATATTTCCCAAAAATTGTCTTTCTCAACACCATTTACCTTTCCTAAGAAAATCTTTCAGTTTTCAAAGAGTATCAATTTTCTTAAAAACATTTTTCCTCTCTTCAGAATACCGTTTAAATCTTTCAAAAATCTATCTTCCTTAAGATTGTTTCACTTCAATTTTCGTCTCAATCGAGACAATTTCTCTCTAAACAAATTTTATCTCACTGGAGATAGTTTTTCCCCAAAAATAATTTTCGTCTCACTTTAGACAGTTTCATTCAAAACAAAATTTTATCTCACTTGAGATATTTTTCTTGAAAGTTTTTGTCTAACTAGAACAATATCCTTGAAGTAGAAATTACATCTCACTTGATATGTTTCTCCTTGAAACTTTTCTTCTCACTCGAGACAGTTTTTCTTAAAACGAAAATTGTGTCTCCCTTGAGGTGTTTTCCCTTCAAAACTTTCTGTCTTACTCGAGACAGTTTCTCTTGAAACAAAAACTTCATCTCCCTTAAGGTTTTTTTCCCTTCAAAAAATTTTGTCTCAGTCGTGATAGTTTCTCTTGAAGCAAAAATTTCATCTCCATTGAAAAAATTTCGTCTCACTCGAGATAGTTTCTCTTGAAACAAAATTTCATCTCCATTGAGATATTTTCCATTGAAAATTTTTGTCTTATTTGAAATAGTTTTTCTCCGAACATATTTCATCTCCCTTGAGATACTTTCCCTTGAAAATTTTTTGTCTCACTCGATATATTTTCTTGACATGACTCAACTAGAAATGATGAGCTAATTTTCTACATTTCAGTCATGCTAGGAGCATTGCATTCATGACTTTCACGTATTTGTGATTTTATAGATTGTTTGAGTCAGTTTCAACTTCACAATGAAATATCTTGCACTCGAAGCATTCATGATTGACTTAGACTTACGAAGTGGAGTCATCCAAAGAATAAAGAACAGCTTAAACCATGAAGGGGAGTCATCTAGGTTGGCTTAAACTCGCGAAGGGAAGCCATCCAAATAATCATTCACTTGGAGGAATCATTTATAACATAGTTTAAGTCGAGAACAGCTATCTATCAACCTAAAGTTTTCAAGTTTGATTCCACTTAACTCGAGAGCGTATTTACCGTACGGTAGAAACAAGGAACTACCCTTCAGTCAAAATTCAAAACTAGGTCTTTAAGTCAAGAATAAGACCCAAATTGGGTGCAATTTAGCAACATGGAACTATTTCTCGTCATAGATTTCGACATAGCTCAAGGTGAAAATAGTTATCTATCGACTAAAGATTTCAAGTTCGATTCAACTCAGCTCATTAGTACATTAACCATTTGGTGGCAAAGGGGAACCACCTTCTGGTTAAAATTTGAACCAAGGCCTTTAAGTCTAAAAAAAGACCCAAGATTGATTAATGTAATTTAGCAACAAGGAACTACTTCACAGTCCAAGACCAACTCATGATAGAGATGTCGCTCACAGCGTAGCTTAATTCGAGAAGGGCTATCTGTCATGTTCAGAGCTTATCGAGCGCATGATAGCAGCAAGGAACTATTATCAGCCAAAATGGTTGAAAACAACTTCAACTTTGGGGTAGAGGATATCAAGTTCAGGGACTAAATCAATTACAGTCTAGCAACGAGGAACTAGTCTCTAGTTCCATATTCTCGAAGATAGAGGATATCAACTCTATTCCTCAAAAACTAAACGTTTCAACATCCCAATAGCAAGCTCGACTTTGAAATCCATTTTGCTTCAAAAACCAAACAAAAATTTGTGTCTTGTTATCTTCGTCCTATTGTTGTTACATGATAATGGACAAATAGGGGCAGCTGTAAACACCCATTTTTTTGGGGATTTAATTTGAACATTATTTTACATTATTATTACTTACTATTTAATATTTGTATTATTATAATATTATATAGTAATAGTTATCAGTATTACTAATTTTTATAATCTATATTGCTATTAAGTAGGAGTAATTATGGTCTTTATTTATTTATACAGATCCAATAAATACAAATGGTTGAAGCCCTAATTAGCCCAAATCAGAAGAGTCCAACAAGCCTTGAACACCCAAAAACCCCAGCAAACAAGGAGCACCAGTACTGCCATCCCAAGCCAGCAATTTAATGCTAGAGCGCGAGCTATACACGCATGACTGTTTGAATCCCCATGCACCGACGTCAGTGACCATTGTAACCATGTAGTCTCCTTGTCAGCAACCAAAGGAGGAAATAAATCACAAATGGGGATCTTTAAAAAAATATAAAATAGGATTTTGAATCCCTTTGATTCAGGCCTCCAAATATTTGGGATTAAATGTAAATGAGATTTCAAAATCTCTTGATTTTTTACAATAAATAAAAGGGGGGATTCAAATGTAAAAAGATCAGTGAACAACCATTGTTCTCCAAAGTTTGAATCAATAAAAAAGAGTTCTACTTTTTTGGTACTTACCTCCTCATCGTTTTCTTTTTATTTGTTGTTTTGAACTAAATCTGACGAGCATCAGTGACGAGATATCAAAATAAAGAAAATAAGAGTGAAAAAAGTAAACCAAAACAAATAAAAAGGTTAAAGGTTTCATTCCATTTAGGTGGCAACCTCGCCAGTGTTGAGGGACTCCGTTCGAAGATCTGACTATTGAGAAGGGAGGGAAGATAATGTTGAGTAATATATCTTAAAACATAAACGATCTAATAGTGGATAGCGATGGATTAGAGAAGGGAAATTCGAGCAGTTTTTTGCTATTTCGTGGCAAATGGGACACCCTTTGGAGAAAAAGATCCCATATATGAACTCCCGTAGCGAAATGAACATCGAAGGCCACGATCAATCGATAACGGAGATCAACGATATGGATAGATGATAGGCGGCGTTTCTTCATCTCACTTTTAGAGAGAAGGTAGAGCCTCTCTCTATAGAAAAAACCAAAAAGGTGAAAATGAGAAAAAGATGAGACTTAAAAAAAGGGTATATAAAGCCATTCAAAACAATATAGTTTTGGCTTATGCCATTTGAGTAAATCATGGTTTTGGCCCTTGTAGTTTAGTGCAAATCGTGGTTTGGTTCCTTCTACATAGTTCATTTTGTTTTGGTTATGTGTATTTTTATTTAGTTTATTTTAGTTACTTTTTAATTATTTGTATAATTCATCTTATTTAGGATTTAATTTACATAATTATTTAGACTAACATTTTTTTATTTTTTTATTTTCAAGTTTCTTTCAATTATGGTTTACCGTTCTTTATTTAATTTTGGCCTCTTTAGTTTGCTTAATTTTTATTTAACTTTTTACTTTTATATTTTATTATTTCTTACTAACATTTTTGATGATTTTATTATCGAATTCAAGATTCCATATTGGCTGAGTTATTAAAGTAAGTCTCGAGTATTATTAGTGGGCATATATTATTTATTAACCTTATTTGTATTCAATTCGTAACACTATTTTGATATATTTGGTATTATTTTGTGATGTATTGTTAGGAGCTTCTCTTTTTGTAAACTCATTATTTCTATGTTTTTTAAACCCATGGATCTATTTATGACTATTATGGGTATGATTATTCATACTGAATTATAAATTTAAAAAAAAAAGTTAGCCACTTGGGTGATTTTGTGTGATACTTTAATCCTCTAGTTTTAGGTTAGAATAGACTAAGGTGTTACATTTAGTGAAATGAGAGCGTCATGTTTAGTCTTTACTAGGATTAGCGAGTTAGAGTCGATAAATATCAGTGTCCACAAACCTCTAATGTCCCAAGAATACTTAAATTTTTGGAATGATGATATTAGATCCTTTTTTCTATTAATTTCAAAGATTATGGTCGATAATTTTACGTTTTTCTATGATGGTCTTGGTGAGAGCTATGTCTCACACACTGAGGACACCAGCAATGAGTTCGTTCTAGACATCAAGGGGGTTGATATACTAGAGATAGTATATGCAGGATGATGAGGTGACCTTTCAAGATCTCATGGTAGCGCTCCGATATATTATCTGAGCCATTCCTAGGGCACCAATTGCCTCGATTACTATACTCGTACTGGCAGCTTAGCCTACTGTAATACCCCAAAAGTCTCTGATAGAGAAGTTTTATTAATATAAGACCACATACCTCTTCGGTTTAAGGTATGATGATCTCATTCCCACTGATCAATGGCTTAGAGAGACCTTTGCCACCCTACGCCAGTTGTATATTACTATTGAGGGTAAGCTCGAGTACATTTCCTCCCTGCTGAATGGTGATTATATAGATTGAAGGGATACCATGGTGTTAGCTCTAAAGCCTGACTAACTGACCTAGGAGTACTTTCTATCTAAGATTCAGACAAAAGTAGATCAAAGAAGTACACAGTATAACTTGAGGATTTGATTCTCACAATGACCCAAGGAAACTGATCTGTTTACGAGTATGCGCAAGACTTCCTCCGCCTAAAATGCTATGCACTAGATTAGTGTTAAAAGTAAAAAAAAAAATTAGGCACTGAATGGTGCATAGTCAAAGTCAAATAAACTTAGGCTGTTAGTTTTTGTTATTTGGGTAATGAGAAAATTGCTCTTTTAGTCCCTAAACTTTAGGGTATATACAAGATTAGTCCTTAATCTTCAACTATAAATACCCTAACTCATTTAGCTTCCAAATCATTCTAGCTTTCTCCCAATACTAGAGAGTTTTCCTGAGAGTTATTTTCTCCTTTTTATCAAGAGAGAATTATCATTGTTTTCTCCTTGTTAGATCGAGAGAAGTTGTAATTCCTATTTTCTCATAGTGAAATTCTTCTACCTTTGTCCATGGTTTTTACCCTATATTATTTAGGGTTTTTGACGTAAAATTTGTGTCCTCTTTATCTTCATTTTTATTTTCTCAAATTATCAGTTGCGATTTTGCTCTATCCGATAGCTGTATTCCGCAACAATTGGCATCATAAACAGATTAGAGTGTGTAATATCTACTTATTGTCTTTGTGGTTGCCACCAAAAGCTGGATCCTCCAACATAATAAAGTAAGAAGGTATTACCCATTCTTTGAAGGTTATAGAGAAATATTCACGATAGTGAAATAGTGGCCGATATCCGTAATAGAAGCTATGGCAATGAAATTTGATATTTAAAAGTTTAATGGGAGAAATTTCTCATAGTGGAAATTGAAGATAAAGGCCATTCTGAGGAAAGACGGTTATCTAGCAGCTATCAGTGAAAGGCCAATAGATTTCATAGATGACAACAAATGGATGGAAATGGACGGGAATGCTATGGCAAACTTTCATCTAGCATTAGCAGATAAAGTATTGTCAACCATCGAGGAGAATAAGATATCTAAGGAGATATGGGATAATCTCACCAAAATGTACGAGGCCAAATCGTTGGATAATAAAATTTTCCTACAGAGGAAATTGTACACTCTCCGGATGCCAGAATCTACTTCAGTGACGGAGCACTTAAACACACTGAACACTTTATTTTCTCACCTTACATCCTTAAGATTTACAATAGGAGAAAAAGAACATGCTGAACTTCTACTTCAAAGTCTACCTGATTCGTATGATCAACTCATCATCAACTTAACTAACAGTGATGTCACCAGTCTAGTCTTCGATGATGTTGCAGTTGTTGTTCTACAAGAAGAAAATCGGCACAAGAACAAGGAAGACCGAGAAGTAAATCTACAACAAGCAGAAGCATTGATAATGATGAGAGGGAGATCACAAGAACGTGGCCAAAGTAGCAGTCACAAACATAGTAGATCGAAGTCAAGAAGCAAGAAGAATTTAAATTGCTACAACTATGGAAAGAAGGGTCACTTGAAGAAGGATTGTTGGAGTCTAAATAAAAACTCCAATCCACAAGGCAATACCGCAAACACTTCAGATGATGGAGATGCTCTAAGCTATGAAGCGTAACCACCAATGGAGATGTGGACTGGTAAACCAGCTGATTATTCAAACCCCCATGTATTAAGAAGTATTGTGTACGTGATGTAAAACTCCCAAGAAATTTCAAAGCTGGATCCAAAATCCAAGTAATGCAAATTCTTGGGGTATGTTGATGGTGTAAAGGGATATCGCTTGTGAGATCCCACTGTCGCAAAATGATCATCGGCAGGGATGTTATCTTTGTAGAAGATAAACTACAAAGAAAAGAAGATGATGATAGTGTTGAAAAGTCAGAGACTACACAGATACATGTGGAAAATAAGATTGAACAATGAGATTCTTCTGAAGTAGAACCATCACATGATGAACAAGAACCAAAGAGTTCTGAAGCTCCAACAACTCGTCAATCATATCATGTGAGAAGACGTCCCAATTGGCACTCAGATTATGTTATATAATGAAATATTGCATACTGCCTTTTAACAGAGGACAGTGAGCCATTAACATTTCATGAGGCAATAAACAACTCAGATGCTTCACTGTGGATGATGACGATGTAAGAAGGAATCGAAGCCCTTCATAAAAATAATACATGGGATTTTATGCCACTACCACAAGGAAAGAAGATAATTGGTAACAAATGGGTCTTCAAAATCAAGTGAAATGGTGACGATCAAGTTGAGAGGTATCATGCAAGACTGGTGGTAAAAGGATATGCTCAAAAAGAAGGTATTGATTTCAAAGAAATCTTTTCTCCTGTGGTTCGACTAACAACAGTTCAAGTAGTCTTGGTGATGTGTGCTACATTGAACTTACATCTAGAGCAGCTAGATGTTAAAACATCTTTTCTTCATGGAAATCTCAAAGAAGAGATTTATATGCTCTAGCATAAAGGTTTTGAAGAAAAAGAAAAGAAGAACTTGATTTGCAGGTTGAACAAATCTCTGTACGGTCTAAAGTAGGCGCTGAGGTGTTGGTATAAGAGATTTGATTCCTTCATTATGTGCCTTGGATACAACATACTTAACGCAAACCCTTGTGCTTATTTCAAGAGGTTTGGTGATAATGATTATGTTATATTGTTGTTGTATGTGGATAACATGTTGGTTGCAGAACCCAAAAAAGATCATATTGAAGAATTAAAAGCACAACTGGCTAGGGAATTTGAAATAAGGTCTTGGGATCAGCAACCAAGATTCTAAGGATGTAAATTCACCGAGACAGAAGTAATAGGAAAATTTGGCTTTCACAAATGAATTACTTGAAGAAGATCTTGTCACGATTCAGCATGCAAGATTATAAGCCAATTTCTCCCCTCTTCCTATTAACTTCAAATTATCCTCCAGTATGAGTCCTAGTAGTGAATAAGAGAGGATAGAGATTTCTCGAGAACCGTATGCATTGGCAATGGGAAGTTTAATGTTTTCTATGATATGTACAAGACCATACATTGCACAAGCAGTGGGAGTGATTAGTAGGTACATGGTGAATCCAGGAAAAGAGCATTGGAATATAGTAAAGAGGATCTTGAGATACATCAAAGGGACCTCAAATGTTGCATTATGTTACGGAGGATCAAACTTACTAATCAATGGGTATGTAGATTTTGACTATGCAGGGGATTTGGATAAAAGCAAATCTATTATAGGATATGTGTTCAAAGTTGTTGGTGAAGCTGTAATTTGGGTTTCAAAATTGCAGTCAGTTGTGGCTACATCCACAACAGAGGCAGAATATGTAGCAGCTACACAAGCCAGTAAAGAAGTAATCTGGTTGAAGATGCTATTGGAGGAGCATGGGAACAATCAAAAGTATGTCTCTCTATTTTGTGACAGTCAAAGCGCCTTGCATCTAGCAAGAAATCCAGCATTTCATTCAAGGACAAAACACATATGATTTTATTACCATTTCATTCGTGAAAAGGTGGAATAAGATACGGTAGATATACAGAAAATCCATACCAAAGACAACATAGCAAATTTCATGACGAAGGCGATCAATGTTGATAAATTTACTTGGTGTCGATCCTCTTGTGCCCTGTCGAAAACATAAGTAACATGATGGTACAAGGTAGAAAGAATGATGTGAAGATATGATTGTTCCAATCAAATCTTCAAGTGGGAGATTGTTAAAAGTCAAAAAAATTAGGCACCGAATGGTGCATAGTCAAAGTCAAATAATATTAGGCAGCTAATTTTTGTTGAAATTGGGTAATGGGAAAATTGCTCTTTTAGTCCATGGACTTTAGGGTATTTACAATATTAGTCCTTAAGCTTCAAATATAAATACCCTAACTCATTTAGCTTCAAAATCATCCCAAATCATTCTAGCTTTCTCCCAATACTAGAGAATTAGGGAGTTTTCCTGAGAGTTGTTTTCTCCTTTTTATCAAGAGAGAATTATCATTGTTTTCTCCTTGTTAGACCGAGAGAAGTTGTAATTCTTATTTTCTCATAGTGAAATTCTTCTACCTTTGCCCGTGGTTTTTACCCTATATTATTTAGGGGTTTTCCAAGTAAAATTTATGTCTTCTTTATCTTCATTTTTATTTTCTCAAATTATCAGTTGTGATTTTGCTCTATCCGATAGCCGTATTCCGCAATAATTAGGTGGCCACATAAGACTTTATATGCAAGAGGCTACCCACCAAGGATCTTTTTTGAGGTGCTTCATTAGGCCAAGGCGATAAAGAGAGTTCAAGGCATGAGAGCCCGACTAATAAGAAACTCTGCGAGGTAGAGCCTAAGAGTTACCTAGTTAGTAAGACTATCGTAGAATTCGACCAAGAGGGCCAGAGACTGTAGAGGGTCATAGAGGTCTCCAACATCATTGTCTCGAATGTTAGGTTAAGTTTTGATTGTAGGGGTAGGTCTGATTCATGTAGGAGACTCTTGACTACAACATCAATAGCAATCGGGAGGCACTCAAAGGAGTGCCACCAAACAACGAGAGCCCGATATATTATTAAAGTAATAAAATATAAAATATTTTGGAATATATTATCTACTAGTGATAAGTAAGCATTATATATTTATCATTTTACACACTTCTTTATAGAAGAAAATTTTATAAGATTCTTTCTATCTTTTATTATAAAATACATTTTTTTAAAATAAATAATTTCAGTAGAATATTTTTTTCAATAAGTTATCAAGCAAGATCTAATCTAAGTACAGTGATTCCTAAAGTATATTTAAAAAAGTTCATTTTCACCAATAAATGTTAGGCGTAGTGTAACTCAAGTTCACATCACTACAACATAATTGCTCAATAGCGACATTTTTTTAGTCCTATAGCGGCGTTTTTAAGCACCACAAAATAACATCCTGTCGTAAAAAAATGCCACTAAAACGAGCGCCGCAAATATTAGCAGCATTTGTAAATAAAAAATGTCACAACAGTTTAGGACATTTAGTAGCGTTTATTTCACAAAAGCCACAATAGGTTAGGACATTTAGCGACTTTTGTAAACAAAACGTTGCTAAATATTATGGTATGTAGCGTGGTTTTATATAAACTCCAAAAAAGGTTGTGGCATTTTTCATCCTTAAATGCTTCCAATCAAGACTGATTCACGGTAATACCCCAAATTTTTTAGTAGTGACCAAAATATAAGTTTTGAAAGTTTAGTAGCTAAAGTATAAATTTTGAAAAGTTTAGGGACTAAAAATTTAATTTTTAAAAGTTATATATTTTAGAATGTAAATGAATAGTTTGTCTTGAAATAATAATATTTTTGGAATCAAAATTTTGATTAAGGGTTTGTATTAAAAGCTATAAAACGATAAATTCTAGTAAGAAATCGGATAATCAGATCGAACCGAAATTTTACGAAAATTTGAAGGATGTTAGATAAAGGTTGGAAATATTATTTCCATATTTTAGAATAGTAAAGTTTAGCATGGATCAGTGGAATTCACGTTAATTTTATCTATTTAGCCAAAATTGGGAAAATTAAGTGACTAAATTGCAATTTTAAACATTGTATGGCTAAAGTAGAAAGTCAACTTCAAGTTGATTCATATTTGACTATGGAATATTTTATTGGAATATATTTCAAAGGCAAATGATAATTATGAAGATTCATTCATGGCAAAATGGTAAACTAAAATTAAGTGAATTTTAAATTCATTTATATTATTATATAGCCAAGTATAAGTGATATTTTTAAGGAAACTTTTCATGAAATTTCCAGCTTTCTTCTTATTTAGCCGTGAGTTACCTTTGATGCGTAAGCAAGCTTTTTAATTTCATTTTTAAGCATCCATGTTTGATTTTTGGTTTAAGCTATTAGATATAAAATTAATCTACATGAAATTCTCTATCATTTGATATAAAAATTACATGGAAATCATGCTTGGATGTTGAGATTCATGAATTGGGTGGTTGAAGACCATGTTTGATTTTGAAGATTTGATGGAAGATTTTTATGTTATTGAAGTTGTTGAATAATTCTAAAGCATGTGTGACGATTAAAAAAGTTTAAATCATGCTAGGCCATGGTTAAAGTTTATTGAGGTTGGTTGAATTTTGATTCAATTTGATGTTATGATGATTGGAACATCATGAATTTGATGTAAGGAGATTGAATTCATGCTTGAATTTGAACAAAAAGTTTACCCTAGGGATTATGAAGCATTCATCCATAAGGGGGGAAATGTTGAAAATTTTCCTATGTTATAGAATTGATTTTAAATGTGTTCTATGTGATTTGGAGATTTATTTGGGTCAATTTGGAACCTTGAGATAAAAAAAGTGATAGTTTACAAGTTTTAGAATTGAGGGACATTGATGCATAAATGTGTAAATTGGAGTATTCAATGTTGAATTTTTATTATATAATGCTGGAATTTTAAGTTAAATAATTGATTTGGGATCAAAGTGGAAATTTGGATAAATTTGGTGGTCAAATTTGAATAGTCTCAAAAGTTGGGACTTAATTGTGAATTTTCTAATGTGATGGTATTATTTTAGTATGAAATATCAATTCTGAACATTTTTATTAGTATGCTGATTTTTAAGTATAAATGTTAGATTTGGGATCGAATTACAAGTTTATTAAAGTGGCTGGTTGAATTCGAAATGTCTAAGGAAATAGATGATGAAATTGCAAGTTTTTTAATGTTAAAGTGTTGAATTGAGTATGTTATTGAGGTGCTGAAAATTTCAATAATTTATGTGAAATGATCATAATGGTGAAGGATCATTATGAATTAAATGGAAAGGTTGATATGAATTCTAAGAAGAATTCAAGTTACTAGTAACTTGAATGCAACGTGGTAAAAACTGAAGGGTTGATGATGAAAATAAATATTTATGGAATCGAATGAGTATTTCAGGAAGTTTAAAATTATGACGGAAACATGATTTAGTTTTATATCGATTTAGTATTAATTATGTTTTAGAGAATTTATTTTATCGGAATTTGATTATGTTAGTAGAACATTCACATACAGTTTGAAATGGTATTATGCATGTAATGGCGTAAATATTATGACAAATTATTTGATTTCAGCAACTCGAAAGTGAAAGGCAAAGTTCTTGAGTGAAAGAGTGTCATATTAAAGTTTCAGTAGTAAGACAAAAGTGAGTGCAGTTTATTTAATTATTTATTCTGATTGAGGAATACTTGCGATAAGTTAACCTCATATTATTATTTTTAAAGTACGAATTTTTAAGTATGATTTAATTATAAATATGGATTATTTCCATAATGCTTATATAGAGATTTATGAATGATTTTTGGGTATGAGATTACCGAATACATTTTTATATGATATTTTATGAAAATATATTCGAATGAATTTTTGAATATAATTTTAAGATTGATCTATTATTTTAGTAATGAAATATTTCTTTAGCAATTACATATATGTTATTTGAATCTATTTAGAGCATAAATTGCCAAAGTATTTTACATGATATATATATTTTAATTATGGATGATTTCGGGTATGAACTGCCCAAGTTATGATTTTATGATGATAAGTTGAAATTGATTCTAATATAGAAATGTTGTTCATTATATGAATATAATATGATATGGAAGGTCAGTTTATGTTGCATTGAGAATCTTAGGTACACTTGGCATGATAAAAAGTTGAGTAAAGTTCAAGTTAAGTTATCGTACATTCGTGTACATTATATATGACAGCGAGTGCATATGATATGATTTGCACTTGGAGTGAATCTTATGATGATGATTGACACCTTGTAGTGCCTAGTACGCACATTATGTTTAACTCGCGTAGCTTGCATTCCCTGACATATACATTGGGTATGGAACTAAATGAGAAAGTTATGACAAGTATTTGGGGAAAAACATATAGAAATGAAATGAATGTTCTGAAATATGTACGAATGAAAAGAGTGTAAAATGTTTGTTATATTGCGATGTTGATTTACATGATTTTTGATAAAATCTTGTGATGATGATTTCCATGATTTCAAAGAGGAAAATGGATTGAACAGACCGATTTAAAGTTTCAAAGTTTTTATTTAAATTACATATTTATGTTTTATAATATTTTATGATATTTATGTTTTATTTCTCCTTATCTATGTTATTGTCTCACTAAGTTTTACTTAGAACGTGATGTTTTTCATGCGTAGGTTCGGATAAAAAATGGGCGTGAAGTAAACAGTATTGAGAGCATCTCTTATTGGGAAATCAAGTCAACCTACAATATCAGTAAGAGATCTTTTACTCATTAGTGGTATGTATGTTATAAATGTTTGAACGGCTCTGATCGACTAATTTAAAATGGCATGTAGTAAATATAATTTTAACGAGAATTGAATAATTTTATATTAGGTAGTATTTTGGCAGTTTTATATATGTTGAGAAACAACATTGAATGTCCTAGTTGCTGCTAAATCATATTTAAATGGTAGAAAAATATTATTTTATGTTTTATGCAATTAATTAAATAGTTTTAAATTGATAAACAATTTTTTTAATGTAACGGTATTTTAAATCTTTACGTACAAAGAAAGTTTCATAATGTTAATATGGCATCTTTAACTCATATTTCGAGACATATATGGGTTATGAGTATTACATTTAAAAATGTTAATTTGTACTCTTTATGGCCCAAATTTCACATATCCTATAACAATATCCAATAGCAAACTTAATACGACTCAAATTAAGTAAAAAATACTTAACAACATAAATAAATCAAAGTTTACAAACATTCAAGTAATGTAGTTTAACATTTAAAAGAAATGTAATGTAGTTCAAGTGAAATGTAATATAGTTTAACCACTAGAATAAATAGAGCATGAACCTAAGAAATCGGTTAGGGTGGTGAATTTTTTGGTTGATATTGATACATCATCTGCTTCATAGCTTCAAATTGTTTTTGAAGTTCATAATATTTTTTATGATATGTTGTTTCCTTATATGCTTCTCTCGATTCTCGTTTTGCTTCGTTCGCTTCAGCTTGGGCTTTCATTTGAGCAATTTTTTCATCTACTTCAATCAACTACTTTTTAATTGAATAACTTCTGATTGAGAAGACTATCTCTGTGATAGAATGTACTGAGATGAACTGGATCTAAAATATTTTGATGGTATAACGAATGATCTGTGACAGCGAACTCGACCATATCTTTCGGTACCAAAAACTTAGCAATAACTTGATTTTCAATCTCATACAATTAATAGAATCATGAGATGAAGTCGTAGCTTCAAACTTCATCCTTTTATCACTCAATTTTTCCTAAGAATTTATAATAAATTCAAACGTTATTTAAAATAAAAATGTTATGCTATAAATATAAGTATAACATAATTCAAATTTTATGTCCAATAAATATATTATGATTTCTGCAGCTACAAGAGCCATATTAGAGCCATCTTTTTTGTATGTGTCAGTTTGAAGAGCTCTATTCGTCCAACTTGATTGCCAAACGTAGTTTCCTACAGTATAGAACATAAATTACTACTTACAAAAAATAAATAAATAATAGAAAAAATATTCATAATTATGTGAATAATCATAATTAAGAAAAAAAAATAGATCCTCATGAGCTACACGAGCAAAGTTCTTCGATCCAACTGTGTGAGTAAACTTTTGTTGTTGTCTGCTAGCAATACCAACGTGCTCTTCATCCTACAATTTGAAATTTACATGACCTATAAAGTGAAAATTATAGTGACATAATATTATTTTTTTTAAAGTTCATCATACCTCTCATTTGTATGACCCAAAACATGAATGCGTCTTCCCATTGATACGTAAGCATTCCAGGTGGAACATTTTGCAGCTTTTGTTCTAGGCTGAGATTATTCTTAAAATAATTCTTTTTCAAGGAACTTTTGTTTTCTCTCTATTTATTTTCTAATGCTTGCTTCAACTAATTATTTGAGACCTCTAGAGAAAATTTATCCTAAAAATAAAAAAAGTGTTAAAAGTAAATATAAATTAGCAATGAATTGTAATGAATTATCTATTATAATGAAATTATAACCTTAATGCAATCCACAACTTGGTTTTTGTTACTATTTGGCATCTCATGCCATGACTAAAAATTGATCGGTAGAATATTGCATTGTGCGCAATTACGCCTAAGTAACCAGCCAGAACATGTGATTTTGTCCCAATAGGTTGGCCGACATCATTACTTGAAACTTTGAGATAATATTCAGTAAGAAGTTCGTATAATTTCGTCATTATCGTGTGACCTCTAGTCTTGCGCCTTTGACCATTTTCAGCTACATAAAAAATATTTTAGTGTAAGTTTTCACAATAAAAAATCAACCACCATTTAAATATAGTATCACACATTACCTTCAATTTCTACAATTTTTCAACTGTATTCGAAACTTCCGAAGATCCACCGCCAATCGGTTCTTCATTATTTGTTTCATCCTTCTCTTGAGGAGATCGAATAATCCGTAGATTACTCAATTCCCTCTTAGACATAATATCTGCAATAAAAAATAACAAAGGTACTAATATTGGGTTGCTATAAAATGAATGGTTCTGCTATCCTTTTCCTTAAATAAATAAATATCCTACTTTTCAAGTAAGTTATTATATGAGAATATACAACAATCATTCATACCAGCCAAATGTAGTGTTTTTACCCTCTTAAAATTTTGCGTGTGTGCTTGTCGAAAGCACAACTTTGAGAAAGAAAACCCTTTTCATCTAGTCATCGGAAAACATGAAGATAAAACTAAATAATTCTCCCGAGACTGTCGTCATGAAAACATTAAGCTGCTAGATTCATGTCTACCATGTAGAAGAAGCAAAACACAAGACGAAGAATTATCAACATACTTCTTTGAACTGAACTGAGAACCACAATGCTTCAACAAAATAAGAATACCATATCAGTCCATAATCCAACAAAGCATTAAAAATGAACTCAAAAAATCAACACAACATATCAAATTGCCAGTTCTAACATCCACATCACACAACTAATTGTCATCTAACATTGTTAACAATAATTCAATTAAATGAAGAAAAAACTAAAAATGAGATGAGATTCTCCAATTTTAATACTTAACAACTCCTGAATCTGTATAACAACCAGAGTTATCCTTCGATTTTTCTTTAGGTAACAAAAAATCAACAAGTAGCATGGACTAGAGAACGATTGAATTAAAAGAATCCATAACCAAACAGATACTAAGGAAATAAATAAAGAAATTAGCAAATTTGAATATTTGAATGAATCAGATGCAAGATCAAGCAAAAAAAAATGAGAACTCAATTATATGAAATAGAAATCAAATTAACCCACAACTACTATATTATTTCCAAGTGATTTTGTATTCCTTTGAGTTGTTTTCAAATGAAATCAACGAGGTCTTTATATAGGCACTAGATACTACTTCACCAAAAACAAAAAAATAAATTCTATTAAAAATCATAAAAGACTATTAAATCCTATATCACCCCGGCCTTTCACATACTAAAACTCTTGACCTTTTATTTTCCCATTAACTTCTAGATTTAAAGAAAACCATTAAAAACCACATTTAATTTTATTCAACAAAACTCCCCCGTAAACTTAAATGTTTCTACCATCCATCATGACAATCATCTTCTTCCATTTGTCGAGAAGTACTTTCGGTAGCGGTTTTGTGAAGATATCTACAACTTGATCTTGAATTGCTACATGCACCAATTCTACACTTCCTTCCTTCACATGATCCCAGATAAAGTGAAAACGAACATCGATGTGTTTTCTTCTTTCATGATTCACGGGGTTCTTTTCCAACTCAATTATTGATTTGTTGCTAACATGAATCACGGTTGCACCTATTTGCTTTAGCTCCATCTTGCTCAACAAATTTCTAAGCCATATCGCATGACATACACACCAAGATGCTGCCACATATTCAGCTTCACACGTCAAGTGCGTCACGATCGTTTGCTTCTTTGAAACCAAGTAAATGCAGTATCTCCCATAAAAAAACATATCCTGATGTGTTTTTCCGATCATTTATGTCTCCCCACCAATCTCTGTTGGAGTACCCAACCAATTTGTAATCTTTGCTTTCGAGTAGAACAACCTAAGTGACACCGTTCCTTGGATGTACCGTAGGATTCACTTCTAATGTGAATAAACCGACTCCTCTATGAACCGACTTACAATGCCGACACTTAGCGAAAGATATGGCCTTGTGCATGTGAGATAGCGAAGGTTTCCTACCAAACTTAGGTATCTACCCGCATCGACATGTTCCCCTCCATTGAACTTCAATAATTTTTGCATCTGGGTTGCAATTTACCATATTGTATTTCTTCAAAATCTCTTTTGCATATGTCTTCTATGATACAAAAATACCTGTCTCTACTTGTCTAACCTCCAAACCAAGAAAAACTTCATTAAGCCCAAATCTGTCATCTCAAATTCCCGTGTAATTTTTCCCTTAAACTCTTCTATCATCTCATCATTGTTACCCATAAAAATGAGATCATCAATATAAAGAGCAACAAATAATGCGTTACCTCCATTTTTCTTTCCGTAAAGGGCATTCTCGTAGGGACATTTCTTGAAATCGTTCTTCTTGAAATATGTATCGATACGTGTATTCCATGCCCGTTGTGCTTGCTTCAAACCGTAAAGCGCCTTCTTCAGTTTTAACACATTCTTCTCTTCTCCGACTTTTACATACCCAGGCAGTTATTCATGTAGACATCTTCTTCGAGCACACCATTCAAGAATATTGACTTGACATCCATTTGAATTGAGTAGCTTGCGAAATGAGTAATCGAATTGTCTCCATTCTTGTAACAGGAGAAAACACCTCGTCATAGTCGATTCCCGTCTTTTGCTTGTATCCCTTCGCAACAAGTCGTGCTTTGTACCATTCTATCTCGCCCTGAGCATTCATCTTTTTCTTGAACAACCACTTCACATCAATAGGCTAACTTCCTTTAGGCAATTGTGCTAGCTCCCATGTGTTGTTGCGGTCAACCGCTTCAATCTCCTCGTTCATGGCAGTTTGCCACTTCTTGTCTCACAACGCCTCTTCAAAGCTGACATTTTCAGCATCTGCCAAAAGACATACAAGGTGTACTTCATTTCTCGAATCATACAAATCTTGCAAACTTCGTATTTTGGGTTGTCGTGGTTCATCTTCATCTTTCCAACTCACCACGAAGAGTTTGGAGACGCACTTGCTTGACTCGGTCGGCTCCTTTAAACACTTTTCCTAAAATGTCCCACGCTTCTTTTAAAGTAGCTACACCAGCAATCTACTCAAAGTATGACTCGTTAATGGCTCAGAACAACATGTATAGTGCCACCTTATCCTTCGATCACGCCTCTATCAACGCCTTGGTTTGAGCCGCCGTATATCCCGTGGTAGTTGTTAGTTCTTCAAAACCTTCTTCAACCACCTCCCATGCATATTGAGATCTTGAGAAGAGCTTTCATTTGAGTGCTCCAATTCTCGTAGTTCGCCTTTGTTAGTCGTGGTAACGACATATGACCCGTCACATTTTCATTGGCTCTGATGCCAATTTGTAAAATATAAATCAAATTAACTCACAACTATTATACTATTTCAAAGTGATTTTGTATTCCTTTGAGTTGTTTTCAAATGAAATCAACAAGGTATTTATATAGGCACTAGGTACTACTCCATCAAAAACAAAAAATAAATTCAATTAAAAAATCATAAAAGACCATTAACTCCTATATCACCCCTTGGCCTTTCACCTACTAAAACTCTTGACATTTTTCCCATTAACTTCTAAATTTAAAGAAAAGCACTAAAAACTACATTTAAGTTTATTCAAAAAATTACAGATATTAATCCAGAAGCCAACCGAGTAAGAAAAAATGAAACAATCTCACCAGTCACACACATTAAGTGATAAATGAAAACACTGCAAGCGATGATACAATAAATCAAGAAATTAAAGAATCTGAAATGAAACATTGGAGTTGCAAGAGATCTACTGTTGATGTAAGAGAGTGGAAAAATTGATATAAAGGAACAATATTTTTGTGGTTAAGAAATTCAACAAAACCCCCATGACTGCAACAGAGAAGAAATTGAGAGAGTTGTAGGTGGTCGGAAAATCAGCAGGTGGTCAGCAGTTAGCGACTGTAAGAGCGCAACAGGGGCGTGATGCTACAGTGGTTGTGGTCGTTGGGCTATGTTGTGATCGAGGAGGGAAAGAAGTTTGGGTTATTTATGAAAGTTTGTGGCGTTTGTTTATAAAAGACGCTACTACAGTACCAAACCATTGCGGTGAATTTTAAAAAAAAGCCACGAAGGTATCAAAATATTGTGGTGTTTTGAACAAAACGCCACTAACATACCAAATTATTGCGACGTTTGTATACAAAACGCAACTAAAGTAGCAAACTATTACATAGTTTCTCCGAAAACATCACCTCTTAATATTCTATAGCGGCGTTTGTACAAAAACTCCACTAAACTTACAATATTAATGGTGTTTTCAATAAAAACGCCGCAAAAAGTGTCGCTATTATCAAACTTGGCGTAGTGCATCTTAGAGATAGCATTATTATTATTATTAAGAAAGATAACTGTAAATTTTATGCATAAACTATAAAACCAACGTCCTTTTTAAAAAAAATGGTCAATCTTGATATGGTATCTAAATTCATTTTCTTTGAAAATTTAGTAGCAAAAGGATTGCCTGTCACATTTATGATTCTTCTTGATTAGAGCATTCGAAACAGGATCGGTGCTTCTAGTTGGAACTATTTACCTAAAGTAAAAAAACAAAAACATGGAAAACCAAACCCATTCAGCCAATGAATGATATTAGTTGCAGGATCACATGGCAATGTCATTGTCCTGTCGAGAAACGAAGAAAATTTGCTCCCATAACTCAATTCTTCACCATTATTTCGTAGAAACACAATAAAAAAAACTAAAAGTCTTATTCGAAAGATCGTAAAAAAATCCATGGGTTCATGAATATGTCTCCCAGCTCGTACCTGCCATTGACTGTAACAACGGTTGGGGTTCGGTTTGATTCACTTTAAGGTCCACGACATCTCAGGCCCCATTACATTTAATAGTTTAACATCAGGGGAATGGGTGGTTGCCCATTTTGGTATGCCTTCACATTTATTGCTTCACATTTATATCTTACAAAATTAAGGGATCTGACTTAAATTTAGAAATCAATCAACTAATTAAAATTTTGGAGTTATTCAAGTTTTATTTGATAACTAGACTCTAATTTGAAATTTTTTGAGTCGAGTCGAGTTTTTCTTACCTTTACCTTTAGTTATATTTTCAAGGTATAAGTTGATGTTTAAATTTTTTAGTCTTATTAGATATTTTTAATAGACTAATTAGATACATGAAATTGATTTTAAGGTTTAACTTAGTGTCTAAATTATTTTGTTCAAATTGATATCTAAACTTTTTTTATGGAAAATGATAAGTAGGATTAATAGGATAAGAACGTACAAAGGAAACGTTTATGACAAAATCTTGTTGAAAAAATCTCTAAACTTAAATAGAGAAAATAATATGTCAAATACAACAATACAATATGCCATATATATAACCCAAAAACAAACAAACCAAACATTGCTACAACATGTCAACATGACCCCAAAGAACACAACCTACTACAACGGGAAAACAAGAAACAACACTCACTGACCAACCCCAAAACAAAAAAATATCAACAGATCCCCACCAGGACAAACATACGAACCTAGAAATCAGAAACCAACATTATGTACTAAAATCCCAAAATTAAAAGCCAAAATATCCCAGTAATGAACAAGGCAACCTAAAATGAGCAAATTTCAAAAAACTACAACTAACAAAACAAGACACATTATCAAGCCATTACAGACCCTTAACACAAATGAAAAACTCATGAGACCAATCAACCAGAGAAACTTGACCTAATCCGAACATAAGAATTTCATAAGATAAACACAAGAAGAAAAAATCGTCTTGATACAATATAGCAAGCCAAAGATTGCCTAACCAACTATAACAACGATAACATCTGAAGGAAGGACTTGGTTTCACCCGGGGACCATAACAAACAAGAAACCATGAAGACTAAGACTCCCTAATACTGTAACACCCCAGATTCCGGACTAGAAGTTTTGAGTTTACTCGAGAGGTATGTGGGCCTCATAGGTTTCAGATTTTAAGTCGTTGGACCAAGTTAGGCCTAAATGTGTTGGACTTGGGCCCAATTAACCATTGAAAGGATATTTTTTCATATAGAAAGATGAAGAAGGACTAGCAGTATAATTAACCCATTTTCTTAAAGATTAAGACTTTAATATCTTTTCATCTCCATCTCCATCTCCTCTCCATTTCTCCTCTTTCTCTTTTTCCCTTGTTCCTCTCCACGCTCCATAGAAAAGGTAAATTTTTTGGTATATTCCATACTTCATTTTCGTCCTAAAATTTCCTACAGCAACATGGTTTTAAGGATTTAAAGCTTTGGTTTTTATTTTTGCAAGAAAAAGAGGGGTTTTATTGTCCAAGCCTTGATGAGGGTGTTTAATGCTTATAAGAGCTTCATTTCGGGATTCAAACTTCAAGGTAGTGTATTATAATCCTTTGGAGTATTAAGTTTCCATAATTTCAAGAAATTACAAGGATTTGGATATTTGAACATGTTTAGGGTTTACCTTGATTTCATGATCAAATCACGTTTTAGGTGTTAATAATATGTTTTTAAAAATATGTTTTTAAGGCACCTTAATACCCTAAACAATTTACTAAAAATTCAGAACAAGATTAGAAACTAAACCAATTCATTTAGGATGTTTTTTTGGTGATTCCTGAGCCTATATAAACCATTT
Source organism: Hibiscus syriacus (assembly GCF_006381635.1). Taxonomy (NCBI): domain Eukaryota; kingdom Viridiplantae; phylum Streptophyta; class Magnoliopsida; order Malvales; family Malvaceae; genus Hibiscus; species Hibiscus syriacus. The sequence continues at coordinate 317,142 of NW_024062536.1, read as the reverse complement.
TAGAGTTGAGTATCGATACTGGTTAAATTCGGGATAAAATTAGGGATTTCAAATGGGAGTACCGATACTGCCAAGGTGAGTATCAATACAGAGGGTAGCAATATCGATATTGAGGCCCATTTTTACAACATAATGAGTTTTTGGTACGAATACTCGTAGGGGTATTGATACTTGCCCAAGTATCGATACTATAAGTAGAGTATATACACTATCCACCTTGGATGATAAGATTCGACTCGGTTAAGGTCAATAAGAGCTAGGGATGGTTCGTAAGGATAAAGATTATTCTGTAAGGGACTTAAATTGCTAAAAGGCCCCAGCGACACTCGTAGGAGTGGGTTACAAGTAGTGTAACCATAACAGGAGTAACATGTCCAAATATTTTCAGTTAAACACGTAACAAATATCTAAAAAATGGAGGATCATTACAGAGGATCTATTGGCAATTGGTATGACTGAATAATCAGATTATGAAATAGCATAGTCGTTATTGCAAGAATGGTTGAGAGTGTTGGATGTATAATTATCTCTTTAATTCAAGGATGAATTAAGGGAAAACGTAGTAATAGCGAATAGAGTATCGCTACCCAGAAATGAACCTGAGACAAATATCAGGCCAACCAGAACTACAGCCAATGAACATTAATCACAATAATCGCTATGAAGTCATGAAACGTGTAGAGACTTCTTAAGAGCTAAAGAATGTCTAAAATGCCCTTAAGTAGCGAACAACTAGATCAATACAGATTATCGGTAGTAACAAACTAATAAACCCTTACATCACATTCTAGATGAGAGAACGAGCGAGTCATCAGCTAGGTAGAACAGTAATAACTCATAATAATTAAAAACAATAACCATAACAGGGGTGCGTGATCTCTGAGATGCAGAACCCTCACCCGCACCATGATGCAGCCACAACTTGATTGTTACATAGTAGTATTAGTATTGCATTTAGATAATGCACAATAGTATCAGTATTGCATCTAGATAATGCATAGTAGTATATGTATTACATTCAGATAATGCACAGTAGTATCAGTATTGCATCCAGATAATGTACATTAGTATCAGTATTACATTCAAATAATACACAGTAGAATCAGTATTACATTCAGATAATGCATAGAAGAGTTAGTATTGTATGCAAATCATTCACAAAAGAGTTAGTATTTCATTCAGATAATGTATAGTAGAGTCAATATTGCATTTAGATAATGTATAACATATACAAACATTAGGGTTAAAGACCCTTTATAGGTGTACTCATGGCTAAGCCCTTAGTCGAGGATTTAGGGATGTATGAGACCTCTACTTCAGCGATAGGACATCTAAGCCTTAAGTAGGTAGCACTTGAACTAGATCATGCATGTACCTACAGCTTACTTTCATGTCTTCAGCATGCTTGTGTTTATGAAATTCTTATGTTGCTCAGATTAGCAAATATAATGTTGTGCTTTGTAAGCACAACCTTTGGATGTTTTCTATTGGCAATCAGTAGCTTGAGTAGTTTGTGGAGCACCGTTGCAGCAGGACTTCCAGCATCTCCTTCAGAGTATGTACAGTAGCTTAGTGGTCATATGTATTCATAGAACCTTACACATGTGTTTAGTTTATTAAACTCAGAGTTTTGTATTATCTGATTTAAACTATGTGTCACAAGCTTCAGCTTTATAAATTATTTTTTTAACAGTTTTTATGTTTTAATTATGATACCATCCAACATGTATAAAAGAAAATTAGCAGATTTTGGAATAATGGTTACCTCGTAGCCTAATATGGCACTTTAGGCACAATCGGGTTTAGGGTGTTATAAATATTTGCTTTAGCCAATATAGCAGCCCCACCATTGGCTTCTCTTGGAACAAACTAGACCTTCCAAGAAAATATATGATAGGATTAAAACAAATGATACAATCCATATTGAAATAAGACGGCGCAATATGAGAAGCTTGAATCGACAAAACCATTCAATTGTTGTTTGATTCAACAATGAGACATGAGGATGAATACCATGAGGAAGCACAAAAAATTTGACACACTTCTAATACAGCTTGAAGTTCGACACCTGACATGTCCAGAAGACCAATAGATTTGGAGAAAGATTGAGCCTTGAACCATTATGATCTTTCAAGAGACCCTCAACACATGTTTCCCCAAAGCTCCCTCGAACAACTCCATTGGCATTAAATTTTAAAAATCCAAATGGAGGCTCAACCCATAAACACAACAAGGAATTATGACCCACTACTTGGACTGAACGAGCAACACTTGGACAAAGACTAATGTTAAAAATTGATTTGAACAATTTTTTCCATATATTCTTACACCAAACGTTGATTATCATCAGTGCCATATCGAATAATTGGTTATCATCTAGCTTTTTGTTATTAAATATGATCTCGTTACGTAACAACGATATAGACCAAACTATATCTAAAAATGTCATCTTCCACACATTAATTGAACTGGGTAAATCATAATAGACATCCACAATGAGATAACAACAACCCTTTCAAGCATGATTAGAGCGATGTTCCAAATTTTGCCCGTCTTGTCTCAGCTCGTGCTCATGGATGTGGCTTGTGGAAATACATATCTTCGACACGTTTGTGCGGATTCTATCTTTTTAGAGAAAATTAGTAAGGATTTTACACAAGGATAAAAGATTGTGAAAGAATTATTTTTCGGATATTTATGGGCTGAAATGGTTTGTACGATTTAAATTTTCAGAGGATAACAATTGATTAATTAGTTGGCGTTTTGATTTCTGAAAATTAAATCAATCAGTTTCTGAAATTAAAATTTGAACAGTGAAACGTTTGAATGAATCTAGATGGTTTTTCAGCTATTTATTATGACAGTTACTCAGTAATTACAAGAGTTACAGAGTTAATTACCTGGAGTTACAAACGACTGAGAATTATTGCAAGAACCTGGACTGATTTGAGACCAGATTCATCTATTAATTGTAACAGTTTCAGATAGAATTTAAATGCAGAAATTAATTAGATTTATATATATTTTTGTTGGAGCATTTTACTCTTGATGTGAAGCCTATAAATAGAGAGGCTCTCTCAGCTTCTCATCTTATTCTCATTCAGAAGAGTAATACCACCGGCAGTCCACTCCTATTTCGGGTGAATGAAATTTTAGACCAATCGTGTTAACCTTAGGGACAACCTGTACGTAGCAGCGATTACACACATCAGGGTGAATTTGTTTCTAAGGTAGTGATTTTCACCACGACACGATTTTAATTGATTCGATTATTAATTATTATTTACTTGTTCTGTCAGTGCTAACGTATGAATTTTGCAGTATACATTTCTAACAATTTAGAAACAATTTCATTACTGTAGAATGTTGAAACAACTAAGCAAGCTAATCCTTGATATGTCTAAACTCGATGCACTAGACGTCTTCAATTATTGAAGGTGGTCCCAGAGGATTTTGATTTTCTTCTAGCAACTTGATCTTAATTACGTGCTATTGAAGCCCCCACCACCTTCTCCAGTGATTACTCCAGCTACGACTGCTACTATTTGTGATGACACCCCACCTGATATCGTTGTTGCTTTTGTCATTATTGTTGATACCATCGCTGCAATTGAAAAGTATAAAAAAGATAACAAGACGGTGCGAGGCCATCTCCTAAGCCACATTTTGAACAAGCTCTTTGACATGTTCATCAAATAAAAAAATGCCAAGGATATATGGGATACGCTTGAGAAAAAACATGGCACTGACGATATGGACATCAAGAAGTACATCATTGGCACTCAATGAGGTTCCTGATGATTGACGACAAGCCTATTATGGACCAAGTCCATGATTACAAAAATCTGGTCTTTGATATCCTAGCTGAAGGAATGCAGATGTGTGGAGTGTTGCATGCCAATGTCCTTATTGAGAACTTGCCCAAATCCTGGTCCGATTATCGTAACTCCCTCAAACATAAAAAGAGGGACATTTTACTTGAGGAGCTGGTGGGCCACATGGAAATAGAAGAGGCTAATCGGTTAAAGGATAAGGTTACTAACTCTATTGGTAATTTATCCTTTAAAGCTAACTTGGTTGAATCTAGTGCTGCCTCAGGGTCTAAGTATAAAAGGACAATGAAAAAGGGGAATCATAATATGAAGACCAAGCCGTAAAAATAGACCAACTTCAAGAAGCCAGGGAAGCCCAAAGCGGAGGGTAAATCCATCAAATGCTATGTCTGCAGTTAAGTCAGACACAAATCTTACCAGTTCCAACATCATTCTGACCGCTAGAATGAGAACAGACCACAGTTAAACATTGTAGAGAACAATGTTGATGTCATCGTAGTGATGATTTCAAAGGTAAATCTGGTGGAGAACAATATTGAGTGAGTCATTGACACTGACGCTTCTAGACATTTATGCACAGTGAGAGAGTTTTTCACTGAGTTAGAGGATGGAGACGAAGGTGAACATGTGTACATGGGAAACTCCAGCAGCTCTGAAGTGTTGGGCAAAGGTAAGGTTTTACTCAAGATGACTTCTGGTAAAATTTTAGCCCTAATAATGTTTTGTATGTACCTTCCCTACGTAGAAATTTAATAAGTGGCAGACTTTTGAATAAGGCAGGCATTAAGTTAGTTTTTGAGGCAGATAAACTTTTACTTTCCTAAAGTGGTGAGTATGTTGGGAAAGGTTTTTTAAATGGGGTTTATTTGTCATAGAAATTCAACTTAATGAAAATAAAGCTACCACTTCCACTTACATCGTTGAATCTATTGATATATGACATGCTAGATTAGGACATGTGAATATTCAATCTTTAAAGAAACTGAAAAATGAATATTCTACCTAAACTAGATATAAATAGTTTTAACAAATGTGAAATTTGTGTAGAAGCCAAGCATGCTAAGCCTCACTTTAAGACTGTTTCTAAGAGGAAAATTGAACTTTTATAACTTATACATACTGATCTAACAGACTTTAGAGACAGTGAAAGTAGAGGATAAAAACATTATTACATCACTTTTATGGATGATTACTCGAGATACTCTAAAGTATATCTCCTTATAACTAAAGGCAAAGTTGAGAACTTCTTTCTTATTTATAAGGCAGAAGTTTAAAATCAATTAGATAGGAGAATTAAATGAGTTAGATCTGATAAAGGTGGTGAATACGGATCAAATTTATTAAAAGAGGTGTATGAGAATAATGGCATAATTCATAATTTACGAAACTTCCTCTCCCTATTTTCCTCAACATAACGATATAGCTGAGAGGAAAATAGAACAATAAAAGAAATGATGAACTCATTGTTGATAAGTTTTGGGTTGTCCGACAATATATGGGGGGAAGTCATTATATCGACAAATCATATTTTGAATCGAGTTTGTAACACCCATAGCCCGTGTACGTCTCAAAATACGAGCTAAAGATGTTACATCAACTTTACAAGAATTCACTGAAAATAAATGCTTAAAATTTTGTTTTATTTTCAAACATCCCTTTAACAAATTTTTAATTTTTTTCATTTAGCATGCATATTCGTAAAATAATAATTTATCATTCTAAACAAAGTTGATCTTTTGCAGTAATAAGTAGTTCCGTGCAAATTCATAGTTATATACAACTTCCTAAATACTGCTTGATTTAAAACCATTTAAAACTTAACATGTATAATATTCATTCATAAATATGATTATAACTAAAATTAGTCAAAATTAAAATAGTCCTAAATTACTATTATAGACCCTTTTAAAATAAATTTATAAAGGAACCCAACAGATATAATGTACATGCCACTAATAAGTCAAAGATAGGATGTCTTAGTGATATTGTCGATAGGCTTGATTTCTAGAAGATGCTCACAAGCTCCTCACTTCATGCCCTTTTCTTTATTCGAACCTACGCATGAAAATCATCATGCGCTATTTAAAACTTAGTGAGTCAATAACATAGCTAAGTTGATATAAAACATAAATTTTGTAAAGTATTATAGCATAAAATGTAATTTAAATAAAAACATTAAAACTTTCAAACCGAGCTATTCAAACTGATTTCCTCTTGAAAACATGAAAATCATCATCTCATGATTTTATCAAAATCATGTAAATCAACATAAAATATCATAAACAACTCATATTCTTTTCATTCGAACATATTTCAGAACTTTCATTTCATTTTCATATTCTTTTCTTTCATATATTTTCCATAACTTTCATAGTTACTTTTATAGCCCAATGTATACGTAATAGAATACAAGGTACGTGATTATAACATAAGGTGGGCACATCACAGTCCCAATCATAACGTATCAGAAGATTGCACTCCAAGTGTAGATCATAACATGAGCACCAGCGGTGCTAATCATAATGTATATGATACCATAACTTGACATGAAAGGACACAATTTAATGGCATATCAAATGTACCTACGACTCTCAATGCAACATACACTGGGCTTATAAATCATAACATAATTATTTATTTATCAACATCTTAAAATCATAAACATTTATAGTCCATCATTGTAAAAATCATGCTTGGTCTGTTCATACCCTACATCATCCATAAAACTTGATGAAAACATTATGGAAATAATCCATAATTAAAATTTATAAATTATACTTGAAAATATTATAAGGTTGACTTATCGCAAGTCATCCTCGATTATAATAATTAAATAAATAAACTGCACTCATTTTGATACTTTATTAATAAGTTAAAATATAAGCCTCACTAATTTTAGCTTTAATACTTTGTTTTCAAATGCTTCCAATACGTAATTTATAAAAAATTCATATTATGACAGTTGCACTACCTTCAAATAAATATTATTATGTAATAATTTACATACTTAAAAATTATTACATTAATACCAATGAAAACTAGACTTGAATACAAATTTAACCATATAAGGAACTTCTTCTAATTCAACTTGTACAATTTATAGCGAAATTTCAAAGTTGACTGACAAAAGTTGTTTTGAGTAGAATATGCTGACATATTTTCTTACCTATCCTCGATTAAAAATTCATATCTTTTTGTACACTCATCGAAATCAATAATTGCTTGTTATAAAGATCATTCTTTATAATTTATGATGCTTTTCTAAACTTATTGTTCGAAACATAATTTCTAGACAACTTTCCTTAATTAGCATCCTTAACTCATTCCATAATTCCATAAGCGTACCAAATGAACATATAAGCATGAATCACAATTCACATAACATTAGGAGTTACTTCTTACATTAGTAACTCAATGGCTCATCGCATGTCAATGTTTGTGCGATAACATAAATACAATCACATTTGTCTCACTATCGAACCTTCTTCAAAATAATCTTCTCAATCCCGTACTTTTTCCTTCCCTTTCGAGTTACTTGGATCACTATATTTATCATGGTCTGATAACGTCGTATAATAACATAAAATATTCAAACTATATGTTAGTATCGAAATAACATAATCTAAGTTTAAATATAAAATTCGATATAAATAAAATCTATATTTGACTCGATACAAAACTAAATTGTACTTCCATCGAAATTTCAAACTTCTCAAAATATTCCTTAAATTCCATAAATATTTATTTCACTATCAACCCTTCAACTTTTGCCAAATACACAATCAAACCACTAATTATAAATTCTTTCTAGAATTCACCTTAACTTTTCAATTAAATTCATAATGATCCTTCACCATTATGATCATTGCACTTTAATTTCTAAACTTTCCAGCACCATAATAAATTCTCAAATCAATACTTTAACATTCAAAAACTTGCAATTTCATCCCAAAGTTTCTAAGACTTTTTGAATTTAACCACCCATCTTTTTAGACTTGTAATTTGATCCCAACTCAACATTTAAACTCATAAATAAGCATATAAATAAAATTTCGAGCAATATAATATTTTACCCAATTGATACTTCCACAATTAATAAGCTTGCAACTAAGTCCCTAAAGTGTCAAGACCTTTCAAATTCCACCTTGTAATTTACCAAATTTACAATTTGGTTCCAATCAACTTTCCAACTTAAAATTCCAGAATTGCATAATTAAAGTTCAACATTGAACACCCTAATTAACATATTCTTGCTATAATGTCCCACAATTCTCAAAACTTGTAAACTAGCCCTTTTTCTATTTCAAGCTTCCAAATTGATCCAAATAAATCTCCAAAATACATAGAACACTTCTAATATCAATTTTAGTCCATAGGAAATTTTTCAATATTTTTCCTCCAAATTTTTCCTGATGGTCGAATATTATAAGGTAGGAATTCCATGTTTTCCTACTTGATTCAAGCATCAATTCAACCTATAAACAACATTTATAAGCTTCTAAAATCAAACCCCTAACATAATTAATCCAAATCAAATTTTCTTCAAAAGCCTAGACCATAACGAAATGGTCTTATACCCAATTTCAAGTGGTTTTAATCATCACACATGCCTTAGAATTAATCTCCAACATCAAGAACATAATAATCTTTCATCAATCTTTCAAAATCCCTAAATCCTACATAAAGCCTAATTTCCAATCTCATGAAATGGACATATTCACAATGTAATATTTATACCAAATAATAGAAAGTTTCATGTAGATTAATTCTTTATCTAATAACTTAATCCAAAAATCAATCATGCAACCTTAAAAATAAAATTAATTTTTTTTACTTGTTATGGAACCCATCGCTTTGAGCTTGAAGATGAAATTTTTTTCTTGAATTTTCCAACTTAATTATCATAATACACATGGCTTAATAATATAAATAAATTAAAAATTCATTTAATTCTAGATTAAAATTTTTCCATTAAAGAATTATGATAATTACCATATGCCATTGTAATATCTTCCATTAAAATATTCCATAGTCAAAGATGAACCAATTTACTTTGACTTTCTACTTCGGCCATGCAATTTTAAAAAATTACATTTCAGTCACTAAAATTTACATTGTTCAGCAAAATCTAAAAAATTACCCTGTTCTGAACTAAATTTATGTGATCTAAAATAGGGAAATAATATTTCCAACCATTAGCTAACATCCTTCAAATTTTCGTAAAATTTTGATTCTATCTGATTATCCGATTACTCGATTATATATCAACTTTAGCGCTTTATAGTTTTTAACACAAACCCCATACTAAAAATCTAATTACCACAAAAATTCATGATTTAGGCCAAACTTTTCATTTACGGCCCAAAATATATAAGTTATAAAATTACATTATTGGTCCCTAAACTTTTATAAATTTATACTTTAGTCATTAAACTTTCAAAATTTACTTGGTCCTAACAAAAAATTAGAGTATTATAGAGTACCTCATAAGAAATTATATTCTACCCCTTAAGAATTATGGAAAGGATATCCTCCAAATCTGCAATACCTAAAAGTGTGGAGGTGTCTGGCAAAAGTGGGATTGTCGGACTTTAAAAAGTCCACCATCTGACCTAAAACCATTGATGCAGTGTTTATAGGGTATGCTACAAACAATGTTGCATACAGGTTCATGTATTTATAATTCTACTTTATTTGTGAATCTAAGGATATCATTTTCTTTGAAGATTTTTTTTGTTAAAAAAACTTAGATTAAATGAGGAAACACAAATAGAAAAATTGGCATCCATTTCTTCTAGTGTACCTGCCAGGTCTTCTCAAGAAATTCAATTTGAACCTTGAAGAAGTAAAAGACAAATAACAAAAACATTGTTTGTACCGGACTTTATAACTTTCTTTATTTTTGAGATAAATGTTTTAGATGCTCTTTTCGATCCTATAGCTCAAGTTTTTCTGTTAGATACGGATTCTAAGACATATTAAGAACCTATACAATCGATTGATTCTAGTTTCTGGAAAAGCACTATCAATAATGAAATAGAATCAATAAATTCTAATCATACTTGGGAATTGGTTGACTTACCTAGAGGGTTTAGAACTATCACAACAAATGGGTCTTCTGGAAGAAACTTAGAGCAGATGGTTCTATCCAAAGGTACAAGGCAAGGCTAGTCGTCAAAGTTTCATTCGAAAATTTGGTCAAGACTTCTTCAATACCTATTCTCCCTTAATGAAAATCTCAATAATTAATGCATTGTTCGCACTAGCCTTCATTCACAAGTTGCAAGTACATCAAATAGATGTAAAGACTGCATTTATGAACAGAGATCTATATGGAGAAACCCATTGGTTTTAAGACGCCTGGTATGGAAGGAATTGACTTAAAAAGTCGCTTTACGGCCTCAAACAAGCTCCTAAGTAGTAGTACGAAAACTTTCACAAAATTATCCTTAGTTTTGGTTTTGTTGTGAATGGTTCGGATACATGTGTGTATTCGAGGATGTTTGGTGCTGATTACATCATCATAAGTTTTTATGTTGATGACATGTTGATTTTCAGTACTGAAATTGAGTCCATTAACAAAACAAAAGAGTTCTTGTCTACTAAATTTGAGATAGCCAAGTCAATGTAATCTTAGGGGTTAATGTTACCAAAATAGAAAAGGGGGTTTATTTAAATCAAGCACATTCTATTGAGAAAATATTAAAGAAATTCGACAGTTTTGACATCGTTCATGTTCGAACTCCTTATGACCCTAACATACATCTATTTAAAAATAAAGGAAGTAGCATTTTCCAAACAGAATATGCTAAGATAATTGGGAGCCTAATGTTCTTAATGAACTATACTCGGCCTAATATTGAATATGCTATGAGGACACAGTAGATATACTCAAACCCCAAGTGATAAACATTGGGTCTCTCTTCGTCGCTTACTTAAGTACCTTAAGGGTACAATAGATTGGATACTTGAATTCGTTGGCTATCCTGTGGTGTTAGAAGGATATTGTGACTCCAACTATATTTCTGATAATGATGAGGTAAGCTCGATGAGTGGGTACATCTTTACTTTAGGTGGCATAGGTATTTCATGGAAATATTCGAAGCAAACCTGTTTTGCTCGCTCCACTATGGAGTCAGAGTTGATAGCTCTTGATTTACCTGGGGAAGAAGTTGAGTGGATCAAAAATTTATTAGTTGAAATTTCGTTGTGGAGAAGACCGACTCTTCCAGTTTCCTTATTTTGTGATACACAAATTGTGATTGGTGTGGCTAAAAACCAAGTTTACAATGGTAAGAAGAGGCATATTCACAAGACATGAATCTGTTAGACACTTGATAAGGAACGGAGTACTCTTTTTAAAGTATGTAAAGTTAGAAAGGAACCTAACATATCTGGTTACCAAAGGGTTAAGTTGGAAATTGGTCCTAAATTTGTCGAGGGGGATGGGTTTAAAGTCCATTGGTTGAGGAATTCATGGTGGATACCCAACTTAGTTATCCAAGTTCAATGTGGTCAAACGAAGCCATGGAAAGACTAATAGTGTACATTTAGCTACCTATCCATATGACAAACAATGTACATGCCCAGGTTGAGCTTACTTGCTCTTAATAAATTCATAGCCCATGCTTTGGGTGGTCTTAGTGAGAAAGACTTGATGAATTTACCAACTTGGGCTGACTATATATTCTTAATAAGTTCATAACACCAAGTTGAGTGGGTAGTCCTAATTGAGAAGGATAGAATGAGCTTACCGCTAGAAATGTTGAGTTTTATGAAAACTCTTAATGAGTTCAAATCCAAAAGTTTGGATGGTTCTAGTGAGAAGGAATTATCGAATTCACCATTTAACGAGGTTTAATATTTATTCTTAATGATTTTTTATTCCAGAGTTTGGGTGGTCCGTTTGATAAAGAACTTGAAGAAAATCATCATAACCTATTGTGAGATTGAACTGTTGTAAAAGCTCTTATTTATTTCATAGACCGATTTAAGGGTGGTTTATGTTGAGATAAATAAATGTGATGTAAAAACCTATGCAAATGAGAATGATTAGCCGCCTTCTATAAAAATTGTTGGGTCGTTCTCATATACACTTACTAAAATCCTTAGGTAAGACAACCAAATATACATTTGTGTATATATATCTTACACGTCAAAGACTTCGGTGGATGAAGGGGTTAGTTGTGTGTTATGAGTTTACCCCTATCTTAGAAAGTTCAAGAGTAGTTTCACTTATCTAAGAGAATGATCGCTCATCATCACTATGTATTGTTTCAAGATACGTTCACTAGTGCTTAAGCAACTAGCTCCTCTATTGCTCTTCTAAGAAGATTATATTTTGAGTTTCAAAAGAATTCTTCCACATTAGTGGGGGAATATTGGTAACGAGAAAAAGACAATATCCCATTTAGTGGGAAATACCATCGGCGTAGGTATTTATAATGTGTATTCTTCCCTCATTTGTTGAGTGATAGAGAACAAAGGGCAATCTCGTCCACTACTATTGTTGTCGTCCGTCCATCTCATCTCATCTCAGCTCGTTCTCCTGGTCGTGGTCATGATCATGGATGTGGTCATGGTCGAGGTCGAGGTCCAGGTTGTGGCTTGTGTCTTTTGGTAATACGTGCATTCGACACATCCACGCAGATTCTATCTTTTTAGAGAAAAATCGTAAGGATTTTCCTCAAGTATAAAAGATTATGAAAGAATTGTTGTTGTGATATTTATAGGCTGAAATGGTTTGTTCTATTTAAATTTTCAGAGGATAACAGCTGATTAATTAGTTGGCGTCTTGATTTCTGAAAATTAAATCAGTCAGTTTTGAAATTAAAATTCGAACAGTGAAACCTTTGGATGAATCTGGATGGTTTCAGCTGTGTTCAAATCTATTTATTGTGCCAGTTACATAATAATTACAAGAGTTACAGAGTTAATTACCTAGAGCTACAAACGGCTGAGTGTTATTACACGAACTTGGACTGATTTGAGGCCAAATTCATCAATGAATTGCAATAGTTTTAGATAGAATTTAAATGCAAAAATTAATCATATTTATATCTGATTTTTATGATACCATTTTACCCTCAATGTGAAGCCTAGAAATAGAGAGGCTCTTCCAGTTTATCATCTCACTTTCATTTCTCACATCTCTTCTCAACACTTAAAGCATTATGTGTTATTTTCCTCTACATTAAGAAGAGTAGTACCACCGGAAATCAACTCTGATTTAGGGTGTATAGAATTTCAGAGAGTGATCGTGTTAACCTCAGGGGGCAATTTGCTTGTAGCAGTGATTACACAGATCGGAGTGAATTTGTTTCAAAGGCAGTGGTTTTCACCATGATACTGTTTCAATTGATTGAATTAATAATTATTATTTACCTGTCATGTCAGTTTTAACATGTCAATCTTGCAGTATACATTTCCAACAATGCTTAGTCCGATGCTATGCGAAATCAGTCGAACTCATCTTGAGGAATATATGGAAATTATATTGATGTTGTTTGTTATCGGGTTTCTACCCTTATGTTCGACTCTTTTGAAACCAAATGATCACATGCACTTATGTGAAGGGGATCAACACTGACAATGTGTTATGAAAATTCTCAATACAAGCAACTGAGGTTATGTGATATCATATGCTAGTAGTACTAATTGTGTTATTCTAGTAAGTGTAGTGATATGTGTAAGTGATGTTATCTGTGATAATCGAAGATTGAAAAGTATTATAAATTCGAGTATGTGAACAATATTTCATTGATATATAGTATGCTCATATTCACTCTTTGTTTATATTGTCTAGCATGCTTATATTTATGAAGTGTAAGTAGTATAGTGGAGTAAATGTGTACCACTGAACTTTATTAGCTCACTATTCAGATGTTTCCATTCACATGTTAATAGGTTGGATTGTCAGGAACATTTCCACTGCAGGATTTCCAGCACCCTTGGATTTATCATAATACAATATCGATCTCTAAAGGGACATATATATTCATAGGACCCTTATGATTATATTTGGTTTGTGAACTCTATTGATATACACTATTTTGAGATTTATGTGTTTGGTCATAGAACTCCATTTTGTAAAAGCTATTTGAATTATATTATCGTGCCTCGAAAATAAAATGTGTTACCTTTCGTAAAAGTTTTGAAAATGCGGTGGGTGTTTTGATGACTCAATATGGTACTTTAGGCCTATTATTACTTAATCGAACTTCGGATGTTACATTAACTACCTTAGAAGTCCTTTTTATATTTAAATTTTAAAACTAAGCGTTTGTTTGATACACTGTAATTGATTTTCTAAAAAACAATTTACATAAAATAAATTACCTAAAAATTGTTTTACGTAAAGTGAATTATATGAAAGTTGTTTTACGTAAAATGATTTGTCTGAAAAATGTTTCACATAAAATGGAATATATTTTCTGAAAAATAATTTTTGAAAACTATTTTACGTGTTTTAATGATATTGTGTAAACCATTTTTCACTTGTTTGATACATTGTAATTAATTTTATGGAAAATGATTTACGTAAAGTGACTTACATTTTTTTAAAATAATTTTGAAAGATGTTTGGATAATACTATGTAAATAATTTCTAGTTGATAAACCAATTGCAACTATCAAACAACGAAAAATATTTTTTTCGAAGTTTTTTCAACTATCAAACACATGAAAATGAAGAAAACATTTTATGAAAAATGTTTTTCAGCTATCAAACACAAATTTGTTTCATTTGATTTATCTTCAAATCATGTTTTCTCAACAACTCATTATTCATCATAAGTATACTTATATTTATTAATGAGTTTCTTGTTATCAAATACATTTTTATTTTTTATTTTGCATGCATAGTAAAAAGGGTTTATGATAGACTTGTTTTAAAATTAAATGATTTTATATTTATTTAGTTCATTTAATGTTTAAGTCAAGGCTCGGATCAACTTACTTTAGTGGTTAAAGGAATCTTTATTTGTTCTTAGGGATCACGGGTTTGAGCAGCAGGGTGATTGAGCGTTCATTATCAAATGATTGAGAGTATTTAGAACATATACTACTTTATATTTACCTTAGCTTTCTCAAAAAAATAATGTTTAAGTCAAGACTTGTTTTCATAAATTTTTTAAAACTTGGCCTTTATGTAATTTTATTAAAAATTAATTTCTTTTAACAAGTAATATCCTTAATTTATTCAATATTTATTTTATAAAAAAAATCATTTTAAATATTACATAAAGACCAAGTTTTTTGCATATGTTTTATTTGATATATGTCTGAACCTTCTTTCGGGTGGGTCCATAATTGGGCTTCGACTTGAATGAAATGATTTAGGTCACCATCGATAAGATAAATAGGTTGATCAGACACCTTTACTTCTTACCTAATCTACATCTTACCAAAGATATGTCGGACTCGGGAGTCCGTTACAGTCAAGGAATGGTTAGCACCCTTGAACTGCCCTTTCGGTACTATGTAATTTCCAGTTGTCTTTAATTAAGAAAATTGAAAGTTTATGTTCAAAGGTAAAATCATGATCCAAATTACTTAACCCTGATGGATTCGAAAGTGTACCCTTAAAAAGTCACGAATAATGTTAGATAAAAAAAACTAAACAAAATCAAGTAATAAGGCAGAGAGAATATGTAAATAACTAACCTAAAAACAAAAAGTAAAAAAAAAGATAAAGCAATGAAAAAATTAAATAAAATAATAAACACATAAAATAAATAAATAATTAAATAAAATATATAAGTAAAATAAATACATTATAAAAAACCAGAAAACCAAACAAATTTAAAAAATTAAAATAAAAAAGGTAATTAAATAAAAAAAGAGTAATAAAATATATGTACATAACAGAAAATAAATAAAAATAAAAAATAGATTAAGATATATATATATATATATATATATATATATAAACATAAAGAAAATTAAAGAAAGAAAAACTATATATATATATATTAATGTAAAATGAAGTAAATAAATAGATAAAACAAGGAAGAGAAAAACATATGTATATATATATTAATAAAATATAATATTTAAATAAATAAAAATAAGAGAAAAAATAAAATGTGAATGGACAGACTTGAAAGAAAAACAAAATTAGGGGGCCAAATTAAAAGGAAAATTAACGTGAAAATTGAATTTTGGGTTAAAATAAAGCTTTAAAAAATAGGGGGCCCAAACTGGAATTCCCCCTTTCTTGTAAAAACATGCGGGTTTGAGGGAGAAGGTGGGTCGGGTCGCTGGTCATTTGGGTTGGGTATAAAACCCAACTTTCATAAACGCCAAATCCTCTTATTCAAACGTGTTCCCTTAGCCTTTTCCAAAAGCCTCCCCGGCAGCCGTAGACCGGCGCCGACCGCCGTTCATTAGCGGTGGTCAGAAAAAAAATTGCATTTTTTTAAAACGCTTTTCACCCTCGTCTTACAAATACCCTTAGATTTTTGAAATAGGCATCGGGGAGGGCTAGATCTGAGGAAACTCCTCTGCTCCCCTCCCTTTCAATCTGATCGATTGGTTCTTTGGGGTTTATAACTTGAAATCGAAAGAGATGGAGGAATCTACATGCAAGCATGCGAAAACCAAATTAAAAAGGTAAAAAAAGAGGTACATTTTAGTTATTTTCCCTTCGAAAATTACAAGTATTTTTGCCTATCTTCCTTCGTATGTCTCGTATGATTTCTTGCATAAAACATCGTATGTGCTAGTGTTATTTTTACATCTTATTTATAGTGTTAAAAGGTCCTATTTTTGGGTGTTTATTCATAATGAAACACTCGGTGTGTAGTCTAATGTTGTTGCTTGTTTGTGTTTGTTGGTGCCCAAATCTCCAACGTGGGTTGCGGTTGCGTGAGGCGATAGGCCTGGGGGGTCTTCGGTAGGAGAACTGCGGCACTGAGGATGATAGATGAGCTAGGGTTTGAAAACCCTAGTTAATTCGGGTTTGGCTTGGAGGTCAGTTCGGGTTGCACACGGGTCACACGTTGGGCTTACGGGTTGCTGGGCTGCAACTTATTTGTATTTGGGTTTGGTTCTGTTATTAGACCTCTAACAACAAAATAAATGTAAATTTATATTATATAATATATTTTTATAATTATATAATATTAATTGAATGGGAATGGACGAAATTAGGTGTACGAAATTAGGTGTACGAAATTAGGTGGACGAAATTAGGTGTCTTCAGCTTCCATCTTTGCTCATTATCGTGTAAGGAAAATAGAGCAAAGATTAAAAGACACAAATTTTGTTCATATCGAATGTCCTCTATCGTAGAGTTGAAATCCGATATTAAGACTGGTTTATCAATTTGGATTGAATCACGAAATGACTCCCTCGTCGTAAGGTTTAGTTGAACTGGAAAATTCTAAGCACGATATCCTTTATCGCGAAGTTGAAACCGAGCTCAAAACTTTGGCAAGTAGCCCCTAAATCATCTTCTACCTCAAGATACTTCGTCGTGAAGCTGAAACTTGATCTGGAGACTTTGGCGTTGTTATGTTACAGATGACTCCTTCATTGTGAAGTTAGGTCAATCTTTTGGGTACGATATCCTTCTTTCTGAAGTTGAAATCGTGGATGGCTCCTTCGCTGTGAAGTTGAGCTTTGAATTGGATATACTTCGTTGTGAAGTTGAAATTAAATCTTGTGTAAGTTACTTTGTTTTGAGTCCAATATCCTTCACTGTGAAGTTGAAATTGACTCTGAATAAAACTGGAAAGTTGTATGTTGATAGACGCTCATTCACTGTGAAGATGAACTTTGAATTGGATATCCTTCATTGTGAAGTTGAAATCCAATCTAGAGATGGATGTTGCTTGTGGGCACGATATCCTTTGTCGTGAAGTTGAAATCGTGGATGGCTCATTCGTCGTGAAGTTGAGCCTTGAGTAGGATATCATTTGTTGTAAATCCAAGGATTGTTTCAACAAATTGGTTTTGAGTTGGATATCCTTCGTCGTGAAGTTGATATCCAATCTTGAGTAAGTTTAGCCAAATTGGCTTTGAGTTGGATATCCTTCGTTGTGAAGTTAAAATCCAATCTCGAGTAAATGGTGTTACTTCTAGTCCAATATCCTTCGCTGAGAAGTTAAAATTAACTCTAGCTAAACCTACAAAGTTATGCATATATGCAATAGTATGAATGCAATACTCTTAGGTGTGCCTAAAATACATATGTGAAATATGTCGTTTTGGGTTTTAAGAGAAATCTCTATCTCCGATTGCCTGTCTTGTCGACTCTGGATTCTGGAATCTTGAAGTTCTAATTCCTAATCTTGAATTCTTCAAATGTTTAAATCTGATGTGCAGATTTTATTTTTTTATCTTTGATTTGGGAAATGCTTCTTAACCATCTTAAGTATAGTGTATGAGCCTTGATGTTTTAAATTCAACCCAAGATATTTTAAAAAGAAATAGATTTAGAGAAATGGTTGTCTTCTTTCATAAGGGAAAAGAACAAACAATACATGAAAAACATTCTGGAAAATGAATACATAATAAAGTGAGAATGGATGTCTTAGATCTCAATAATGCGGGCGCTTCTGAGCTGATAAGCCGATAGATAACCTTGAATGCAGTCTTTGTAAAGGAATATTCGACGATGCGATAACTTTCAGGAGAGTGCAACCTTTCTCTGACTCGTTAAGTCTGTAGAAGATTCAGGTTCTGAGATGTTTCCACTGTCTGGATTTCTTGAATCAATATCCAAATCGCCCTTTCAGGTCTTCAACTTGGACCCATCCTTGGTTTCAAGACGCCCTTTGTGGGTTTTCATCGTATACCCTCCTTATTTTCTTTTCTTTTTCTTTTCTCTTTTTTTCTTTTTCTTTTTTTTTTTTTTTCTTTTTCTTTTTCTTTTTTTTAATTTAGGAGTCATTTCGGGTTTTCACCATAAATATTTTTTCTTTTTCTTTTCTTTTTCTTCTTCTTAGGATGCTCTCTCAGGTTTTCATCCTAAGCGAAGTATTTCTTGACTGCATTTGAATTATGGGATTTGGCAATTCATACCCATCCATTTCAGTTAGGATAAGTGCTCCTCTGGAGAAGGCCTTTTTCATGACATAAGGTCCCTCCCAATTTGGCATCTATTTTCCTCTGAAATCATTCTGAATTGACCAAATTCTTTTTAGCACCAGTTCTCCTTCACAGAATATTCTCGGGCGCACCTTCTTGTCATGTTTTCAAATCATTCGTTTCTGATAGATTTGACCATGATGAATGGATTTCAATCTATTTTCGTCTATCAGGTTCAGCTGATCATATCAGGATTGCACTGAGGTTCGGTAAGTAAATAATTGAAAAGGCAATTTCTTGTGCCAATCCTTATAGGTATCAGTCGTTTTCTCCACAATCTTCTTGATGTTTTTGTTTGCTTCTTCTACTGCTTCGTTCATCTTTGGTCTGTAAGCAGTAGAGTTGTGATGCTTTATGTTGAATTGCTCACAAGAAGCATCCATCATTTTGTTGTTCAGGTTTGTAGCATTATCGGTAGTGATCCTTTCAGGTAGATTGTACCAACATATGATCTTTTTCTTTAAAAACTTACAAATAGTGGATTGAGTGACACTAGCATATGATGCAGCCTCTACCCATTTCGTGAAGTAATCAATTGCCAAAAGGATGAACTGGTGACCATTTGAAGCCTTCGGATGGATTTTCCCGATAACATCCATGCCCCACATAAAGAAAGGCCATGGCGATGTCATCGTATGAAGTGGATAAGGAAAAACGTTTATTTTATCTCCGTAAATTTGATATTTATGACATCTTCTAGCATAGTTGATGCAGTCACTTTCCAGTGTGGAGCAAAAATATATGTATCTCATTATTTGTCTTGACATCAGATGTCCATTTGCATGTGTTTCGCAAACCCTTCATGTACTTCTTCCACTATCATCTTTGCCTCCTCTGCATCGATGCACCTTAACAGACTTGATCATGGCTTTTCTTGTACAAGACCTCCCTATCAAGGATATCCAGCTGTCATCCTTCTAATAGTTCTTTTATCAGTTTCGGTGGCTTCCTCTAGATAACTTCGATGCTTGATGTATTGCATAATATCGTAGTACAAGGCTTAGTGTCTTTCACTTCCTCGATTTAGTAACAATGAGTCGGGTACTCATACGACTGCATGTCAATTGGCATAATTTTAGACTCCCCGCTAGCATTGACTGCGGCTTCCAGGTAGCTAAAGTATCAGCCATTTGATTTTCTTCTCTAGGTATATAGTGGAAGTGACTTCATCGAATTATTCGAGGAGATACAGTATTAGCTTCCGGTACTCCACCAGCTTCGTATCCTTGGTTTCCCATTCTCCACGGAGCTGATAGATTACTAAGGTTGATCTTTGTATATCCACAAGGTCTTTATATTTTTCCCTATTGCAGCTCGAATCCCCAAAACACAATCTTCATATTCTACCATGTTGTTGGTGCAATCGAAACTCAGTCTGCTAATGAATGGGTAGTGATTTTCTTCTGGGGAGATCAGTATAGCCCCGACTCCATGTCCTAATGCATTTGATGAGCCATTGAAATGCATTATCCAGGAATTGTCTATAGAAGTACTCGCTTCTTCTAAGGAAATAGCCATCAAGTCTTCGTCTGGGAAATCACAATCCATTGGCTCGTAATTCTCATCGGTTCTACTTGTCAAGAAATCCAATATGGCACTTCCCTTTATGGCTTTCTGGCTCACGTACTCAATGTCAAATTCAGACAACAGCATCTCCCATCGGGCTATCCTTCTAGAGAGAGTAGGTACACCCATCATGTACTTTAGTGGATCCAACTTGGAAATTAGCCAAGAGGTGTGATACAACATGTATTGTCTGAGTCTTTTTTAGCCTATACTAAAGCACATCAAACCTTTTCGATAGGAGAATATATGACCTCGCAATCGGTGAACTTCTTGCTTAAGTAGTAGATGACTCTTTTCTTCCTTTCGGATTCATCTTGTTGACCCAAGACACCCTATTGAATTCTCAATATGGAGAGATACAAGAACAGAGGTTTTCCCTGGATAGGGGATATCAGGATAGGAGTGTGAGATAAATACTCCTTTACTTTCTCAAATACAATCTGGTAGTTTTCATCCCAAGCTCCAAGGTTGTTCTTTCAAAGAAGGTGGAAGATCGGGTCACATTTGTCGGTTAAGTGAGATATGAACCATGTTATGTAGTTCAATCTTCCCAAAAAACCTTGAACCATTTTTTTTCGTGGTAGAGGTAGATTCTGGATAGCCTTAACTTTATCAAGATCGACCTCGATGCTTTCCCGCTAACCAAAAAGCCTAATAGCTTCCCGAATATTACCCCGAATGTGCATTTACTAGGGTTTAGTCATAGTTAGAACTTTCTTAATCTCTGGAAGAGCTTTCTTAGGTTGTCGACATGCTCATTCTCGGTTTGTGCCTTGACAATTATGTCGTCGACATAAACCTCAATTTATTTATGCATCATGTCATAGAACGAAGTCATCATAGCTCTCTGATATGTTGCCCCAACATTCTTCAATCTGAAGGGCATTACTTTGTAGTAGAAAGTTCCCCACATTGTGACGAACATGGTATTCTCCATGTCTTCAAGATGCATCTTAATCTGGTTATATCCTGAGAATCTGTCCATGAATGAAAATAAAGTGTTCCTGGTCGTATTGTCTATCAATGTGTCAATGTATGGCAGAGGAAAGTTGTCTTTGGACTTGCCTAGTTAAGGTAATGGTAATCAACACACATATGCACCTTCCTATCTTTCTTTGGAACTGGAACTATATTGGCCACCCACTCCGAATACTTGGCCACTTGAATGAAAACATAATCGAATTCCTTCTTGACTTCTTCCTTGATCTTAAGGAGTATTTCTAGTCGCATACTTCTCAGCTTTTGTTTCACGGGTTTGTATTCTGTTGTATACATAGTTTATGGACTACCATATCTGTGTCTAGCCCCGACATGTCTTGATACGACCATGTGAACACATCTTGTATTCTTGAAGCAAGACTACCAAGTTTTGTCTTGTTTCAGCCGAAAGAGTTATACCGATTTTATCCTCCTTCCTCTCTTCTTCAGTGCCCAGATTCAAGATTTCGATCTTTTCCTTATGTGGCAGTATTTGTTTGTCCTCTCTTTCTACCATTCTCAAAAATTTGTTAGGTAAGTTTCCCTCCTCTTCATTTTTGCATTCATCAAATTCCCCGAGACAAATGGCTGACTCAAAATCCACTTCCAGATCAGGATCATCAGTGCCTGCATTCGTTATCTGGGGACCTGAAGGAAATATAAAACGTAATGCGTGAGAGGAAAATATCCCACACGAAATAGCCAGAAATGAAGAAGATAGAAAATGAATTCAAAAGAAAAGAGATAAGAAAATTATTTGCCATTAAAAAACTTGCATTTTTTATTTAATTTAAAGAAAATATCTATTCACCCTTACAAAAGATCACTTATTGCCCCGGGTATAAGAAAATAGGGATAGTTAGAATATTACTCTGAAAGATATTTGTAAATCACAGGTAGTTCTTCTGCCGACCAATTGCTAAGCACATACCAAGGTGGCAGTGGGCGGATTCCGGATCTGTAGCATTTCTTGTGGTTACGGTATTGATACTCAAATCTTCTAAAGCCTCATCCAAATCTGATAAGGTGGTCTTAAACACATAACCAACTGACTAGAATTTGTCATAAAGAGGTGGGAATATCATAGGTTCCCATTGAAATTCAGTTCCAATCAATCTGACCAATCGTCTTTCTCGGTTCTTATGAACTTCTTTCCTCTTTTATTGGTGACTGGGCTGAAAACCAAGCCTAAATTGATCTAATTTTAAAATAGGAAGGACTGAATTAATTTTTCCTTGTAACTTCTTCCCAAACTCTCTTCTTGTCTTTGCACCTCGTCCCAAGGTCTGCTTGATTTTTATCTTGGTGCACTAAAAAACTGAGGCTTAGAAATTTTCCTTTTTTCAGCCATGAATGTGGCATTCACAAATTCCAAGGAGCAGAATGAACATTCTACCGCCTCCTCATCTACCTCGATGTATAGAGCATCCGTGGTCATACTTGCCACGATATCTTCTTCAGCGTTAATGATCATCAGGGCTCCATCGATAACGAACTTGACTTTTTGATGCAACGTGGATGGTACTGCACTAGCTTGATGAATCCAAGGCCTTCCCAAAAGACAGTTGTAAGAAGGCATGATATCCATCACTAGAAACTCAACATTTAGGTGGTCGGTCTGATTGTTAGTAGCACTTCAATCCTGTTAATCACCTCTCTCTTAGTCCCAACAAATGCTCGACACGCTTTGGCAGGTTCTCATATGAGAGGTATCCATCGGCAACCTCTTCAATGTGACTAAAGGCATTACTTTAAGGGCTGACCCATTGTCGAGTACACCTGGTAAAGCGTGTCCCTTGCAGTAGGTGGTGATATGTAATGCCTTTGTTCGCCCTCTTTCTCCAGATAGAATCTCATCATCTGAAAATGAGATGAGATTATCAGATTGAATATTGTTTACCAGTCGATCCATCTTGCTCACTGGTATGTTTTATCGCACGAACGTTTGATTCAAAACCTTCAACAGTGCCTCCTGGTGTGCCTTCGAGTTTAACAATAGTACCAACATTGAAGTACGTGTCAGCAAGCTGTGGAGTTATTCTATAACGTTGTACTCGTTGTGTTTCAAGAACTTGAGGAACTCTTTAGCTTCCTCCTCCTTTATGGGTTCGTTGATAGCCAGTACACTTCCTTAAAAGTTTCAAGTGTCTTTGCCCTACTTTGCTATCATCTCTTTTGAAGTACTCACCTGACATTCGTATTCCATGGAACTTGCCGATTATCCTTGTATTGAAAAGGCTGAGGTGTTTGATCGCCATATTTGCTTGTGTCATTGTTGCTGTCATCGGTTTAGGGGTAATTATTAAAGGGTTACCCCTATCGTATTTCTTTCTGATGACTCTCCGGTAGCGCAAACGTCTACTTTCGAAGAATCTTGAACTTCCTCATAAAGTTCTAGCTCATTCCTGTCCATCAAGAGCTGGACTAACGCTTTGAATTATGGGCAATCTTGCACCTCATACCCTTCTTCGTTATTGTAGCAACAGTGGTTACCATCTTCTCTACTTGTTGTATCTGATTGTGGTGCGAGAAGTCCTACTTTCACCATTTGGCTCCATATCCAAGCCAAAAGACTTTACTTCCGAAACACTAGCTTTGACTCTCTGCCCTTCTCGGTAGTGACTGCGTTAATCCCAGTCTCTTGATGATTAGGCAAAGGATTATGTGCAGCGTTTGGTGTTCTGGAGTTAAATTGGATCCAATTCTTGTTTCGCATTCGTTGTACAAGCCTCTTGAACGCGAGACAATTTTCGATCGTGTGCCCCTGCACACCACCATGGTATTCGCAGTGAGTGTTCTCGTCATACCATCTGGGGTAAGGGGGCTTTATTGGCTCCATAGGGTAAGGTGACACCACATGAGTGTCAAAAAGTTATTGGTAGAGTTCTTTGTATGTCATAGGAATAGGTTCGAATTGTTCTCTTTCTCTTTCTTTCCTCGTTTCTCTCTGATTTTGCTTAAAAGTACCTAACGGTACAGCTGCGGTGGTTTTTTTACCAGAGATCGTAACACCATTGTTGGCACTATAAGTGTTAACGTTGTTGATCTCTCGATTCTTGTTCTTCATGAGAGGCTTCTTGTTGGATTCCCCTCTCTCTATTTTGCCTTGTTTTATGGCCAATTCGATCATCTCATTGGCCATAACTAAGTCTAAAAAGATTTCTGATGTGATTACCACTAGGTGCCCGAAGTAAGGAGCCTTCAGGGTTTGTACAAAAAGCTTCATGGTTTCCTTTTCATCTAATGATGGATGAACTTGCATAGCCAAATCCCTATATCTCTGTGTGTATTATCGGAAACTCTCATTATGTTTCTTCTCCAGGCTTTACAACATAACTCGATCTGGTCTAACATCATTAATGTGCTTGTACTGCTCCAAGAAAAACTTAGCTAGGTCTTTCCACGTCTTGATATGAGATCAGTTCAGCTAATTGTACCATCGGATAGTTGAACTGGATAAGCTCTCCTGGAAGTAATGAATCAGGAGTTGATCATTTCCTACATACCCTATCATTTTACTATAAAACATCGTGATGTGGGCCAAGGGGAAAATGTTTCCATCAAATTTTTTGAATTTGGGGACTTTGAACTTTAGTGAAGCACCAAATATGTGACCATGCTAAGATCCATTGCATCCACTCCATAGTAGTTGTGGTCCTTTTGATCACCTTCATCTGGTCTTCCAGCAGCTTAATCTTTTCTTCCATTTTCTTTGCTTTGTCTTCCTCATCAAAATCCAAGATATGGTAATCTTCCGGATGATTGTCAAGGTTGCTTGCAAAAGTTTGTATCTTTGCAACAGATCGAGTCTTCAGCTGTTCTCTCAGAGTCTCTCTATCATCAGGCCCCTAAAATTTTCTTTTCAAGCTGTTAGCTTTGCCTTTCCAATATTCAGAAGTCCTTTTCAGATTGGAGTTATTCTAGACTTGCTCTTGGTACCCCTTTCTTAAGTCTTCGAACTAAAAACAGACTTTCTTCTATTCTTTCTCCAGTTTGTCTGCCCGATCTTTCTGAGTGTCGGCATCTAACTTCCACTGGTATCATTCAGTCTCGAGTTCTATTACCCTTTGTTTCAGCTCATTCTTTACAACTTCAAACTCTTCCCTTGCTATCTCAAGTTCGGAAGGGACATGCCTGAGATATTCCTCCATGGTCTGAGTGTCCTCATAAACTGGTACTAGGATGTTGTTGTTTTTCCTTAGTCTTCACCACTCCAAATAGTCAGGAGTGAGCATGACATTGGAAGCCACGACATTCATTCATAACACTTCCACGACTCAGTTACTTCCTTGATCATTTTCTTATAGTTGTCACCATGGTACGTAAATTCTGATCTAGAAAGTCTGTAGGTTGTTGGGAAAAACTAACGTGCCACATACTATCGAAGTGCTAGAAGTGGAAAATATCCAACTCCTCCCCACATTCTAAGAAGTGTCATAATGTCTAAATCCCCATATCAGAAGAGAATATCGTTGTGGGTCAACCAAGGAGCTCTCTAGGAAATGTCCCGGTCCTGAAGATATGTAAAGACTTTCACCCATTTTTCTTTTGAGGCGCCTTCGTGCACTTCAGAGTCATAAATTCCCCCAAAGGTGAATAAGTGGTGCTGAATCGGTGGTAGGCAATCCCGTTAGTCTTCCAAAAATGACTGTGAATCCAGTCTTGGAGAAGCTGAGCACACCCTATGAACCTTCCTCCGCCAGTCTTTCTACAGTGGTTAAGAAAGTTAAAGGTCTCAGCTAAGATGGTCGGTGTTGGATTTACTCATCTCGGGAGTTGTTCAAACAGTTCCACTACAGCTGAGTCAATGTATCCCAACGTCTTTGGGAATATAATCAAACCATACAGACCCAAGGTGAAGAGATCTATTACCTTCCACTCATCAGGATGGTTCTTTATCAATTGCTTGATATGAAGCCAAGCAATTCCTTCCCTGCTGCCTTTATGTCGAGCCCGGTCAGTTACCCATTTTTCGTCAACCCTTGCAACCTTGGCTAGTCCATTCTGATGTGTTTGATGTAGACCCTCTCGTGTCTGATGCTTTAACAGTGCATCAGGGTAGTATACTCTTCGATTGTGGGCACATTTCCTCCTGGTTAAAGGTGAAATAAATGTACCTGTGTTCCAGAATTGAACCAAGGCTCTGATTAAGGGCTCATCAGTCTTGACATAAAGCAAGAGTGCAATATCATTGTACCACTGGTTGAACTTATGTTTCTGGTCACTCTTCCAACTATCCCAGATGTCCGAAGCTCTTGTACGTCATTATGTTTTAGGCTAACAAAGGCGTAGCTAACTAGTTCTGACACATAACTTCCTTGAATATTGTCTCTCTTTTCTTTTTTGGTCTTTTTGGACCATAGTCAGACCTCGACATTTTTTATCTCTTGCATTGCAACCCCTTTGTCCATTTATGCATATTATTTGTGTATAACTAACATCTTTTTATGGATCAATAGCCTCTTTTTATGATGCAAATGCTAGAAAGACAAGCACAAAAGCACAAAGTTAGCAAAATAAAAAATATAAATTATGAAAGTAAAAATAAATAAAAACAAACTGCATGATTAGGGCAAAAACATCTTAGGTTTTGAAATAGGGTTTCGAGGTAGGCTCTAATTCTCTGTAGTCTCCCAGTTTAGGTTCTAAAAAGATACATGAGTTCTCCTTGCCGGTGCCCCCTTGGACTTGCCAGACCCTTACTCTTAAGCCCATTACAAGCTTGTGTGGACTAAGTTAAACTCTAGATGATACATTCCCTTATATTTGTGCGGTGAAAAATCACACGAAGACATAAGGTATATGAATTTCGAAGGCTACTTGCTAGGTCTGTACAAGGAATAAATTCTCACGAAGGCGTCGCTTTAACTCCCACTTAAAAACAAGTTTGGAGCTCGTGTTTAGAGCCTTAGATGGAAAACACTTTAAAAGGTGAAATCATTGAAATAAATCGTCAGAACAACTATTTATTTAAAAATAATCAAAAGTAAGTGATAAGGATCGAAAAGTTACCTTAAAATTTAAACTTACCCTTTTCATTAAAAAGACAACTGGAAATTACCTTAGCCTGAGTCACTTACATGTCCCTAGTAGAATCGCCAAACTGTCAGAACCGTCTTTCGGGCAGGCCCAGAATTGGGCTTTCACTTGAATGAAATGATTTGAGGTGCCATCGATCATTTATTTTAAAGATAAATAGGTTGATCGGACACCTTTACTTCTTACTTGATCTGCATCTTACATGATCTGCATCTTACCAAAGATATGTCGGATTCGGGAGTCGGTTACAGTCAAGAAACTGCCTTTCGGTACTACGTAATTTCCAGTTGTCTTTAATTAAGAAAATTGAAAGTTTAAGTTAAAAGGTAAAATCATGATCCAAATTACTTACCCCTGATGAATTCGAAAGTGTACCCTTAAAAAGTCACGAATAGTGTTAGATAAAAAAACTAAACAAAATCAAGTAATAAGGCAGAGAGGATAAGTAAATAACTAACCTAAAAACAGAAAGTAAAAAAAGATAAAGCAATGAAAAAAATAAAATAAATAAAAGAATAAACACATAAAATAAATAAATAAATAAATAGATAAGTAAAATAAATACATTATAAAAAAAGAAAACCAAACAAATTTAAAAAAATAAATAAAAAAGGTAATTAAATAAAATAAGAAAAGAAAAAAAAAGAGTAATGAAATATATGTACATAACAGAAAAGTAATAAAAAAAATAGATTAAGAAAAAAAATATGTATATATATATAAAGATAAAGAAAATTAAAGAAAGAAAAACTAAATATATGTATATATATTAATGTAAAATAAAATAAATAATAGATAAAACAAGGAAGAGAAAAACATATGTATATATATTTTTTTTTAATAAAATATTTAAATAAAAAAATAAGAGAGAAAAATAAAATGTGAAGGGACTGAATTGAACGAAAAACAAAATTAGAGGGCCAAATTAAAAGGAAAATTGACGTGAAAATCGAATTTTGGATCAAAATAAAGCTTTAAAAAATAGGGGGACCAAAATTGCAATTCTCCCTCCTTTGTTTTAAAAACACACGGGTCTGAGGGAGAATGTGGGTTGGGTCGCGGGTCATTCGGGTTGGGTACAAAACCCAACTTTCATAAACACAAACTCATTTTCCCTTAGCCTCCAAAATGGATCAAACTCCCCTCCCCTCAAATCCTCTAAAATATTCAAACGTGTTCTTCATCATGAAGAACACAACAACCCTTTACCTAGAAAACAGTCAGCAACCACCTCGTCGGCCGCCGTAGACCGACGCCAACCGCCGTTCATCGGCGGTGATCGGAAAATTTTTTACATTTTTTTAAAACTCTTTTCACTCTTTTCTTAAAAATACCCTTAGATTTTCAAAATAGGCCTCGGGGAGGACTAGATCCAAGGAAAACTCCTCGGGTACCCTCCCTTCCGATCATCGACCGGTTGGTTCTTTGGGGTTTTATAACTCGAAATCAAAAGAGATGGAGGAATCAACATGCAAACATGTAAAAAGCAAATCAAAAAAGGTAAAAAAGAGGTACCTTTTATTTATTTTCCCTTCAAAAATTACAAGTATTTTTGCCTATCTTTCTTCGTATGTCTCGTATGATTTCTTGCGTAAAATATCGTGTGTGGTAGTGTTGATTTTTACATCTTATTTATAGTGTTAAAAGGTCCTATTTTTGGGTGTTTGATTCCGAGTGAAACACTAAGTGTGTAGTCTAATGTTATTGTTTGTTTGTGTTTGTTGGTGTTGGTGCCAAAATCTCCAGCGTGGGTTGCGATTGCGTGAGGCGTGAGGCGTGAGGCGGCGTGAGGCGTGAGGCGTGAGGCGTGGGGGTCTTCAATAGAAGAAGTACGGCAATGAGGATGATAGACGAGCTAGGGTTCGAAAACCCTAGCTGATTCGGGTTTGGTTTGGAGGCCAGTTCGAATTGCAGACGGGTCACACGTTGGTCTTACGGGTTGTTGGGCTGCAATTTATTTGTATTTGGGTCTGGTTATGTTATTGGACCTGTAACAACAAAATAAATGTAAATTTATATTATATAATATAGTTTTGTAATTATATAATATTAATTGAATGGGAATGGACGAAATTAGGTGTCTTCAATATCCTTCATGAATATAGTTGATATCATAATTCTTGTTTATCTTACATATCAATTCGTATCATTTTCTTTAAATAATTTAATTTTGACAAATTAATATCTCATGTGTTTTAATCTTAAAAATTAATGTTCAAGTAAATAGGATTCATAAAAAATTACTTTTATTAAACTAACATTGAATTCATATTTTTACGCAAATCTAAATCATTTTTGTTTATATATTCATTAATATCTCATGTGTTTCATGAGATATTGTTTATATATCAAAAGTAGTAATTAAGTTGAATATTCATTAATTTGTTTCAGCACTTTGAATTTTATTCTTTTTTATAAAATTCATTTTTTTTAATTTTTGCAAACTCACATATGTACTTATTTCTTCTTCTTTTCTTTTATTTTTTAATAAGCTAAAGCGATTACAAAGTAGTATTTGTTTTAAATACTCTCAATCATTTGACAATGAACGCTCAATCAGCCTGCTACAACTACTGGTGCTCAAACCCGTGACCTCTAGGAACAACAACGATTATTTAACCATTAAGATAAGTTGATTCGTGTTGTATACTTATTTCTTATATCATTAATATGCAAATACAAATATTTTAATCTTCACACATGTGTTTTTATTAAAATATTCATATTACATGCATTACATTGTGTAATACTCTATGCAAGAGAGATTCAATTCAATATGTTATTTCTAGCTATTGCATAAAGTTTAAAAAGTCTTGGGATATATTAAATTTCACGTGTCTTAAATTGTCTTTATTAATTCAATTTTTTTTCTTTAGTGTCAAAGTTCTTAAGCCAAAGGACTCATTAAATATTTTACAATAGATTTTTTTTAGTGATATATGTACTTAAGCTCTTTATTTTAATCTTTTTCTAACATACTCTCCATTGTTATTTTGTACCAACAAGGTTTGAATTATTTTTAATATAAGAAAAAGAGGAGAAGTGAAAATTTTAATATCTCAAAAAAAGAGAGCATAAATATTTTTCAAAAAATTTCTCTTTTTCAAAAGTATTATTTTTCTAATGGTGACATTTGTCA
The DNA here is from genome assembly GCF_006381635.1 of Hibiscus syriacus. Taxonomy (NCBI): domain Eukaryota; kingdom Viridiplantae; phylum Streptophyta; class Magnoliopsida; order Malvales; family Malvaceae; genus Hibiscus; species Hibiscus syriacus. Next base: position 286,494 of record NW_024062536.1, on the reverse strand, counting down.
AAAACAATTTTTAAGAATTTTTGTTATATCAGAAAGGTGAAAATGTTGAATTATAAATTATAGTATTTTGATGTAACAAATAAATGCAAAATTATATTTGGACTTAATCAAATTTATCAAAATTTCTCAAAAATAATTCAAAGTCTAACTTGACTTGAACAATATGTTTTAAATATTTTTTAACTTAACTGGAGATTTTCAAATATTTTACTTGATCATTTTTCCACTAAGCTATGTTTTAGAATTTTTGACTCATATGATCAATTCTTTTGATTCTGGTTGCTAGTGGACCGATCCAATTCCGAAAGGGATTGATTCTTTTAAAAAAAAGATTAATTTCTTGTCAAAAAAATGATCAGTCTTTTTCAAAAAAAAAAAGATTGATCCTTGTTTTGTAAAAGTTGTTGTATTCTTAGGTAATGACTATTTTACCTCCGCAATAGTTATAACTCATCTCCAACGGCCATAAACAACTAGAAACTCATTTTACACTTTATAAGTAATTTTAGGACACCTGAAGAGTGTCACTACACCTATTCATGCTTAAAGATCAAGAGAAAAGAGTTTTCATTCTTTTTTTTTTTTTTTTTTTGCTTTCACTTGTACATAGGGTATAAAATACTATTAAATATCTTATTTATTTATTCTCTGTAAGCAATATCTTTGTAAACACTCACCTACACAATTATCCCTTGTTTACACAAATCAAACTTTGAAAAAAAGAGTGGTTTAATTTAACATTAGAAAAAATTAGAATGGTTTCATCTTAACCATTGTAAAAATTAAACTTGTAAAGGTTAAACCTTATCCTTGAAAGGTTCAATTCAAGTTAGTGAATTTGAAAATCGTTAGTGGTGAAAAGTTAAGTTAATAGATATAGATTTTAATTGAGAAATTCGAATAATTCTAAATCTTAATCGAAAAATTTTAATTTTTGTTCAAACTTTCACCAGATTTTCTAAAAACCAATTCATTTTCTCTTCGCATTTTTCAATTGTTCTATCAAACTAGCGGAAAGGAATTAATTAGATATATTTTAGAAAGAAACCATTTCTCTTCCTTTCCTTTGTTTACCCATACAAGGTATATTACAAAATTGATGTTTATATATTTTTTATTATAACATTTTTATAAGATTAATGTTCGTATATTTTTTATTATAACATTTTTATAAGATTAATGTTCGTATATTTTTTATTATAACATTTTTATAATTTGAGGTAGAGGTAGGAATATTCAGTATTGAATGTGAGATTTTACCATACAAGTATCTTGTCACTAAGCCAACGAATGTTGGTACAAGTAGCAAGAATTCAATAATTTGAGCTTGTAAGATTAAGTTCGAATCCTACCATCATCATTCCTGATGGACAACCTATAAATCATAATTGAGTCTTAGGTATACCTAACCCTGAATTAGAAGAACCACCCCTGACCTAAATTTTTATATAAAAAAATTAGTACCTTGTTAGTAAATGTAAAGACTATAGTCATATTTAAAATATTATTTATTTATATAAATCCTATCATGTGTTGTTTCTATTATTATAATTATTTGTTTTTCTGAATACTTCATGCAGGAATGAAGTGGTAACAGAATGTGAGAGTTAATGAATGAATCCTATGTGGGTCAAGCTGAAGAGCGGTGGGAGAGAAAAGGAACGACCTTTCATGTTGCCGACTTTGTGTAACGGTTTCAAGTATCTCAGTCGGCCATTAAATTCTCTAAGGTCCCACTTATTCACCTAACCAAAAAATACCAATCCTCTTTTTCTGGGTTCTTTCATTTTTTTTTAATTTAAAATTTGTAAATTACATGGTTCCTCATTCTACTTTACTCTCTCCCCTATTTTACTCACCGAACTTTAATTTTTCTAGTTTGCTCACTAAACTTTACATATTGAATCATTTTGCTCACTTTGCTGTTAACTTTTGAAAAACTCAAATATAATCTAAAACGACGTCGTTTCGGTGAGTAAAATATGAGATAGAGTAAAGTTTAATGACTCATGGTGTAATTTACCCTTTTCCTTCTCTTCTCCATTTCCTCTCTGTCGGCCACCACGTTATTTTCATTCCAGCCACCGTCCTCCGTAGATGGTGGTCGTTCGGTCCCAAAATGGGATGGGTCGGTTCGTCTCGATCCCTTGAGTCTGGATCTGGTGGTTGTTTCACTGGAAAATGTCCTAAAACCCGTGAATTTGGACTGAAACGTTTCGGTTTCCTCACTTTCAATCTCAAATTCATGGACTTCGAAGCAACTTCTGGCAAAATGGAGGTCGGATTTGAACTCACGACGTCGAGGCGAAGCTACCCATCCCATTTTGGGACCAAACGACCACCATCGACAGCGGTCAACGGTGGCCGGCGGTGGCATCCGGCTACCTTCTATATTTATTTTATTTTTTCAATTATTTTATATTAAAAAATAATAAAAAATCAGCCGTCAGAGAGATAATGGAGGAGTGAGAAAAATGATTCAATTTGTAAAGTTCAGTGAGCAATTTAGAAAAAATGAAAGTTCAGTGAGAAAAATAGTAGAAAGAGTAAAGTAGGGTGAGGAATGGTGTAATTTAACCTTTAAAAAATATGTTGAAAGTTTAAAATATGAAATTAAAAAGAATAAGGGTTAGATTTTTTAAATGATTTACATAAAAAAGTACGAAGTAAAAGAAAAGCTAATAACCAAAGAATTGAAGATGAAGTTCAACTTGGGATTTTAGAACGAGTAACCGATAAGTTCTTATATATCCCTCCCTTATACTTGAATTTAAAATAAACTAAAGACTAAAATAGAATAAAAGAAAAACAAAACAAAACATCAAAATGAAAGTAACAAACTGGATATCAGATCAGATCACCTCTCTAATATTTTTACATATAAATGTATGTTTGGAATGATTTAGGTAAATTACAGCAATGTTCACTGATGTTTGAGTTAATTTCTTTATTCACCATTTGAGTTTGAAAATTTACGTTTCAATTACTAATATTATCAATTTGTAATAAAATCATCACTCTACCCTTAATGTCTATAACTTGGGTCTCTTATGTCTAATGTGACACATTAATATAGCTGAGTTGGCATCGTTGGTCAGGATAATCTTTCTTTGATGGATTATCTGACTCTCATTTAAAGGAAAACATAAATTTATAACTTTCAAACACTAATTTGTAATTTATGTTTTCTATTAATAGCCATGCAATTTCCTTCTTTGACCATCTTTGCAATTTGATACTTAAATTCCAATTATGTCCCATAGTTTTGAATTAAATCTCAAATCAAACTATCTTTCAATCTAACAAACTTAATCAAATTTTTTATAGTTCCCAATGCTAAAGTTAATTAAAATAATCCTTAAAATAAAATTTTGATTATCAAATTTGAAAATTTGGTTAGAAATAGTTCTCCACTTTTAGAATTTTCATCCTTGAATTTTATCAAAATTTAGGATTGTTCTTTTATATAATTCTATATCTATCAAGTAGCTTCTTCATACTTATGGTTTCTAAAAATGTCTTCTACTAACAAAATTTTCTTAATTTTTCATTTCGTGTACTTCTCGAGCTAAAATTCTAATAAGTTCTTCAAAAGTCAAATCATGCTGAATATTTATTTATTCAATTCAGATTACATAAGAGGGATCAGATATGTATCTTTAAGACATTAAAATATGGAACACACTGCTAATTTTATCACGTCCTAAGCTTTTAATTTAAATGATATTTAGTTAATTGATTTTTTTAGGGACCAAATTTCAAGTTTTTTAACCTTAAGGGTTGGTTAGCAAGTTTTCTTTTAATTCAAGGACCTAACTTGAATTTAACTGTATCTCTTCAGCCATAGAAAAAAAATTAAATTATATGTAATTTGGAAGGAATGAATCCATGCCTTGTGGAGTAAGGTTACATATACCTCTACTACTAAATTAGGGCACTATTGGTGAATAAATTAATAGAAATATCTTTTGTATCTCATATAGATCAAGTTATAAGACCCTAAACTATTTTTCCATTAGATTAGACCAAACTTTTTAAATCTCATTCAGCCCAAACTGTCATCGTTGAAGTTCCAACTGTTAGCCTCTGGTCGACCACAGCGTGCACTGTCATAACCCTCGTATTCACCGTCAACCCACGATAAAAACCTAGCTGGCCACACTCTATGGATCACTATTGTTTTCTGTGGAAGACACTTCAAAGGTTCCCCATATTTTCAAGCTGTCGCAATTGTTTTTCCTCGATTTTGGTCGCCTCTGTCGTCCATTCATCACTTTATCACTGCCATTGAATTCCTTGAGCAAATCCAATTAAAACCCAACTAGTGTGATCATCCGCATCATCTTTGTGGAAACAGGTGAAGTGTGGAGGTTTTGGGTTTGTCAAAAATGCCTCTCTGTCGTTCTTCATAAAAAAGGAGTTGTGTAAGTGACCTAAAATTCCATCCTTGTTAAATTTGAAAGTTTCATGTTCTTTCGAAGCTTGTAGCCACTGCACGCGTCTTTACGTGTTGCCGCTACTCGTGAGACTCCTCCACCAGTCGAAAATTTTCTAGAAATCAGTTTGGCTAGACTAGACTGAGTGAAACTGGTCTGGATCGAGTTAACGTAAATCGGTCTAAACTGAGTCAACTCGAACTAAACTTAATCAATCCTAACTAGTCTAAGTCAACTTGAACCGGTCACTCTTGTTGACTTTGATCAAACCGTTAACTTTGATCAAACCATTAACTTTGACACGACCTGTTGACTTTGATTTTGACCAAAAATTGACTTTTTCCATAAAGTTATGTTTTTTTATTTTTTGATATCTTTAGTAAGATTTTATGATCCTTTATGACAAATTCTAACCCTAAAGTCTTCAAATCAAAACTTGAACCCTGAACATTCATATATTTAACTATTTTATTTAAGCGCATTTAAATTATGGATAAGATCAATCCCTGTTGTTGTTTACCAAGGTACTTGTGATTCTCTGACTATTCATCAGCAAGACCCAGCTTCTCCCTATCTATGTGACATCACGAGCCCATGATTACCCGCATCATTTTGTAAACCCTATGAATGCTTAGATTAAAATATTATTTTAATAATAACCCTATTTCATTATTGTTGAAAACATTTTTGTTTCGATATAACAAATTAAGATTAAATGAATTAAGATTTTACAAATGATTTTCTAAAGTATATTCGATTTAATTAATCGAATATCAAATTATTACTCCAAGTCTTTCAAGATCATTTCAAACCTTACTAAATGTGTAAAATTATGTTTTATACTTAAACTATTTTTGAAACAATTTTCACAAAGTATTTTGAACCAAAATCAAGCCTAAAATCAAATTTTTAAAGTGATGCATCGATGCACCAATCCATGCATTGATGCATCATGGAATGAATTGAACATCGAATGCATTTTATGCATCGATGCAAAAGACCATGCATCGATGCACAAGACCATGCATCGATGCACTCAGGCTATTTCAAAACATCGAATGCATTTCATGCATCGATGCACTCTTAGTGCACCGATGCACTAATGGTCCAACGGTCAAAATATTTGAATTTTACACTGATGCACCGATGCACCATGGGTATGCATCGATGCACTGACGCTCCCAACTGATTTTATTAATTGTTTTCACACTTAAACGGCTATATTGACTCCACTAAGCATACCGAACGTTCAGAATCATTTGAATGTGTATTTAAACAAGTTCTGAAGCCATTGATCAATAACAAGAAAGTAGAAAATCATAGAGAAACAAGAGAGAAAGCATCAAACATCAAGTTTGTGCAATTCAAACCAAATTTCCTTTCAATATTCATTTTGCTTTCAAGAACACAATTTGTGCTCAATTGTAATTATCTTTGAGTGTTCATATCTTGTTCTAGAATTGTGCAAACAATCTACCTTGTGAGGATTTCCTTGTAAGTTTGCAAATTTGTATTTCTCTTTGAAAAAGAGTGTGCTCAAGAATTGGGGTATAATTCTTGAGGGAGTTGTAAGGTTACTCTTTGTCCTCAAAAGAAAGAAAAAATTAGTGAATTTGTTGGAATAATCCTTAGTGTGGATAGCTAAGGTAGTGGACATAGACTTTGGTTGAGAAAATCGAACCACTCTAAATCGTTGTGCAAATCTTTTCAATTTTCTGCAAAAGCTTCCACCAAAATTTTAATTACCAATTCACCCCCCTCTTGGCCAATTTCATCGATCGATTAACTCAATAATTGGTATTAGAGCCTCACTCATTTGAAGGTTTAACCACCTCTTGAGTTGATTCGGGAAGAGTTAAATCGATAAAGATGGCGTCCACTTCCGGTTCATTCTCTATGGAAGAGTCCAGACCAATTGACGTGCCTCCACACTTCAACGGGAAAAATTATCATCGTTGGAAGAGGTTTATGATGATATTTATCCAAGTATTTGATATAGAAGCTTGGATGATAATCGAGAAAGGATATTTCTCTCCTACGAAGAAGGCAAAGAAGTGGAGTGATCAAGAACGGAAGAAAGCTCAACAAAACGCAAAGGCTATGCACATGTTATGTTGTGCAATTGATCTTAATGTATATGAAGGAGTTTCTTCTTATTCAAGTGCCAAGGAAATGTGGGATAAGCTTGAGGAAATCTATGGAGACAAGGAAGAAGAAGAACCAATAAAGGTGATGTCTCTATTAGCTCTCACATAGCCATAAAGGTATCTTCTAACTCAAATAAATTAAATTCAAAATCTTTTAATGGGTTACAAGATGCTTATGATGGATTATTTTCGGAGTTTGAGACCATGAACTCCAAATATAGGAATTTAATTTCTAAACTTATACCTAAAAATGATCTTCTTTTGAAAGCTAAAACAGACTTGGAAAAACAAAATGAAATGTTGAAAAATGAGTTAGAGCTTTCAAAACTAAAATTTGAAAACTTTGAAAAAGAAAATTTCAAATTAACCAAACTTCTTCTAGAAACGAAAATGGATTTTGAAAATCAAAATGAACTCTTGAAGAGGGATTTAGAACTTTCAAAAATGAAATTTGAAAATATTGAAAAAGAAAATTTTAATTTGAAAGTTAAGCTTGAATGCTTAACAAAAGAAAAATACATCATTTTAAATAATTCATCTAGTTCAATAATGACAATATGTTCACATTGTCATTATCATGGTCATCAGGAACATACTTGTCCTTTAAAGAAAGGAAAAATGTTTAAAATTAGACAAGTATGGGTTCCAAAAGGAACAAGGGGAATTGAAACTAACATTAACAGATCCAAAGTAATTTGGATACCAAAATCTACTTAAATGTCTCTTGTAGGTGTGTGGGAGCAATGGTGATGAAGATGATGATATTCAAGATGCTCTTGCCACATATGAAAAAGAAATGGGTAACTCTAAACTTAATGTAATTATTCTATTTGGTTGCTCATTTAGTTTATGCGTGCATGAGGTTTTAAATGTTGAATAATTATGTTTTATCTCATGTATGTTGAAAAATATTGTATGATGAACATAGTAATTTTTGGCAATGTTTTATAAACTCTAATTCTCATATTAATTTTTGGTCAAAATTGTTTTTAAAATATAATTGATATCTCTTTAACAATTGATATCGATTTTTCAAGAACTTTGGTTTTGCAAAATTTAGACCTTAAATTTTTCTTAATGTTTATGCATAGATTTTTGTTTAAATATTATAAAGTTTTAATGCATAACATTTTCAAAAACTTTATGCATGTGCTCTTAATCTCAATAATCAACTTTGCATAATTTTTTGTATGTGAATGGATTAAAGCATAATCCGAATAGGTGAATTTGACAAAAGATACAATGTCTTATTTTTGAATTAAGTGTTTGCAAAATTGATTGACATTTGCATCTACTTTGATTATGCTTGTTGGTCATAGAATAGGAAACATTTATATGGTGCATTTAGACTCTATTGATATGACTAATTTATGCCTAGTTGCTAAGGATGAGCATGATAGTTGGTTATGGCATAAGAGACTAGGACATGCTAGTATGAGTGTTTTGCAACGGCTAATTCAAGGTGATTTAGTTCGAGGGTTGCCTAAACTAAATTTGATAATGATAAAATCTTTGATGCTTGTGCTAAAGGAAAACAAAAGCGAATTTCTTTTAAATCCATTAATGATGTATCAACTAGTAGAGTATTACAATTGATCCATATAGATCTTTTTGGGCCAACTAGAACTACTAGCTTGGGTGGAAAACAATATGCATTTGTCTTGGTAGATGACTATTCTAGATATACTTGGGTTCTATTTTTAATTAATAAAGATGAAGCATTAGAAAAATTCATCACGTTTTCAAAAGTAATCCAAAATGAAAAAGGTTACTCTATAACTAGTGTTAGGAGTGATCATGGAACTGAATTTGAAAATCTTGGATTTACTGATTTTTGTAATTCTAATGGTATTAGCCATAATTTTTTAGCACCTAGAACCCCTCAACAAAATGGAGTTGTTGAAAGGAAAAATCGAACTTTAGAAGAAATGGCTAGAACCATGCTTTGTGAAAACAATTTGCCAAAATATTTTTGGGCGAAAGCCACAAATACCGCTTGTTATGTTATTAATCGAGTAATGATTAGGCTTATTTTAAAGAAAACTCCATATGAACTTTTCAAAAATAAAAAAGCCTAACATTAGCTATTTTCATTCTTTTGGATGTAAATGTTTTGTTTTAAACAATGGTAAAGACAATCTTGGCAAATTTGATGCTAAAAGTGATAAAGGTATTTTTCTGGGTTATTCCTTAAATTCTAAAGGTTATCGAGTATTTAATAGAAGAACTTTAGTTGTAGAAGAGTCTATACATGTTGTTTTCGATGATAACCTCCTTCTGAGGAAGGATTCTTGTGTGAATGATGATGTAGGTGTTATAAATACAAATGACGTTAGACATGACGTTGGAGAACCATCATCAAAAGAAGAAACGAAAAATGAGGAAACTCATGATCCTCTCGAGAATCCAACCATTGAAGAAAGAGAAGTATCTTATCCAAGAGAGTATAACTATGTCAAGGATGGTGAAATCATAGGTGATCCATCCAAAGGGGTAATAACTCGATCTTCTCTTAGAAATATATGTAATTATGTTGCATTTATCTCATGCATTAAGCCTAAGAATATTAAAGAAGCATTAAATGATGAACATTGGATTATGGCTATGCAAGAAGAGTTAAATCAATTTGAGAGATGTAAAGTATGGACATTAGTTGAAAGGTCTAGTAGTAAATCTACTGTAGGTACTAGATGGGTGTTTAGAAATAAGCTTGATGAAATTGGTAATATAGTGAGAAACAAGGCTAGACTTGTTGCTCAAGGCTATACTCAAGAAGAGGGCATAGATTATGATGAAACATATGCTCCCGTAGCTAGGATGGAAGCAATTAGAATGTTATTAGCATTTGCATGTTTTCATGAATTTAAATTATATCAAATGGATGTTAAAAGTGCATTTTAAATGGTTTTATAAAGGAAGAAGTGTATGTGGAACAACCTCCAGGTTTTGAAGATTTAAAATTTCCAAATCATGTTCTTAAATTGACAAAAGCACTTTATGGTTTAAAACAAGCTCCTAGAGCTTGGTATGAAAGATTGTCAATTTTTTTAATTGAAAAAGGTTTTTCAAAAGGGAAGGTTGACACTACATTGTTTTTAAAGCATAAAGGTAAATATTTATTAGTAGTTCAAATTTATGTTGATGATATAATATTTGGTTCTACTAATGATGTTCTTTGCCAAGAATTTTCTAAGCTAATGCAAAGTGAATTCGAGATGAGCATGATGGGAGAGCTCTCATTTTTCTTGGGACTCCAAATCAAGCAAAGAAAAGATGGCAACTTCATCAATCAAGCTAAGTATGTTAAAGATATGCTCAAGAAGTTTGGACTGGAAAATGGGAAGCCACATAGATGAAGGAGGTAAATGTGTGGATGTTAAATTATATATAGGTCAATGATTGGTTCTTTGCTTTATCTAACTGCAAGTAGATCGGACATTATGTTTAGTGTTTGCTTATGTGCTAGATTTCAATCATGCCCTAAGGAATCACATTTACTAGTTGTTAAGAGGATCATTAGATACCTTAAGGACACTCCTAGTTTAGGACTTTGGTATCCTAAAGACTCTAGCTTTAGCTTGCATGCCTTCTTTGATGCGGATTATGGAGGATGCAAATTAGATAGGAAAAGCACCTTCGATACTTGCCAATTCCTTGGAAATATGCTGATTTCTTGGTTTTCAAAGAAATAAAATTATGTCGCATTATCTACCACTGAAGCATAATATATTTCAGCCGGTAGTTGTTGTGCACAAGTTTTATGGATGAAACAACAACTTTTTGATTATGGAATTGAAGTAGGTACCATTCCTATCAAGTGTGACGATACTAGTGCTATTTGTCTCACTAAAAATCCCATTCAACACTCTAAAACTAAGCATATTGAAATAAGACATCACTTCATTAGAGACCATGTCGCTAAGGAAGATGTAGTTCTAGAATTTGTTGATACTTTGCACCAATTAGCGGATATTTTTACAAAACCTTTAGACAAGGAAAGATTTTGGACACTTAGGAGAGAATTAGGTTTAACCAACCTATCTCCACTTAGTGTTTAAAATAATTTTAGCACTTTTAAGAATAAATGAAAAATGCTTATAATAGTAATTTTTTATTGCATTCTATGCTATTAGTTAAGGGGAATTTATGTTATTTGGTGAAAATTAATTTTATGTTCAAATGTAGTTTAAAGAATAATTTGATTGATTGAACATGATTAATTTTCAATATATGAGTTACCAATACCACTAGAGCTAATTAATTTAGCATTTTAAGTGTTTGAACTAGATTTTTGACATTTTTGTGCTTCATGCTTCGATACACTTAACAGTGCATCGATGCATCCCTTTGAATGTGCATCGATTCATCTTGTGATGCACCGATGCACGCCTTGAATGTGCATCGATGCACAGGGTCATGCATCGATACATCTGTCAGGTTTTAGTTTAAAAAGGCTTATTTTCTCATTTGTTTCAAAACCTAAAACTAAACTCTCATAGCCGTTCACCTCCTCTCTCTTTCCTACTCTTAAAATTGCTATAAATCCTTGGTTTTTGATCGGAATCTTCGATCTTTTCAACTCCTAATCCTGCTTTAATCATTAATTCGGCAAAACATCAATACATCCCTCTCAATCCGAAATTTCAAGGTACACTTTTCTAAAAACTCATTTTATCAATTTTCGATCTTAGGGCTAGTTTTGATAGTTCTAGGATGAACATTATATCGGGCATTGGTTATATGATGATTCTAAACTAGATTTTACAATAAATTTCATCAAAAACAAACAATTTTTCAAAATTTTCTTTGAAATTCGAAATTAAAAAAAATCGAAAATCATTGATGTTTTTGACTTCATTATATTGTTTTTATGAAAACTATATGTATTGCAATATTTCTAATGATATTTTCAAATAGTTTTCAAAACTTTACCCATTAGGATTGTGTTAGAGAACCTTGATTATTGCTGACTCAATTGAATTTTGGGATTGATTATTGTGCATACATGTTTTTCAATTTGCAGGTTATCTATTTCTTTCCTTTTTCCGATCTCTAAACCATGACTAATCCCAAACGCCCTAGGACTTTGTCAAGTCATTCTTGTTCAAACCAACCTCCTAATCCCATTCCTCCTCCACCTACATCTCTATTAGGATCTTATTTTAACATGTCTGAGCGTCGTAGAGACGAATTGTACTATAGGTACAGAAATTCTTTTCAAACTTATAGAATCCGAGAAGAGCATATTCCTTCTCTTCAAGCTATGATAGATATTAACTTTGAATACCTTTCGATTCTTAAAGCTTAGAAGTTTGATAAATTGTTTTAGCTCAAACCTATCGTCTATCAACAATTAGTCCGCATTTTCTATTCCAATGCGTATGTATTCAAAACGAAACTCAATGTGGAACTATAGCCATTAGATCTTATCTTTTAGGCCAATATATTAATATTGACGCCGAGACTATAGCTTTTCGTTTTGGGTTACATGATGATGGGATATATAATGAGAATGAAACTGCAGATTATCCCTATGTTCCAAACTTAGTGTTAGTACTCTACGATCTCATCACGATCGTTTTCTTCATCTGATGATCTCTTAGTGGTTTAGACCATCCGGAGGTAGATACTCCACTCTTCATATTAGGGATTTGTAGTGGACTGTCTCAAGAATAAAATCAAAATCAATCTACCCCACATTATCTTCAATCAACTAGTTGATGTCATAAACATTGTTCCTTCAAAACATGTCGAAACATTAGTTTATGGATGTCTTCTTAGTAACCTCTTTATCAAACTTGGTCTAGACGTCTCTCTCGACAATCCTATCCCACTCCAAAACCAAATCAATCTTACTTCCTTGAAGAAAGGAGATTGGAAACAAGACGAGGTAACCGGTCAATGGGTTTTTAGACCCGGTAAGCAAACTCCAGAGCTAGCTCTTCACGAGCTGCTCCTAGCTCTTCTCGTTCTCCTCCTCCTCCTCCAGCACCGGCTGCTAACGATGATCCTAAGTTTCAAAAACTTATGCAAGATATCGATGATCACGTTCCAGACAATGAGCTTGCACCGGAAAGGCAAGAAGATCAAATGCCACCATATTTTCGATCCTTCTTGGAGTCATTTGATCTGTGGTTTGCCTCCATGGAGTCTCAGATTACTGAGTTTCAATGGGAGATGCGTGAACGTATGGACGCACTCACTCTTGAAGTTCGAGCTCATTATCCTCCTCCTCCCGACCCTCCGATGGATTAGACCTTTTCTCCATGCTTTCTTAGTATTTCAAACTTGGATTGTTTTTTATGTTTTTGGATTGTTTGTTTTGGATTGTTGAATGCTTGAATTTGTTATGGTTTGGATGATTGAATTTTGAACTTAATATATATATATTTGGTTTGGTTGAATTTTCTTATTTTTGCATCATTAGACATATATGACCAATTACGCCATTTCACATTTGATTATGAATATTGATTATGGAACTAATGGCTAATCTCTCTTTTGATTGTGATCTTAACAGCTTAAGCTATATATATATACTTATAATCAGGTGGTTATGTTCTCAAAACCTTGTTTAGATCAATTTTTGAGTCTTTTTGATTTAACAAAAAGGGGGAGAAGTGTTAAGTGTTAAAATGTTTTAAAGGGGAGAAGTGTTATAGTAAGGGGGAGTAATTTCAAAATTGATTTCAAAACTTATTTTCAAAGAAAATCTTAAAATTACTCAAGAGTTTTGTTATATCAAAAAGGGGGAGATTGTTGAAAACATTTTTGTTTCGATATAACAAATTAAGATTAAATGAATTTTAAGATTTTACAAATGATTTTCTAAAGTATATTCGATTCAATTAATCGAATATCAAATTATTACTTCAAGTCTTTCAAGATCATTTCAAACCTTACTAAATGTGTAAAATTGTGTTTTATACTTAAACTATTTTTGAAACAATTTTCACAAAGTATTTTGAACCAAAATCAAGCCTAAAATCAAATTTTCAAAGTGATGCACCGATGCACCAATCCATGCATCGATGCATCATGGAATTAATTGAACATCGAATGCATTTTATGCATCGATGCACATACCATGCATCGATGAACTTAGTGCATTTGATGCATCGATGCACTCAGGCTATTTCAAAACATCGAATGCATTTCATGCATCGATGCACTTTTAGTGCACCGATGCACTAAGGGTCCAACGGTCAAAATATTTGAATTTTACACTGATGCACCGATGCACCATGGGTATGCATCAATGCACTGACACTCCCATCTGATTTTATTAATTGTTTTCACACTTAAACGGCTATATTGACTCCACTAAGCATCCCCAACGTTCAAAATCATTTGAAGGTGTATTTAAACAAGTTCTGAAGCCATTGATCAATAACAAGAAAGTAGAAATCATAGAGAAACAAGAGAGAAAGCATCAAACATCAAGTTTGTGCAATTCAAGCCAAATTTCCTTTCAATATTCATTTTGCTTTCAAGAACACAATTTGTGCTCAATTGTAATTATCTTTGAGTGTTCTTATCTTGTTCTAGAATTATGCAAACAATCTACCTTGTGAGGATTTCCTTGTAAGTTTGCAAATTTGTATTTCTCTTTGAAAAAGAGTGTGCTCAAGAATTGGGGTATAATTTTTGAGGGAGATGTAAGGTTACTCTTTTTCCTCAAAAGAAAGAACAAATTAGTGAATTTGTTGGAAAATCCTTAGTGTGGATAGCTAAGGTAGTGGACGTAGACTTTGGTTGAGAAAGTCGAACCACTCTAAATCGCTGTGCAAATCTTTTCAATTTTCTGCAAAAGCTTCCACCAAAATTTTAATTGTCAATTCACCCTCCTCTTAGCCAATTTCATCGATCGATTAAATCAACAATTATGTCTTAAGGTCGAGCACTATTTTAGAGTGTGGCAAGGTCGATGCTCAATAGACCTCTCAAACTAATCCCTTTTTTTAGGCATGTTCCTTGTATACTATATAAATGTTTTTAAATACTTGTTTGAATTATCATGTGCACATGACCATTCTATCCACTTTGAAATAAGATTATTTTATCTGATTATACTTATGAATGATTTATCTTATTGAAATATTGATTCCTGATTTACTAATTATAAACTATGTTTGCATAGGACATGTTCTTTGGTTATTGATTTTACTAAACAATAAATATGTTTTATTTATGTTTTCTTGATTTTACTAATACCTTCTAAAATTTTGTTGGGGTACTATCTGGGATGTAATATGGATTCTTTGTAGGTTCAACTCCAATCAAGATGGTAATTCCTTATGGACTTAAGACGAACCTTGCGTAGGCTCTTAGTCTAAATAGGCCTAGGGTAAGACCTTATAGATCCTAAGGCACCCTTTAGGATGGCTCCTATGCCCAATGGACAAAGGGTAAGACCTTATAGACTTGAGGCATCCCCTCAAGTGGGCTTCTACATTCTGGTTAGGGCAAGTCCTTATGGCCCAAGGTTGGCTCATATAGCCAATGGGTATAGGGTAAGTCCTTATGAATGTAGCTCTAGGGAATTGCATATTGGTGTATAATTGGAGGGTAGCTAAGAGATTTTACTAAGAACCTTGCTATCACTTTTTTATCATGGTACTAAATGAATTTTAAAACTTAATCGTATGTTTTATTGTAAAACCTCAATTTTTGGGTTAATAGTTTTGTATTTACCTAAGAGGAATATGGACCACGTAAAGAGAGGGCTTAATTGGACGTAAATTGGGCTTGAATGACCGTAAAAAGGACATTTTTTTAATATAAGGTAAAATATAACAGACCAAAAATGCAATTGGACTCTTGTTAATAACAAAGCTAATTTTCTTGGGATTTCTAGACAATGGTGACTTGGGGAGCTTGAAAAAGGTTGATGGCTTTTCCTCTTTGTCTTCTCTTTATTCTTTCTTCTTTTTTCTTCATATTTCCTTCCTCATTCTTTCTCTCCTAGTTTCATAGCTCAAAGGTAAGTTCTTGATCATCTTTTATGTGTCTTTTAAGCTTCAAATTCATCTCTAATCCATCTAGTAACTTTGTTTTGATGATTGAAAGCCTTGGGTTCTTTGTTACTAGAGAAAGTGGGGGTTGAGAAACCAAATCCTAAATGAAGTGAGTGTGGCTAAGAAATGAGCTTCATTCCGAGATTCTAGCATCAAAGTGATGTATTTCTCATCATTTGTGGTGTTTTGTCTTCCATGATTATGTTTTTTGTTGAAGATTTGAGTATTTGAGTATATTAGGGTTTATAAATAATTACTTCCCTTGATGATGTTTTGTAAAAAAAAATAGTATTTTTATATTGCTAGATGACCTTAAATAACTTCTTTAAGCTTTAAGAGTTGATTTGGGACCAAACTAGGGTGTTTAGTAGGATTTTTTAGTGTTTCACGAATATATTTTTGGGTTCTTTTGGGTTTAGGTATCAATATTGGGTTAACAATATTGATACTAGATGAACTAGGATGATTTATGGGCATTTTATAAGGGGAGTATAGATATTGCCGCTCTAGTATTGATACTAAGCATATATAGTATCGATACTAGGTAATTTTTAGCAAAAAGAAATTATTTTTACTACTGATACTCGAGGGAGTATCGATACTTGACTAGGGATTATATATACTATATGTAATGCATCGATACTACACATTTTAAATGGTTAAATATGAATTTGTTAAGGCCCGTAAGAGCGGGATGACTCGTAATAGTGTGATTTACCCTAAGATAGGCTTAAATGGGTAAAAGTGACTAGAAACACTCTTAGGAGTCGATTGTGATCGAAATAACCTTAAAGAGACGTGTTAGCAAGTAATTAAGCACATATCTAGTAATTACAAATGAAGGATCATTAAGAACGACGTGTTAGCTAGTGAGACGATGAATGGCATGAATAGTGCAAGAGGAAATCGAGTACCACATGAATGCTTATAAATCAGAGATGAGCAAGTTGCCCTACCAGTTCAAAGGTGAACCAATAGAAAGTATAATGAGAGCGACTAGGGAGTCGTTATCAATGAACTAACCCTAAACTAAATATCAAGCTAGCAATAATTTACCAAGTGTGTGATGATGAATATTAATTACCTTAAGGGAATAAATATACTAAACAAATAATAAGCCCTTGAATAATGTTCTAGATAAAAGACTAGTGAGACTGTTGAGAGTGAGGGATGACCTCACTTGATTGTGATAAGTTACGATATCGAGTAACCGAGCTACCTTGATTGCCCTTACGTGGTTGTGGTTGATGTGTGTTAAGACGTTTATCTCTATAGGATAGCTTGATATTAAAGATGAGATACTAACATGATAATAGTATTATATGTGTAATAATCATAAAAACCCTATGTGGTAAGATTCCATAAGACTAGTGTCTTTGTTTGTCGCTCGAGAAACGAAAAGGATACTCGAGTTACTTATATGTGTGTGACCATCTAGTTATTTGAGAAATATCTGGATATATCCAAGTAAGTGAGAGAGCACTTTAAATTCTAGTTGGATGTCACTCTAATACTTCATGACCTAAACACATCCCAAGTACTCGAAAGGAGTAAACTAGTCAAATGTTATATGTTGATGCTTTATGACCCAAATATTTCCCTAGGTACTTGTACTAAGGGCTATATGAATGTAAGATGTCCAGGCTTCATGAACTAGAACTTATCTAGAGTACATATGTTGTAAGCTAGAGGGGTATGAGTTATGTAATGCTAAGTAACCCCAAACTACACCATGATGCTTACTTATTATTGTATGATTAGTATTTGACAGCTATGTGAGACCGGGTACTATTATTGTATGTCGCGTAATGATGCATGGTGGTATGATATTAAGGTTAGAGACTCAAATATATGTATGTTCGTCATGTGGCCCTTAGTAGTATACTAAGGTAAGCAAGAGGCTGATACTATAGTGAAGGAATTGTTGAACCTTAAGTAGGTAGCACTTAATTATGATCATGCATGTACCTTCTTCTTATTACCATGACTTTTAAAATGTTTATTTTTATGAGATTCATAGACTACTCTAGAGTAGTGATTATACCGCTGGGCTTTGTAAGCTCAACTTTCAGATGTTTCCGTTTACAGGTTAGTATATGAAGATACCCGAGGAGCACCGTCCTAGCAAGATCAGTGTTGTATGATTACTTGTAGTGGGCATATGTATTTAAAGGACCCTACTATTGTATTTTGATTTGTAAACTTTGATATTATATTATGTTGATGTACACTATGTGTCACAAAGCTTTAGTTTGTAAAAGTATTTTATAACTATTATGAATGCCTTTTAATGAATTCATGGTTTTAAATGAAAGTGAAAATATTGTTAAATTTTAGTGATTACCTTAGCAACCCAATGTGACACTTTAGGCCCAATCGAGTTTATGATGTTACATTTATACTATACTTACAAGAACACATTGAGCTTCTTAGTTCAGTCCCCAGCTTTCCGCTTTTCAGATATTTTTGGTTAGACACCTTGAACTTGGAACTTGGAGGATCGACACATTTCGTGTAGTACATTTTGTTGTAATATTTTCATCTTCCAGACAGCCTTTATTTAGGTGACATATGCCCATATTTTGAAATATTTATTTTATGAATTATTCTACTGATGTGTGTGATATTTCGGATTTATGACTTTATTTGATACTTGTTTTACTCACAATCCTTCATGTGTTATTTTATCTGATTTGTTCGACATAATATATTTTTATGTATTTAAGATGTTTTAGAAGTGTTTGTAATCCTCTAGATCTAGTTCTAATGTATAGGTTGGGTCTAAGGAGTTACATTTTTTGGTATCAGATATTTTAGTTTTTAAAACCTCATAATATGGATAAGTCATAAATAAAATATTATTTTTAAAAAAATTATAAAGCTTGTTACAAAGGTCATGTCACCAAATTTTCGTAATTTAAATGTGTATGATACTCATCATCGTGTAGTGTGTCCGAAGATCCTTCAATATGAGCACTAGATGAGGTCGTCGAGTTCCTGTAGGTAAGATCAAGATGCTAGATTTTTCATTTCGACAATAGATCCTTCTCTTCTAGTTCTGATGGGTCCACCGCATGCCCCTGGTATCGATATGATGATACCCGTTAGAGG
Source organism: Hibiscus syriacus (assembly GCF_006381635.1). NCBI lineage: Eukaryota > Viridiplantae > Streptophyta > Magnoliopsida > Malvales > Malvaceae > Hibiscus > Hibiscus syriacus. Next base: position 267,783 of record NW_024062536.1, on the reverse strand, counting down.
AGCACTAATTTCTAGGACTGAGTATGTGGGAGTTATGATGATGAGACTCTTGATATACAGTTTCTTCAGTTGATTTAGGTGTGGTTAGAGCAGCAAGCATCGCACCTAAAGTTCCTATTACTCAGACCCTGGTCGCTAATGGGGTTAGAATGTTTGAAGGCCTGCCTGGTGGAGCTCCTACTGAAGCTGAGGATAGAATTTACGATACTGAGAGATGCATGGATCAGATGGGTTCCATCCATGAGATATTAGAGAATTGTCTCTATACTGGATGCGAATGCCCACACTTACTGGGAGTCTGTAGTGAGCAACATTCTTGTTAACTGTCTGACGTGGGATTTCTTCAAGGAGTGCTTCAGGAATTGTTTCCTTGGAGAATGATATTTGGCTTAGAGACGACAACAGTTTCAAGATTTGGTTCAAGGAGATATGGCAGTTTTTGAGTACGAGATGGAATTCTAGAAGTTGTTGAAGTATGGTTCTAGTCTGGTTCATACTAAGAGGGATATGTGCTGCAAGTTTGCTTCTGGTGGTGAGAGCGAAAGATGCTGATGACATTGAGGCTTTGGCTCATGTTATTGATCGAGTAGATCGAGAGCGATCTTGAAGATCTTTTGGCCCGACCGAGTCTTTCGAACGTCTTGAAAAGAGAACTATTTATTAATAAGATAAAATATATATTTTAAAAATTATCATTTGGTCCCTAATCTTTTCCTACATTTATACTTTGGTCACCTAACTTTTAGTTTATTCGTTTTGGTCATTAACTGGAATTTTGGCTATTAAAATAACACAATTCAAATAAGCAAAAAAGAGAGAAGAATAATTTTGACATAGGGATTTTAGAATGAGTAGCTGACAAGTATTTATGTATAATTCCCTTCAGTTGAATTTGAAATAAATAATAAAGTAAAATAAGATAAGATACGATACGATAATAAAAGTAATAAACTATATATGATGTTACTCATTTTAGGATCCTTGTCTTATATAAAAGCGAGCTTGAATTGGTTTTACGTCCAACCCATTAAAGATCATATCTTTAGCAAACTAGACGATGAAAACTAACGTCTAATACTCATCGCAATGCAATTGGTCACTCGCAGTCCAAACTAAAAGAAGATAAAAATCTTGAAAAAAGAAGAAAAGTTCACAAGAATATACCATTTTAACGAGTAAATATTGAATTGATTTGAGTAGATGTGAGCAAAATTCGACTCGAAAAATCAATTTTTTCAATTCGACTTGACTTGAAAAAACTCAACTCGAATTGACTTCGAGTTGTAATTTCATAAACTCGACTCGACTCAAAAACATTTCAAGTTCAAACCGAGTTGTAAAATTTGTATGATATATGTATATCACATTGTCGCAACCGTCTTTCGGATGATTTGTATGATATGTATATCACATTGTCGCAACCGTCTTTCGGATGAGCCCGGAATTGGACTTCAACTTAAATATATGAGATAGAGTTGCCACGGATCATTTATTTTTAAAATAAAACTAGGTTGATCGGATACCTTGGTTTATTTTCTTACTTGATCTATGTCTTACCAAAAATATGTCAGGTTCGGGAGTCGGTTACAGTCAAGTAAGGATTAGCACCCTTGTGTTGCCCTTACGGTACTAATTTAATTTTCAGTTGTCTTAATTAAGAAAATTGCATGTTATATTAAAAAGTAGAAATTCGATCCAAATTGCTTACCTCCGATCAATTAAGAAGTACTCCTAAATGCTCAAAAAGATGTTAAAAATGAAGTACTGAATTGACCAAAAGAAAGGGAAACAAAATTTAAATTATAATATTTACAATGAAAAATATACATGTCGAGAAATAGAAATTAACAGAATGAAAAATAGAAATAAGTAAAAATAAATCGCACATATTGAAAACATAAAGAAATATAAATAATGCAAAGAAAAAGGGTAATTAAACTAAAAAAATAATCAATTGCAAAATCATGTACAGATAAAGAAAAAAATAAAATAATTAAAATAAAATAAAAATAAATAAATAAATAAATAGTAAATGTTGGATCAAGAACTCATAAAATACAATGGCTTTAAAAATATAATTAAATAAACAAGAATTGAATAAATAGAATGACCAAATTAAAAGAAGGAATAAAACGAGTGGCGAATTTAGAAGAAAAAAGAAATCAAAATTAAATTTAAAGCATAAAAAGGATTTTTAAAAATAAAAGAGGGACCGAGGCTGCAATTAGCCCTTACCCAATCAAAAACAAGCGGATCTTGGTGTGAAAAGGGTCGGTTTTGGGTCGGCTATAAAGCCCAAGTTTCATAAACATATTTCATTTTTCTTTTCCCCCTCAAAACATATCAAAACCAAAAAAAAATCCTATGAATTGTTCGTAGTGTTCTTCATGAACACGAAGAACATTCAAAGCCAAACCCAGATTCCAACCGGCGCCGGTCGCCGTTCATCGGCGGTGAGTCCTCGAAAAAAATTCATGTTTTAAAAGCTTTTCATCTCCTTTCTTCCAATATGCCATTCATTTTCACACAAAAAAAAGCCTCGGGGAAGGCTAGATCTGAAGAAACAATCATTCGAACAAAAACTTCCCTTCAATCCTTGGCTTTTCGAATCAAAAATAAAACCAAAACAAACTCCAAACACAACCACATGCAAACTAGCCGAGAAGGGTAAAAAATACATTGTTTATTTATGTTTTTTTTCGAATGTTACAAGTGCTCTCTTACTTCGATCTTGTATATCTTTTTTTTTCTTTACATGTACATGATTTTATAGGTTTGTGAACCCACTGCTTTTGGGTTAATTTAGAGTTCTATTTCGACTGAAACATTGATTTGTTTTGTTCTTTTTTGCCGAATGATTTATTTTTGTTGTTGTTGGAACGATGACTCTCCAAGATTCCTCGGGATGATCGATGTTTCCCCCTGAATGTTCGGCGTTAAAACCCTAACATTTGGTCCATCTAGACTGTTGAATTGGTTCAGATCCAACGAATCTGGTGGTGCGACGCTGATATCCAAAAGATGAAACCCTAATTTACTAGGTCATACAAACTTGGGTCGGGTTGGTTTACTGGGTTCTTGGTCAGGTACGCTTGTTGGGTCAGGCTTGCTCGCCCGGTTGGGCTCTCTGCTGGGCCTCTTGGACTGTTGGACTTGGACCTTGAATTTTTTACCAAATAAAAAAAAAAAATAAAATGAATAAAATATAATAAATAATATATAATACTATATTATATAATATATAAATATATTTTTTTAAAACTATATAATATGTATATTATCAAAATTTTATAAAAACTATATATTATATACTATATATATACTAAATAAACCACGGACGAAAATGAGTGACTACAGCTGTTATCGTGTAACGAAAATAGGGCAAAGACAAAAGACATAAATTTTCGTTTGGCATATGGGCTTGGACACAAGCATGTTCCTGTGGGAGTTGTCGACTTCTGAGTTTGAATCCGACCCCATGTTGTCGTTGAAGAAAAATGGCATCTCCCTATTGTTGAGCCGTATTGCGGGTGACTCTTGAGATGTCTTTGAAAATGATATCCTTCGTTTTGAAGTTGAATTGTAGCTCAAAATTGGAAGGTGACTTCTTGTTGCTGAATCGTAGTCAATCTTAGTCCTCTTCTGGCTTAAAGACATCGATTTAAAATTCCACTGAAAAGTATACTATGCGGTTGATATATCCTCGAGCTGAATGGAATCGAACTCGAAAGTTCTTGTTAACAGATAACTCTTCTCGCCTTGAGTTAAGCTATACTAAGTTGGGATATAACCCCTTGTTGTCGCAGATGACTCATTTGTTGTGACACTAGGTCAATTCATACGATATCCTTCTTCGTGAAGTTGAAATTGTGGTTAGCTTATTCGCTGTGAAGTTAAGCTTTGAATTGGATGTCCTTCGTTGTGAAGTTGAAATTGAATATTGTAAATTGCATTGTCTCGAGTTTAATATCCTTTGTTGTGAAGTTGAAATTGTCTCTAACAAGAATCTGCAAAATTATGTACATATGTGATGCTATGGATGTAATGTTCTTATGTGTGCCTAAAATGCATATGTGAAATATGTAATTTTAGGATTTGGAGGGAAATCTTCAATCTCTTGTTGTTGGTCATGATGACTCTTAATTCTGGAATCTTGAAATTTTGATCTTGGATTCTTCACTATGTTTAAATCAGATGTATAGAATTTTATTTCTAGTCTTGGTTTGGGAAATTCCTTTCAGTTATCTCCAGTATAGTTCATAAGCCCTAATCAGCTTCCGAATACTTGTACCTTTCAAGAAAATATTTGTAAAGTAATACAAAATTATCTTTTCAAGAGTGAATAAATCATTAAATTTAAATTCAACCCAAGATGCTTAAAAGGAATTGACTTAGAGAAATGTCCATATTTATTTATAAGGAAAAAAGAACAAAGTATATGACAAACATTTTGGAAAGTCAAAAAGAAATATAAGTAGATGCCTTAGATATCGATAATGTGGGCGCCTTTGATTTAATACGCCGTTAGATGACTTTTGAGTATAGCCTTTGTCAAGGGTACTTTGAAAATGTGACAATGTTAGAAAGTGCCACATTTCCCTGAATCGTTAAGTCTGCAAAAGATTTGGATGTCATGACACATAACCTTTCTTGAATCCTCATCTAAATTGCCCTTTCGGGTTTTTAACTTGGATTCATCCTTGGTCTCAAGATGCCCTTTGTGGGTTTTCATCTTGGACCCACTTTTTTTTTAAAAATTCAACTTAGGGCGCCCTTTTCGGGTTTTAACCCTAAGCAAAATATTTTTGACTACATCTGAATTAATGGGATTTGGCAGTTCTGACCCATCCATTTCAATCAGAATCAGTGCTCCTCCAGAGAAAGTCTTTTTTACGACATAAAGTTATTCCCAATTTGGCATCCATTTTCGTCTGAAGTTTGTTGAAATGGTCAAATTCTATTTAGTACAAGATCTCCTTCGTGGAATACTCTTGGGTGCACATTTTTATTATATGCTCGAATCATTCGTTTTTGGTAGAGTTGACTATCGTGAATGGCTTTCAACCTCTTTTCCTCTATTAGGTTCAACTGACCATATCGAGTTTGGACCCATTCTGCATCATCTAGTTTAACTTATAACAAGACCCAGAGTGATGGAATCTCTACCTCAATGGGTAGTACTGCCTCCATCCCATATGCTAATGAGAACGGAGTTTCCCCAGTTGAAGTTCGTACCGAAGTTCGGTAAGCAAACACATCAAAACATAATTTCTCATGCCAATCCTTGTATATCTCAGTTGTTTTCTCCACTATCTTCTTGATGTTTTGTTTTCCGCTTCTACTGTTCCATTCATCTTCGGTCTATAAATATTAGAGTTATGATACTTTGTGTTAAATTGTTCACAAAAAGCATTCATCATCTTATTGTTCAGGTTCGTGGCATTATCGATAATGATTCTTTCAGGTAAACCATACCGAAATATGATCTCTTTTTTCAAGAACTTACAAATAGTGGATTGAGTGACATTAGCATATGATGCAGCCTCTATCCATTTCGTGAAGTAGTCAATTGCCATAAGAATGAAACGATGACCATTTGAAGCCTTCTGATGAATTTGCCCGATAACATCCATGTCCTACATAGAGAATGGCCATGGTGTGGTTATTACATGAAGAGCTTGAGGTGGAACATTGATTTTATCCCCATATATATTTAACATTTGTGACATCTTTTAGAATAATTGATGCAGTCGCTTTCCAATGTAGACCAGAAATACCCACATCTCATAATTTTCCTTGACATCATATGTTTATTCGCATACGTTCCGCAAACTCCATTATGTAGCTCTTCTAATATCATCTTTGCTTATTCTGCATCTACACATCTCAACAATATTTGATCATGGCTTTTCTTGGACAAGACCTCTCCATCAGAAACATATCCAACCGTCATCCTTCTAATAGTTCTTTTATCAGTTTCGGTGGCTTCCTCTGGATAACTTCGGTTTTTGATGTATTCCAAAATGTCATGATATAAGGGTTGAATATCTTTTACTTCATCAATTTGGTAACAATGAGATGGGTACTCATACGAATGCATGTCGATTGGCATCATATCAGACTCCCCGCCAACCGTGAATGCGGTTGCCAATGTAGCTAAAGCATTGGCCATTTGGTTTTCTTCTCTAGGCACATAATGGAAAGAGACTTTATCAAATTCTTTGAGTAGATCCAATTTTAGCTTTCCTTACTTTACCAGCTTTACATACTTCATTTCCCATTCTCCACAAAGCTGATAGATCACTAAATCCGAATCTAAATATTCCCATAAGGTCTTTATATTTTGTCTAATAGCAGCTCTAATCCCAAAAACATAAGCCTCATATTCTTCCATGTTGTTAATGCAATCAAAATTCAGTCTGCTAGTGAATGGGTAATGATCTCCTTCAGGGGAGATCAGTATTGCCCCAATGCCATGTCCTAAAGAATTTGATGCACCATCAAAATACATTTTCCAGGAATAACATGTGAAAGTACTTGCTTCTTCTAAGGATATGACCATCAAGTATTCGTCTGGGAAGTCAAAGTCCAGTGGCTCGTAATTTTTAGCAGTTCTACTTGCCAAGAAATCCGATACGGTACTTCCCTTTATAGCTTTTTGGCTCACGTACTCGATGTCAAATTTAGATAATAGTATCTACCATCGGGCTAACCTTCTAGAGAGAGGAGACACACCCATCATATACTTTAGTGGGTCTAACTTGGAAATTAGCCAAGTGGTGTGGTACAATATGTATTGTCTGAGTCTACGTGTAACCCAGACTAAAGCACAACAAATATTTTCGATGGGAGGATATCTGACCTCGTAATCAGTGAACTTCTTACTCAGGTAGTAAATAGCCATTTCTTTCCTCCCGAATTCATCATGCTGACCCATAACACACCCCCATTGAATTCTTGAATATAGATAAATACATGAATCGAGGTTTGCCCTGGATTGGGGACATTAAAATAAGAGTTTGAGATAGGTATTCTTTTATTTTCTCGAATGCAATATGGCGATCCTAAACCATGTTCCATAATTATTTTTTCGAAGAATGGGGAAAATTGGATCACACTTGTCGGTCAGTTGAGATATGAATCGTGCTATGTAATTTAACCTACCTAGAAAACCTCGAACCTCTTTCTATATTTATGGGGGAGGTAAATTCTGGATTGCTTTGACTTTATCTAGATCGACTTCAATACCTCTCCTTCTAACCACGAAGCCTAACAGCTTACCAGATATTACCCCGAAGGTACATTTGTTGGGTTCAATTTTAGCTAGAACTTTCTTAATCTTTGAAGAAGCTTTCTCAGATTTTTTGACATATTCATTTTCGGTTTGTGTTTTGATAATCATGTCATCGACATAAACCTAGATTTCTTTGTGCATCATGTTATGAAACAAGGTTACCATAGCTCTCTGATATATTACCCCAGAATTCTTTAATCCGAAGGGCATCACCTTGTAGCATAAAGTTCCCCCACATTGTGATGAATGTGGTCTTTTCCATGTCGTCAGGATGCATCTTAATCTGGTTATATCCTGATAATCCATCCATGAATGAGAAGAAAGTGTTCCCAACAGTATTATCCACCGAGTGTTAATGTGTGACAGAGAAAAGTTATCTTTGGGACTTGCCCTGTTAAGGTATCAGTAATCGACACACATGCGTACTTTCCCATCTTTCTTTAGAACCGACACTATGTTAGCCACCCATTTCGAATACTTGTCCACTTGAAGGAAGCCGGTATCAAACTGTTTCTTGACCTCTTCCTTATTTTAAGGAGCATTTCAGGTCTTATTCTCCTTAACTTTTGTTGCATAGGTTTACATTATGGTTTGATAAGCAGTTTATGGACTACCATATTTCTATCTAGCCTCGACATGTTTGATACAACCATGCAAACACATCTTTGTATTCTTGAAGTAAGAATATTAAGTTTTGTCTTCCTTCAGTCGAGAGAGTTGTGCCAATTTTGACTTCCTTTCTTTCCTCTTCTGTACTCAGATTCATGATTTTAATTTTCTCTTCATGTGGCAATATATTTGCTTGTCTTCTCTTTCTACCATCCTTAACAATTTGGAGGGTACATTTCACCTTCCATCATTGTCAAATTCATCAACTTCCCCAAGACAAATGAACTGTTCAAAATCCACTTTCGGGTCAGTATCATCAGCGTCTGCATTATCAATATCTTGGGACCTGATGGAGAAAGGAAATGAGTATGTGTGAGAGGAAAATATCCCACACAGAATGACCAAAAATTAAATTCCAAAGAGAATGAAACGAAGTACTGAACGAAATAAAATTGAGTTCAATAGAAATAAAATAAGAAAAATGTTTGTCGTGAAATAAACTGCATCTTTTATTGAATTTAAAAAAAATTATTCACCCTTACAAAATACCACCTATTACCCGGATGTAAGAAAATAGGGATAGTTTGAGCATTACTCTGAAAGAAATTTAAAAACCATAGGTAATTCTTCAGTACCAGTCGTCCAGTTGCTAAGCACTGATCCATGTGGCAAAGGACAGATTCCTGACCTGTCCATATTTTCGGCATTTTTTGCAGTTATAGCATTAATACACCAATCTTTCAAAGAAACCTCTAAATCTGGTGAAGTCATCCCAAACTCATAACCACTTGATTTAAATGTTTCATAAATAGGTGGAAAAATCATGGGTTCTCATTAAAAGTCTTTCCCGTTTAATCTGGCCAACCTTCTGTCTCGGTCTTTCTGGATTTCATTCCTATTCTGTTGTTGGTTGGACTGAAAATCAAGCTCGAACTGGTCTAGCTTTTTTATAGGAAGAACAGGGTTGATTCTTCCTTGCAACAGATTCTCAAATCCTTTTTCTACTTGGCACCTCTTCCCAAAGTCTGCTTGATCTCCATTTTAGTGCATTCGGAGAGCCGTGGTTTGGAAATCTTTCCTCCTTCAGCCACAAATGTGTTATTCATAAACTCTAAGGAATGGAATGAACATTCTACCGCTTATTATAGGAAGAACAGGTTGATTCTTTCCTTGCAACAGATTCTCAAATCCTTTTTCTACTTGGCACTCTCTCCCAAAGTCTGCTTGATCTCCATTTTAGTGCATTCGGAGAGCCGTGGTTTGGAAATCTTTCCTCCTTCAGCCACAAATGTGTTATTCATAAACTCTAAGGAATGGAATGAACATTCTACCGCTTAATCAGTTACTTCTATATGTGGAACGTCAGTAGTCACACTTTTCCATAATATATTCTTCAGCATTAATAATTACAAGAGCCCCGTCAATGACATATTTGACTTTCTGGTACAGCTTAGATGGTACTGCTCCAGCTTAATGGATCCAAAGCCTTCCCAAAAGACAGTTGTATGAAGGAATGATATCCATTACCAAGAATTGAACATTATAAGTAGCAAGTCCAGTGGTTAAAGGCACCTCAATCTTTCCAATTACCTCCCTCTTGGTCCCGTCAAATGCTCATACCATGCTCTGGCATGTTCTCATATGGGAAGTATCCATTGCCAGCCTTTTTTATGTAACCAAAGGCATCACATTAACGGTTGAACCATTGTCAATTAAAACACTCGGTAAGGCGTGCCCCTTACAATGAGTGGTGATGTGCAATGCTTTAGCTCGACCTCTTCCTCCAGACGGAATATCATCATCAGAAAATAAGATGAGATTATCAGCTTGAATATTGTTAACCAGTCGATCCATCCTGCTGACGGTATGTCTTGTGGCATAAATGTCTGATTTAGGACCTTCAAAAGTGCTTACATGCATGCCTCTGAATATAGCAGTAGTGGCAACATTGAAACACGTATCGCTAGGCATGTAATTGGTCTATGATGTTGTACTCGTTGTGCTTTAAATATTTTAGAAACTCTATGGCTTCTTCCTCCTTTATTGGCTCGTTTATTGTCAGCACATCCCTTTTGAAGGGCTCAAGTAGTCTATGGGTGGACTTAGCCTCTTGGAAGTAGCGTTTCCCCATAGTATGTCCCACTTTGTTGTCATCTTCTTTCAGAGTGCTTATTTGGCATTCATACTTCCAGGGCTCTTGCTTATTGTCCTTGTAGGAAAAAGGTCGGGGTATTGTGATCACCACATTTTCTTGTGTTTTCTTTGCTGTCACCTTAGGGGTAATTACCAAAAGGACGACCCCTGCCATATCCGCTTTCGGATGACTCTTCAATCGCACAACATCTACTTCTAGAGAGGCTTGGATTTCGTCATAGAATTTCATCTCCTTCCTATCCATCATAAGCTGGAACAAATTTTTATACTCCGGGCAATCTTGTACTTCATGCCCTTCTTTATTGTGGTAACAATAGTGGTTACCATCTCCACTCCTTGATGTATCAAAATGAGATTCAAGATACCCTACTTTCGTCATTTGTCTCCATACCCAAGCCAAAAAGACTTTGTTTTACAAATATCAGTCTTAACTTTCCTGACTTTATCTATAGTGACTCCATTATTCCCAGTCTCTTGATAGTTAGGCAAAGGATTTTGTGCAACATTCGATGCTCCTGAGTCACAGTAGATCAAATTCTTGTTATGCATTCTTTGCACGATCCTCTTGAATGCGAGGTAATTCTCAATAGTATGTCCCGACACACCACCATGATATTCGCAGTGAGCATTCTCATCATACCATCTGGGGTATGAGGTCTTTATAGGTTCCACAAGCTATGGTGACACTACATGAGTGTCAAAGAGTTGTTGATTCAATTCCTTGTACGTCATGGGAATAGGATCAAAATACTCATTTTCTCTTTCTTTCCTAGGTTCCCTCGGATTTTGACTTGAAGTACCTGATGGTACAGCTGCAGTTGTTTTTGAGCTGGAGATTGTAATACCTTTGTTGGTATTGTAGGTGTTGATGTCATTAATCTCTCCATCTTTCTTCTTAATAAGAGGTTTCTTGCTTGACTCCCCTCCCTTAGTTATTTTATGGCCATTTTAATCATCTCCTTGGCCATAACTAAGTCAGAGAAATTTTCTGATGTGATTACAACCAGGTGCCCGAAGTAAGGAGTCTTCAGGGTTTACACGAAGAGCTTCCTGGTTTCCTTCTCATCCAAGGATGAATGAACTTGCACAACTAAATCCCTCCATCTCTGTGCATATTGTCTGAAGCTCTTGTTATGCTATTTCTCCATGCTTTGTAGTTTGACTCAATCTGGTCTCATATCGTTTATATGCTTGTATTGTTCCAAGAATGACTTGACTAAATCTTTCCAGGTCTTAATATGAGATCGATTCAGCTTATTGTACCACAGGATGGCTAAACCATACAGACTTTCTTGGAAGCAATGAATCAGGAGTTAATCATTTCCTACATATCCTGTCATCTTCGAACAGAACATGGTAATGTGGGCTGAAGGGTAACTGTTCCCATCAAATTTTTCAAACTCGGGAACTTTAAATTTTTGGGGGAGCACCAAATCCGGGACTAAACTCAACTCTAGAGCATCAACTCTATAATAATCATGGTCCCCCTTAACCACCTTCATTTGGTCTTCTAGTAGTTTCATCTTTTCTTCCATTTTCTTTGCATTGTCTTCTTCATCAAAATCCGGTATATAGTAATCATCTGGATTATTCTAAGGGTTGGATATAGAAGTATGTACCTTCACAGTAGACGAGGCTTTCGCTTTTACAGCGGTTGAGTCCCCTTGTTATCCTGGTAGGATTCCTGGTGAGATAAACACTTGCGGGGTATATAGTATAGCTACCCTTTCAGATGACCCTGCCCACGGCGCACTTGCCTGATTCGAGCCAGATAGCCTGGCAACAATTTGGTCAACCAAAGACTCTTAGCATTTAGTGATTGTTTCCATAGTGCTTTGGTTATTCTAGTTTATCTTTTCTTCTAACTCCCTCTGCAACCTCAACATGTTGTTTTCAAGTTGACTAATTTTGGCTTCTATTTGTCTTTTCTTTGTGTGGGTGTTGTAAGGATGATGTGTGTCCAAGGCTTGTGGATGGATACCCGGTGTTTGTTCCCTAGACATTTCTCTATTAGTTAATGTGAATGTAAAAACATGAAAAATGAAAAAAAAATGAAATGCAAGGTATGAAAATAATGTATGATGCATGAGAATTAGAGGCATTGATCCAGGAAATGTGTCTGTTACTATAAATAATCTTTATTGAGACAATAGTGTTTTATTTTTTTAAAAGACAAAAATATCTTAAAGGTAAATTCTGACTAAATCCTCTAAACTCCAAACAGCTTCTAATAGGTTGATAAGTCTTCTTCCTTCATCTGTCACTAGTTGAATACCCTGTCGGATCACTCCGGCTTCCCTTGCTAAACCGTGCAAGTGACGAACTACTTTTTGTACCTATTCCAAGAAATCTCGAATAACTGAGTCTCTAGTTTTCACCCTTTGTTGGGCCTGTTCCCAACGAAAACACCACTGAAATCCTCCATTAAAAGGAACTATATGAAGCTCATTTTCTTGTTTCTTGAATTCATCCACAATGGCTTCCAACTCAGCTATGGTTTTGTCATCCCACTATTGTTGTTTCTGAAGAGATTTCTCTAAATCAGTTATTCGGATCCTCAAATGCTTATTCTGGTGTTGGTTATCTAACAAACGTCTCTGAGAAGTCTTTAGTTGTTCTTTCAATGTTTCTCTTTCATCCTGCCCTTTAAACTTCCTTTTCAGGCTACTAGCTTCACTTTTCCAGTACTTAGAAGACCTTTTCAGTTTGGAATTGCTCTGGACTTGTTCTTGATATCTTTTTCTCAAATACTCAAGCTCAAAAGAAATTTTGTTCATTCTCTAAATTGTCTGCCCAATCCTTATGGGTATCGGCATCCAATTTCCACAGGAATCTTTTAGCCTCGAGTTCCCTTAGACTTTGTTCAACTCCTACTTTTTGGCTTCAAACTCTTTCCTTGCTATCTCTATCTCGGAGGGAACATGCTTAAGATGTTCTTCCATGGTTCGGGTGTCTTGATGGTCTGTCATTGGGATGGTGTCAATTTTGCTTAACCTTCGCCATTCAAAATAGTCAGGAGTAAGCAAGTCTTTAGCGGCCACGACATCTATACGGAACATTTTCTTCCATGACTCAACTACTTCTTTGACCTTTTTCTTGTAGTTGTCCCCTTGATATACAAATTCTGATCCAGATATTCCATGTGTTGTTGGGACAAACTGGTGTGCCCCGTACTGTCGAAGTTCCAAAAGTGGAGAGTATCCGAATCCTCCTTATAATTCGAGTAATGTCATAGTTTTTGAGTCTCCACATCAGAAAAAAATTTCGCTATGGGTTAACCAGGGGGCTCTCCAGACAATATTCCTATCCTGAAGGTGTGTGAATATCTTCATCCATTTTTCTTTTGGGACACCTTCTTGCCATTTCAGGGTGAGGAATTCCCCCAAATAAGAATAAGTGGTGTTGTATCGGCGGTAAGAAATCTAGTTATTCCTCCAAAAGTGAATGTGGATCCAGACTTGGAGAAGATATACACACCATATAAATCTTCCTCCACCAGTCTTTCTACAACGGTTGAGGGAGAGAAAAGTTTCAGCTAAAATTATAGGTACTGGATTTACTCATTTCAGGAGCTGTTCCAACAGTTCCACCACAGCCGCCTCAATGTATCTCAAAGTCTTTGGGAAGATAACCAAACCATAAACGCCCATCGCAAAAAGGTCTATTACCTTCCATTCATTGGGATGATACTTCATTAATTGCTTGATATAGGTCCAAGCAATTCCTTCCCCACTACCTTTATTTTGAATTCGGTCAGTTACCCATTTCTCATCTACCCCCGCCACTTTTGTCAACTCGTTCTTAAAAGGTTGACTCTTGATGTGCTTGATATAAACCCGATCCATTATGATTCATTTGCAATGTAGCAGAGCAGTATATTCTTCGATTGGTACCATGTATTCTTGGTTAAATATGAAGTAGTTGTACCCCGGATTCCAAATTGTACTAGGGCTAGAATTAGAGGCTCATATGTCTTTACATAGAGTAGAAGTGTAATATCACCATACCGTTGGCATAACCTCCTTTTCTGGTCACTTTTCCAGTTGTCCCAAATACTTCGTAGTTCTTGAAGATCATTCTGCTTTAGGCTGATAGAAGCATAGTCAACTAGATCTGACACATAGTTCTCTTGCAGACTGCCTCCCTTTTCTTTCTGAGTCTTTTCGGACCATAGTCGTACCTCAGTGTTTTTCACCTCTTGCATTACAACCCCTTTGTCCATTAATGTGGATTATTTATGTATAACAAACACTTTTTTGTGGATCAGTTACCTCTTTTATGATGCAAATGATAAACAAATAAACAAAAATGAAAGAAAAGTCAGTTAGTAAGATAGAAATAATAATGATAAAAGTAGAAAAAATGATAAACTGCATGATAAAAGTAAAAACATTCTAGGTTTTGAAATGGAGTTTTGGGGTGGGCTCTAATTCCTTGTAGTCTCCCAGTGTAAGTTCTAAAAAAGGTACCTGAATTCTCCTTGATGGTGCCCTTTGGGCTTGCCAGACCCTCAGTCCTAAGCCTATTACAAGCTCATGTGGACCAAGTTAAACTCGAGAGGATATATTCCCTTATATCTATACGGAGAATAAATTCACATGAAGACATAAGGTATATGAATCCCAAAGGTTACTTGCTAGGCCTATACGGAGAATAAATTCCAACGAAGGCGTCGCTTTCACCTCCACTTAAGAAAAGGTTTGGAGCTTGGGTATAGAGTCTGATGTTTAATCATCTGAAACCATTAAAAATGTCAGTACAACTATTTATTTGAAAAATAATCAAAGATAAGTAATAAGGATTGAAAAATTAACTTAAAATTTATACTTACAATTTTCACTTAAGAAGACAACTGGAAATTAACCTTAGCCTAACTCACTTACTTGTCCCCAGCAAAGTCGCCAAGCTGTCGCAGCCGTCTTTCGGATGGGCCTGAAATTAGGCTTTGACTTAAATAGATAGGTTAGAGTCACAACCAATCATTTATTTTTAAAATAAAAACTAGGTTGATCGGATACCTTGGTTTATTTTCTTACCTTATCTGCGTCTTACCAAAAATATATCGGGTTCGGGAGTCGGTTACAGTCAATGAAGGATTAACACCCTTGTACTGCTCTTTCGGTACTAATTTAATTTCTAGTTATCTTAATTATGAAAATTGAAAGTTAAATTAAAAAGTAAAAATTCGATCCAAATTACTTATCTCCGATCAATTAAGTACTCATAAAATGTAAAAAAGATGTTAAAAAAATGAAGTACTGAATTGACCAAAAGAAAGTGAAACAAAATTTAAATTATAATATTACAATGAAAAATTTATACATGCCGAGAAATAGAAATTAACAGAATGGAAAATAGAAATAAGTTAAACAAAAATAAATCGCACATATTGAAAACATAAAGAAATATATATAATACAAAGAAAAAGGGTAATTAAACTATAAAATAATCAATTGCAAAAGCATGTACAAATAAAGACAAAAATTAAATAATTAAAACAAAAGTAAAAGAAATAAAAAATAATAAAAATAGATAAATAAATAACAAATGTTGGATCAAGAACTCATAAAATACAATGGCTTTAAAATATAATTAAATAAACATGAATTGAATAAAGAGAATGACCAAATTAAAAGAATCAATAAAACGGGTGGCGAATTTAAAAAAAAAAGAAATCAAAATTAAATTTAAAGCATGAAAAGGATTTTTCAAAATAATAGAGGAACCGAGGCTGCAATTAGCCCTTACCCGATCAAAAACAAGCGGATCTTGGAGTGAAAAGGGTCGGTTTCGGGTCAGCTATAAAGCCCAAGTTTCATAAACATATTTCATTTTTCTTTTCCCCCTCAAAACATATCAAAACCAAAAAAAACAAAATCCTATGAATTGTTCTTAGTGTTCTTCATGAACACGAAGAACATTCAAAGCCAAACCCAGATTCCGACCAGCGCCGGCCGCCGTTCATCGGCGGTGAGGCCTCGAAAAAAATTCATTTTTTAAAAAGTTTTTATCTCCTTTCTTCCAATATGCCACTCATTTTCACACAAAAAAGCCTCGGGGAAGGCTAGATCTGAAGAAACAATCATTTGGGGAAAAAAAACTTCCCCCTCAATCCTTAGCTTTTCGAATCAAAAATAAAACCAAAACAAACTTCAAACACAACCACATGCAAACTAGCCGAGAAGGGTAAAAAAAACCTTGTTTATTTATGTTTTTTTAAATGTTACAAGTGCTCTCTTGCTTCAATCCTCTGGCTGATAGATGTTTCCCTGAACGTTCGGCACTGAAACCCTAACATTTGGCCCATCTGGACCGTTGGATTGGTTCAAATCCAATAGATCTGGTGTTGCGATGCTGATATCCAAAAGATGAAACCCTAATTCACTGAGTCATGCGAACTTGGGTCGGGTTGGTTTGTTGGGTACTTGGTCGGGTCAGGCTTGCCCGCCCGGTTGGGCTCTCTGCTGGGCCTCTTGGACTGTTGGACTTAGACCTTGAATTTGGGACCAAAGAAAGAAAAATGAAAATAAATAAATAAAAAGAAAATGAAAATGAATAAAATATAATAAATAATATATAATACTATACTATATAATATATAAATATATTTTTAAAAAACTATATAATATATATATATATATATTCAAAATTTTATAAAAAACTATATATTATATACTATATATATTAAATAAAACCCAACACGAAAATAAGTGACTACACACATGTGAATAAAATACAAAATATATATATATATATATATATGTATTGTATATGGTTATAAAATATCATTTAAATTAGAATCAAATAATGTCATAATATTGTAAATATTTATAATTAAATTTAAATAGAAACTTGAAATTTTTTACTCGACTCGAAAAAAAATTTCAATCAACTTTGAGTTATAAAATAGGACTCGTCAACTCGAGTAACTCGAAATTTTTTTACTCAACTTGACTTGATCGAACGGTCACCCTTAGATTTGAGATGTATATATTAAAAATGAAGGGAATCTATTTATAGGCTAGGAAAATCTTAAAATTAAGGTAGATTATAAAAAAAAATGTATTAGAAATACAAATAACATAGGATGATGTGTAGTGAAATAATACATAAAATAAATCATAAACTATCTAAATCTCCTAATAAAGTAATTAATAAATATGATCATAAATCATCTAAAATACATAATAAAGAGTTCTAGACTAAATTTAATAACAACACCCAATAAAATTATTAAAATTTCATAGTAATTCAAAAATCACATTTTTAACTTATGTATAGTTTTTGGTTTGTGTTCTCTTTACTAGAATTGATGTATCTTAAATTATCGATGTGTGATTGGGATATTTTAAGATGCGTTAAAAAAATAAATGATAACCGATAAATTTATAAGAAGACATCTCGATCCAAAGGTAAGGAGACCCCATTCGAAAAATCTTTGCAAACAACTAACGTTCTAACTAGGATGGCAACTCAACTCGAATCCGACGGGTTCCGACCCGACCCGATCGGGTCGGATTTTTTTTTAAAAAATCGGGTTCGGTCGGGTCGGGTTTTTTTTTTTAAATGCATGTTCGGTCGGGTCGGGTTTAGGGTAAAAAATCTGACCCGACCCGACCCGAAAAATATATAATTTTTCTTATATATTTAGGGGTAGAGAACCCTTTCTTCTCAGATCGGGTCGGATGGCCCAAAAACCCGACCCGACCCGACCCATTGCCATCCCTAGTTCTAACCTTCGAAAACACATTCTCCATTAAATAACTAGTTTTGTTCCTCCTATGCACGTATCACGTTATGCACACTCTCCATAAAACACATTCCCAAGTGACCCGTTCAGACTAAACCCTTCTTTACGAGACAATACACCATAGTTTTTTTTCCTTTCTTTGTAGTCTTTAATTCAAAAACATGACTACTTTTTTATTGATCAATTAATTCAAATCGGGTACTGCAGAGGTAAAGGCGACACTCTCAACTTAGTTTTACTCCATTTGCAATCGTCGGGATTCAAACCCTTGACTTTGCTTAAGGGATTTAATGTCTCATCCCACTAGACTAAGTGGTTGTTAGTAGAAACAATACTATTTTACTACCATGTTTGATAAAGTAATGTCCATGAACTGTCCCTAGGGATGGCAACGGATCTTGGACCCGACCCGAATCCATAGATCTAGATCTGTTTTATAAGGTCAGGATCCTGAAATTTTGGACCCAATGGATTCGGGCCGAATCTGGATCCTCTGATTAAAGTGTGTATTCAGGTTTGGATCTAACAATAAGATACCGGGTCTAGACCCGTTTACCTATTTATAGAAAATCCCACTTTTGATTTTAAAATACATATAAATGACATAATAGGTTTTAAAATATATATAAATATTTTATAAAGGGAGACTCTTGAGTTCTTATAGGGTTGTTTTTATACTTATTACTAGTTATATTATTTCCCTTCCTTCGCTTTAATTTTATATTTCATATTATTTTGTAATGTATTTTTTTATGACAAAGACATTTTTGAAGGTACACATGCTTGTTTCACTATTAATGAAGATTATGATGATGAAGTGGAGGATATCATTGACATAGTATATAAGAAAGTTATTATATTACATAATCTTAATATTAATATTTAAATTTCACAAATA
The DNA here is from genome assembly GCF_006381635.1 of Hibiscus syriacus. Classification (NCBI taxonomy): domain Eukaryota; kingdom Viridiplantae; phylum Streptophyta; class Magnoliopsida; order Malvales; family Malvaceae; genus Hibiscus; species Hibiscus syriacus. The sequence continues at coordinate 249,078 of NW_024062536.1, read as the reverse complement.
CCATTTTCATTAAATAAACTTTTCGGTTGGTTGTTGTTTGTTTTAGGATGTTGATGATTTAAGTAGTGATGAAGACTATCACTCTAAGGAGGTAGAAGTGCAGTATTCAGCTTGCGACAATAGAAAGTTTCATTATCTACATTTTTTAATGTTTGTGTTATTCAAAAGACTTTTGTGCAATTGTGTTGGAGTTTTTTAAGACTTTAGTTTATCGTTGTATTGAAATTAATTTTTCCTCCATTTGAGATATGATGTGAAATTAGTCAATGATGGTTTTATTATGTTAAAATGTAGGTCGAATGGTCATTTTTTTAATAGATCCATCTTGGACTCGAATCAAAGAGATCCATTGGATCTGGATCTGAATCGCAATTTTCTAGACCCGTGAATCCAAGGCGAGTCTGGATCCAAGATGTGAAAATGAATCAAAATCCGAGTCTAGTTGGATCTGATCCAGATCCGGCCTATTGCCATCCCTAGCTGTCCCCCAGGACCGGCCACTAGCATTTACTCCATACCTCATGTTCCTACCATTAATGCCAACTTCATGTCATATTCTTCATACACAAGCCAAAGCCACCCCCAAAGTCATATATATCATTTGGGGTATAATCTTTTGTTGTTTGTACCCGAAAGTGAACAACTGATCCTCTCTTTGTTCTTGGATTTCCTTCTTTTCCACTTTCTTAAAACGATTAAATGGGCAGCAGGAAACCTGTGCTCCTAGTCCTGTGGCTATTGCTATCTCTCTTCTTGTTTTCGCATGATCAAGTTCACGGTTCATCAAGATACTCGCAGACGTTGAATTTAAAGCCAAAGTCGACACATCAAGAACTGATCAACAGCTTCAACGGTGCCTTGCCTAAATCAATGCCGATCCCACCTTCTGCTCCTTCAAAGAAACAAAATGACATTGGGTTGCAAAGTCCAACAACATTTCCATGAAGATCATCAACCATATATTGAAGCAAAAGGTGTATTTTAGCGTGAAAGTTCTCCCCTGTTCAATTGTGTTTATTTATGGGGCTGTAAATGAGACGAAATAGATCGCTAGCTACTTAAAATTGACTCGGTCAAAGCTCGATAAATACTCAACTCGAATGGACTCGAGCTCGAGCTCTACTCAAGTTCTTAACGAGCCGAAACGAGCTACTTGATACTCGACTCAAAAAGCTCGTGAGCATCTCGAAAATATAATATATTAATATTTTATTTTTAAAAAAAATAAATTATTAATAATATTAACATTTATGTGTTGATTTTTTTTTAAATGTAGTATGAGATTTTCATGTATTTAAAGTTCATGTTCGAGTTTGAGGTTTTAATCGAGTTGAGTTTAAGATTTTTTTTTCTTTTCGAACTTTTACAAGCTTCGGTTCATGATTTCGAGTTCGAATCAAGCTTGAATATTTTAGACTCACGAGTTTTCGAGTTGAGTCGAGCTCCATTTCAGAATTTTCGATTAGATTCGAACTCAGCAAGTTCAGCTCGGCTTGTTTTTAAGTTATTTATTTGGATTGTTTTTAAGTTGTGGGGAGTTTTTCGTATATATTCGCATTGCATAGAATCTTTCAAGGAATGCAATTAATGAGTTATTGACCAAAAGAAAAGACTGTACAATTTGGAAGACAAAGATATTAATGCAGAAACTATACTAATAGAACTTTAGGTTGTTTAGGCATAATTTTTGAATTTTGTACTTTAACGTGTCTTATTTGTAATGTTGTTCTTAATATTTTTTTAATTACACATTTATGGTTTTCATTTGTTTTTTTCCAAATTGATCCATTGGAAAATCTGACGTGGTTGCCTAGCAGTCAACAAAAATTACTGATATGGTAACGACATTTAGGGTAAATTGTTATTTAGTTACTCAATTATTTTAATAGTTTTATTTTGGTCATTCAACTGTTTTTGCAACATTATATTCAAAATTACTTTTTTGGTTCTATTTTGATCACTGTCGTTAAAAAATCAAAATTGCTGACGTGATTTTTTAATTTTTTTCCCAATGATGACATGATATTACCTTATGACACCATAAGGCCACCGATAATTTTTTATCGGTTGGTGACCAAAAAGGAATCAAATATAACTTTAGGTATGATTTTGAAAAAAATAACTGAGTGACCAAAACGAAACCATGAGAATAATTGAGTGACTATACACAGTTTACCCAAAATTTTAATATAATAAAAAGTTTAAAAATCTTAAAATTATGAGAAATATCTAAAATAAAAAAAAAGCAATTATAAAAATATCCAAAAAATAGAATACATGCATGCCATTACAACTTCTAAACAACTTTTACATAGTCTCCTTTCCCGGACCAATCTTGAACCGATTCTTTACCTAAATAAACCAACTCGAAAACCACCAATCCCTCAAATCCCATTTGAATCAATACGCAGTCTCAGAACACATCAAACTCCACTCAAGAAGTCTAAAAAAACACCGGAACATAAATAGTAAAAGAATTGTTATTATTTTTTAAGGTTCTTAATTCAAATATTTTTAACTATTAGGAGAATGAATGTTCAATATCAAATGATTGTGAATTATCTTTAAACAGATATTATTTTGTATTTACACCAATTTGATAGAAAAACTACAATAAACTAAAAACAAGGGCAATATCAAAAGAGAAGAAAGAAACCAACTTAATACAATTTGAGTTTATTTTTTAAGATTTTGGAAGCTCAAGACATTGGACCCCATATCTCAATAATGGGAAGAAGGTTCTTCGAGAGGAGAAGAAAATATCATGATTGCATACGGATCCGATGGTCGGATTGTTCGATCGCAATGGTTTGGTTCGGAACTTTTCTTGAGATTATGCTAGTTTTGGGAGTTTCTCAGAAACTAGGGATGGGCATGGGTCGGGTGGGTCGGGTTTTTGGTCCACCCAACTATAGACCAAGGAGTCCTCCACCCGAGACCCGACCCGACCAAAACAAGTTTTCACCTTGTTCAAACACGACCCGATATATAATTTAAAAACCTGACCCGACCCGAAATATAAAAAATATATTTTATTCAATAAAAACAGTGACTAAATTAAAAAAATAGAGGGTATTATTGTAATTATTCCTAAATATATAAGGTAAAACTATATATTTTTTGGGTCGGATCGGGTATTTTTCACCCTAAACTCGAACCCGACCTGAACCCGAATTTTTAAAAAAAATCCGACCCGATCGGGTCGAGTTCGGATCCCATGCCCATCCCTATTAGAAACTAAATAGGAGGAAGGAAAGAGGGAGAAAGGTTTCATTTTGGTGTAAAAAGGTCGGTAGGCGACGCTTGAAGGTGGAAAGTGGAAACCATGGCTACGTCTGGTTGAGTTTTAAGAGAAAATAAAAGTACTAGGGTTGAGCATTCGATCGAGTCCAGTTGAGTAAAAAAATTCGAGTTGATGAGTCATTTTTTTACAACTCGAACTTAACTTGAAATTTTTTCGAGACGAGTTGAGTTTAAGAAATTCGAGTCGAGCTATTCGTGTTTATATACTAATTTTATTATAACTATTTATAGTATTATAGCAATGATTTTTTCAGTTTTTTTTACTTTATCTAACCATAATATATATATTATTTAATATAACAAATACAATATAAAATTATGAAATATATTAATAATATTATATTTTAAAGAAAATATTTTGAGGGTAAAAGATTGATGAGAGTATAAATGAATCAATGAATTGATGAAAAGAAAGAATTTACAAACAATTGTAGTCAAAAGACCAAATTGAGTAAAATACAAAGTTAAGTTACTAAATAAAAAAAAGAGTACATCTTTAGTATAAAAAAAAATTGAAGTTACATAGGCATTTTATTGTGGTATATGAGCATGTGGTTCAAATTTGGTAAAAAAATAACTTAAAATAAATAACAAATTGAAGGAATAAGAGATTATGAAAAATTGAAGGACTAAATTGAAAAATAAAAAAAATTGTTATCAAAAAGAGGAATTGAAAGTACTCATGTATTCTATTATGGTTTAGGAGCATGTAGCTCAAATTTCATAAAAACAGACTTAAAATACATGATGAACTGAATAAATAAAGAGATTATGAAAAATTGAAGGACTAAATTGAAAAAACAAATTGTTATCAAAATGAGAAATTGAAGGTACACATGTATTCTACTATGGTTTAAAAGTATGTGGTTCAAATTTGGTAAAAAAATGGACTTAAAATGGAGGAGGAAATAAAGAAATAATGAAATCTCAAAATACTTAGTCAAATTTTTTATTTTTCAAGTAACTTGAAAATTCACCGACTCGAACTTGAAAACCAAATTTATAATTCGAGTTGACTCAAATAACTCAAAATTGAAAAAATCGATTTTTCGAGTCGAGTCGAGTCGAGTTTGCTCACTCAAAAAGTAACGTGCTAAAAAAATTAAAGGTAAACAACATATTTACTCACTCAATTATCATCTTGGTTTCGTTTTGGTCATTTAACTATTATTTTTAAAATATATATATACCTAACCTTACGTTTAGATCACTCGTCTTTAAAAAAATAAAGGAAATGTTGATGTGTACCATAAAGTAATCTCACATCATCATTCGACAAGAAAAATAAAAATGTCACATTAATAGTTCTATTTATTTTTCACGGTAAGTGATCAAAATGGAAATCAAACGTAACGTTAGGTATATTTTTAAAAAAATAATTGGGTGACCAAAACGGAAGCAAAATGATAGTTGGATGATTAAATATATAGTTTACCCTAAATTTAACTTTATTTTTTAGAAAAATAAAACATAAATTATGTGACATTTTATAAAAAAAATTTAAATTCAATGGTAAAATTAGCGCAATAATGAATGGCGTTAAAAGTATTTTAAAATATAGTATTGATCTATGACATTTACTACAGTATTTTGGAACTCGTCAAGTGAATTATGAAGAGTTTCAATAAAATTAGCACATTTGAAGATCACCTAAACCTAAGCCAAGGCCATGGCGTGCTAAACTACCGTAAGGAGCACCTCTGAAGATCACCTAAACCACCACTGACAGCATAAGCAGTTGTGGAGAACACCGGTCGAGCAAGCCAAGATCAATGCCGAGTAGCTACATAAGGATATGGGTTGTTTTAGTTAATTCTTGCTTGAACTCTTCTATTTTATATATTTTTACTATTAAGTGTTTGTATTTATTGTTTGATGGAAGTTAACTTTGAATACTCTTCAACAACAACAACAACAAAACCCAATTCCCATATGTATGGGGTAAGAGGGAGGTAGGGTAGTAGGCTACCCCCAACGCCAGGTTGAGAGTAGCTTCCGTGGAAGACCTCCGGCAGTCAGAAAATTAAAAAATTTAGAAAAAATGCAATGCATGTATAAATAAATACATAAATACATAGCTAAACAGTATTCATATGCAGTCATTAAAATCATATGTGCGTCTGTAACGGGAATTAATCCCTGCATAATAATCCCTGCGAAAGAATCTCTGCATATAGACAGAAACAAGATCCGGCTAATTTAAAAGAGGAAACATGAAGAGAATGATACACAGCAGTCAACGTTAGCAACCCAGTTCTAATCCTTCATAAATACCAATAACAGAAACGTATAAAAAGTCATGGAAATACTACAAAGACATTAAAAGAAGACAGAGATGATACACCCTATAGATGTGACCCACACTACTCGACTACCCTAGTCTTTAGCCTCCATATTTTCCTATCAGAGGTCATGTCTTCGGTAAGGGCTAAATCCCTCAAATCAGATCTCAAGCAGTCTTCCCACTTTCGCTTTGGTCGTCCTTTCCTTCTGGCACCGTCGACTGTAATCGACTCTACCCTCCTTACCGCATCCGACGGTAGTCGCCTAAGGACATGCCCAAACCACCTTAGTCTTCCCTCCCTCAATTTTTCGGAAACAGACACCACCCCCAAGGACATCCTAATAGCAGAGTTTGTCGTCATATCCCTCAGAGTCCTACCACATGTCCATCGAAGCATTCTCATTTCTGCGGCCTCAATCCTCCTTACGTGATCCTTCTTGGTGCCCCATTCTGATCCATACAACAGCGCTGGTCTTATTGCCATTCTATAAAATTTTCCTTAAGTTTTAGAGGGACCTTCTTGTCACAGAACTCCAGTAGCGGCCCTCCACTTTAGCCATCCCGCCTTTATACGGTGTGTAACGTCATCATCTACACCCCCATCTTTGTATCATAGACCCTAGGTACTTGAAACAATCCTTTGAGGGGAGAACGTGTCCTTCTATGCATACTTCTATATCTTCATCGTTTTGGTTCCCATTGAAGTTTGAACATAAATACTCTGTCTTTTCAATATTGATCCTTAAACCTTTTTCTTCCAAAGCAGTCTTCCAGGTAGCCAGTCTACTATTCAACTCAGATTTTGTTTCAGCAACTAAGACAATGTCGTCAGCGAAAAGCATACACCATGGTACACCGTCTGGTGTCGCACAATAGATGTCGTCCATAATCAAGGCGAAGATGTAAGGGCTAAGAGCCGACCCCTGGTGGAGTCCGTTTTCCACCGGGAATGCCTCGGTGTCGCCAACTGTAGTCCTGACGTAAGTACTAGATCTACAGTACATATCACGAATCGCCCGGATATAAGCAGTTGGGATCCGTCTCGTTTCCAAAGTCTTCCGGATCGTATCGCGGGGAACACTATCATAAGCCTTCTCAAGGTCAATGAACGCCATGTGAAGATCTCTAGACTTTTCCCTATATTTCTCCATAAGCCGTCGAAGTAGATGAATCGCCTCCGTGGTAGACCTGCCTGGCATAAAGCCAAATTGGTTTTCCGAAACCCTAGTAACTTGTCTCAACCTAGCCTCTATCACCCTTTCCCATAGCTTCATGGTATGGCTGAGGAGTTTAATACCTCTGTAGTTACCACAACGTTGGGGATCTCCTTTATTTTTATAGATTGGTATCACCGTAGACTCTCTCCACTCCTCTGGCATCTTGGCAGTCTCTAAAATAATATTAAAGATGTTGGTCAACCACTTAACTCCCTCTTCTCCTAGGGCCAACCACACAGTGATAGGAATTTGATCAGGACCGACAGCTTTGTCCCTTCCCATCTTTCTAAGAGCCATTTTGACTTCCTCAAACCTAATCCTACTTGTAGGGCAGTCATTGGCCGTAGTATGATAGTTGGCTAACCCATCAACGATACTATCTCTACATGGAGAGGCACCGTCATTAAATAAGCCAAAGAAGTAACTACCCCAAACTCTCTTAATATCGTGATCTTTCGCTAAAAGAACACCATTGTTGTCCTTAATAAACCTAATGTTCCTAGATCTTTTTCCTAATCTCCCTAGATTTTGCAAGTCTGAAGATGCCATTTTGTCCTTCCTTGGTGTCTAATCTCTTGTACATTTCCTCGTATGCCTTATCCTTTGCTTTAGCTACCGTTTTCTTGGCTTCCCGCTTTGCCTCCTGGTATCTTTGTTTAGCTCTCGACCTTTCTTCGTCGTCATTGCATTGTAGAAACTCCTTGAAGCAAGTTTGTTTTGTCTTCACCTTAGTTTTGGACTTCGTCGTTCCACCACCACGATTCTTTATGTTCCTTGGCCTTCCCCGTCGACAACCCAAGGGTATTTTTTGCCAACATCTCTGATGGAATTTGCCATATTTTTCCATAACATATCTGCATTTTTTGAGTTTGTAGTTTCAAAACTTGTATTAGACAAAACCTTACTCCTAAAGTCATCAGTTGTCGCTCCATGTAAGTTCTTCCAGAGGATCCTAGGTTTACCAAGTTTAGCCCTCCTATGAGTGCTCCGCCCGTGGGGAACGCGGTACACCAAAACCAACAATTTGTGTTGTGAATACTCTTGTTTTTGCGATATATATTAAGTCTTCTAGTATTTGTTTATATCTATTGATTTTGAGGGCGTGATGACTGCGGAAGTAGCGTTACTCCGACCTAAATCGCATCCGTGTTGGCAGAAGTCACTGTTGTTGTGCAACGGAAGTTGGGTAAGATGTGGGCACTTTAGTTGTAGTATAAAGCCCGGAAGGGAATGATGCTTGGGTAGTGAGCTTCGATAGATGTGAATATTTGTTATGCTTGGTATATAAATTATGCTTCATTAATTGTTTAATTTTTTCTATTCTCTTTGTTTGTTCTCTCACAGTGACAATTGTTGCAATCATAGTGCATGACCAGGAGTAATCTTTCAACCAACAAAGACAAGCGCAAGCTTGAGCTCGTCGAGAGATGGCGCAGCGACTGATTTGCAATTTTGTTCTCCCTGTTCTTGATGATTTGCAAGCTGAGGTCGTGCGACCCAGGGCCGGCCCTGGGCAGGCCAGGGGGCGACCGCCTAGGGCTCAAGCTTGGAGGGGACCTATTTTTAAAATATTTTTTAAATTTAATAATTAAAAATATTTTTAAACATATTTTTTTATTTTAAATACTTAAAAATATGGTAATTTAGTGGGTTCTAATAATTAAAAAATATTTTAAACATTATTTTTTATTTAAAAAACTCGAAAATATAATAATTTAGTGGGGGCACATTTTAATGATGAAGAAATCTAGGTATGGTCCCCACTTGTCTTCTTGTCATCACCTTCTGGCCTAAGACCCTTAAAATGTCATGACCGGGCCTGGTGCGACGGGCCACCCAAGCAAACAAATTTGAATTAAAATCGGACATGTTTCAGATGCTAAACTCAAATGGACAATATGTTAGTCAACTACATGAGGATGTTAGAGAGCACATTAAATCTTTTCTTGTTATTAGTGTTTCATTCTCACAAGGGGTTCCGGATGATGCCATAAAGATGCAATTATTTCTATGTTATTTGCATGGTAGAGCGAGAACATGGTTCTTAGGCCTACCTACTGGATCCATCACGTCATGGAATAAGCTGATGACACAGTTTGTGCTCAGGTTCAACCTATCCATAATGAATGCGAAGTTACGAAATGATATGACTTCTTTCTAGCAGGCTGATGATGTGAACTTCCATACTACATGAGAGCGTTTTAAAGATTAACTACGTAGATGTCCTACACATGGTCTTCAGCCAGAAACTCATACTGAAATTTTCTACAATGGGTTGAATGCACAGACGAGGAACATTATGGATGCCTTTGCCAATGGTCCACTGTTGGATTGTACATATAATGATGTTGTTGATGTTTTGGAGTGTCTGATCCAAAATGATTATCAATACCTTATCTCTAGGACAGCCACAAACAGATGCTCTTCAGGTGTCCTTGAGTTGGACACCATCTCAACTCTTGGTGCTCAGGTCTCTACTCTTATAAATTTCATCAAGAATATACATAGCACTTCTAAGGGAGTACCTATTCAGACAACTAAGTAAATTGAGACTCTAGTTTTCAGTTGCGAGATATGCGACGATAATCAAAGTTATGAGGATTGTCCCTAACATATGGAGAATGTCTGTTTTGTCAACAACCTAAGAGGGAATGCTTCTAACAACAATTATGGGAACAGTGCTTTCAACCGCAACCAATCTACTTGGTGAAATCAAGCTCTTGTGCAACAATCTAATGCCTAACGATTTGAGAGCCAACCTTTGAGTAGCATTGTTCAAAGCCCAAATAGTTATAGTTGGCCACAACAGCAATTCTTACAGTAATACACGCAACAATCTTACAATCAATTACCAACACAGGCACAATCAACCTATCAAAGGTAGTCGTAACAAAGAATGCAACCACATTCCCATCAATTTCAGCACTATGACGTAACCACATCAAGTTAATCTAATCAAATCAAGCTTTGTGCAACAATCTAATGCTAACGATTTGAGAGCCAACCTTTGAGTAGCATTGTTCAAAGCCCAAATAGTTATAGTTGGCCACAACAGCAATTCTTACAGTAATACACGCAACAATCTTACAATCAATTACCAACACAGGCACAATCAACCTATCAAAGGTAGTCGTAACAAAGAATGCAACCACATTCCCATCAATTTCAGCACTATGACGTAACCACATCAAGTTAATCTAATCACTAACAATCCTCTAACTCAAACTCGTTGGCCTCATTAGAAGCTCAAATGAGGGAGCATATCACTCGGACTGAGGCGATCATTCAAGGGAGTTCTTTCTAGTCGTGCCTTGAGAATCAAGTTGGTCAACTTGCTTCCTCTATGAACAACAAACCTCAGGGCAATTTCTCCTTGAATCCATAAAAACATTAACACTAAATATCTAAATTCATCAAAATAAATCTATATGTTTATCATTTGTTTCCGCCATCACATTACTCTCAACTAGGGATGAATTGAGGGGGTGTCAGGGTGTGGTCGCATCCCTAAAAAATTTTAAATTCTTTTATAATTTAAGTTTTTTTAAATTTTTATTGATCATCTAATTTCACTCTCTAAAATTTTAGAATTTTATAGCCCTTAAAAAATTTTAGTATAACTTTTTAAATTCATACGTCTAACATAAATTTATGTAAGTGTCCTTGCTCCCGACGCTTATTCATAACGAAAATAAGGAAACTACTTCCTTAAACTTTTATAGTGAAATATAAACTTAATTAATGATTTCAGAGTCAACGAATCAATATTCATGCTTATTGAAAATTTGAATGCAAACTATTTTCCCGCCGATAACAAGGATGCACGAACAAAATTTGAATGCAAAATATGTTGGGATTTCTTCACGCTTAGAGACAATATTTTTCAATTTAATATTTTACTTCGAGCATAGCTCGAGTGCTTAATGGTTCACCCAGAGGGTGTTAGTTTCATACAAACCTCGGTGTTACCTTGTGCGCCTCGCTAAAATCACGACTAAAAGGAAAAAAAATAAGGTGAAGTACACAAATGTTTTTCGATTATACGCATGGTTTTGAGAACCGGATCGGTTAGCGAACCGGACATGTTACCGGTTCATTGGTTTAACCGGTCGAACCGGTCCGACCGGTCGGAAGAACTAGACGACGTCATAATTATTTAAAAAATTAAATAAAAATACCAAAAATATTAATAAAAAATAATTTTTTATATCACATATTCAAAGTAGTTATAACATATAAATTAAAAATCATAAATCAAGTGAAACAAAATGATTCAAATTAACTACAACATAATATTTAAGGTAAAACATATTAAATAATAAATAATTATAACTATAATTAAAAAATAAATTTGGGGCTAAAAAAATCATAACAAAATAATATTGTTTGGTTTAATTTTTTTTAAAAAAAATAATCCCACATGACTAAGAAACATAGAAGAGCATCCCAAAAGTCTAAAGAGTAAAAATATGAGAACAAAACAATCCCACATTGCTAAGAAACATAGAAGAGCATCACAACTAACTTTTATAAATAATAGAAGTAATTTGACATTCAAAATCATGGAGTCTTTTGGTGAGCATTGAGTGAATTATTCTTTCACTTCAATCAAACTCGAATTTTAGGCTTCAATTGAGCTTCTAAATTTTTTTTTAGTTCAAGCCTTTTTGAGTTCAAGTTTCAATATTCTATTTTGAGTTTAAGTTAAACTTGATAATTTTTAAGTTGTGAGTTTGAGTGGAGTTGAGCTTACTTTTAAAGTTTTCAAGTTCGAGTCGAGCTCAGCAATACTCGAGTTCGACTTGGCTCGTTTAACAAACGACGTTTGGTTTAATTTTTTTTAAAAAAACAAAATTTCGGTTTTTCAGCTGGTCCGGTTTGAACGGTTCAGTGGTTTTGGCCGGTTCACTAGTAGCGGTTCAACCGGTTTAGATTGAACCGGACTAGGCAACGGTTCCCGGTTGAACCGGCCGGTCCGGTCTGGTTTTCAAAACAATGATTATACGGTATTCTTTTGTTTGTGTACATCAACTATTGAAAGTTATAAAATGATCTCTTATTAGAGAATGTTATCTTTGTTGAGTCCTTTAATTATGAAAAATTATAAAATGATCACAAAACTATTAATATGTTTTAAACTCGTTATTTTTTTTTGTTAAAATTGAAGGTTATTTAATATGGATGTTGACATGTTGATTTAGATATAATAAAATCTAATCTCATAGTTATTTAAGCTACATTTTGTAAATCGGCTCTCCGTTTACATTATATCGACGAGCTAGAATTTAAAACATTATATCGTTGAGTTAATGTTTGAAAACAACGACACTGTCAATTGATATCATTAAAATATATTTTATTATATCTAAATCAATTGATTAACGTCCAACAACAATCATCATTTTTTAATAAAAATAATAAATTTAAAATATATAAATAATCAAATAATTATTTTATAATTTTTAATAATCGATAATTTAATAAAATAATACAAATAAATATTGTATAAGCAAACAATAATTTAATAACTTTAATAATAGATAAACTCAAACAAAACACTATCTTCACCCAAGAAAAAAAAATTATAACTTGTAAGAAAAGGACGAGGAAACAGAATCCTTAAATCCTTATCTTCACAACGACCACTCCCTCGCTTCCTTGCTCTGGTCCGTCCACGTGACACCCGAAACTTCCATTTCCAGCAGATAGACCCTCCCTCCACCAATCACTCACTGGCTACTGTCCTCCTCAAACAATCTTTATCCACTCTGCACCTCGAATAAAGCGACCACAACCTCTCCTTGATTTCTTAAACATATTAATAAAACAATATAAATCATTTTTCTTTGTTGCTGCTGCTTTACTGGGTCACTTTATTCTTTTTCAAGCTCTTGCATTTGTTTTTGTTTTGGGTGGAGAAGAAAGATGGACCATGCAGCAGATGCTCACAGGACAGATTTGATGACCATAACACGTTACGTGTTGAACGAACAATCCAAGTATCCCGAGTCTCGTGGGGATTTCACCATCTTGCTTAGCCACATCGTTCTTGGTTGCAAGTTTGTCTGCACTGCTGTTAACAAGGTCTTTCTTCTTTTAATTCTTTTCCCTCAAACAAGTTGTAATCTGTTGTATTCTGTTTTACGTTTACTGGTGCAGGCTGGCCTTGCCAAACTCATTGGACTCGCCGGGGAGACGAATGTTCAGGCAAGTAGTCATGGAATATTTCCAAGTGAACAATTTCTATATATATTTCATACTGAGTAACTCAATCTATTTTGACTAAAGGGTGAAGAGCAAAAGAAACTGGATGTGCTTTCAAATGAAGTTTTTGTCAAGGCTTTAGTAAGCAGTGGCAAAACGGTGAGTAGTTTTGATATCCCTTTTAGTAAACATTAGGGATGTTTATATTTCTCAGATTTCTCTCTCAAACATATTATCATGTTATTACCAGTGCATCCTTGTATCCGAAGAAGATGAAGAGGCAACTTTTGTGGAGCCCTCAAAGCGTGGGAGGTGTTTTAATTGTCTTTCATAATGTTGCTCATGTTATATTTTCGATTAAGTCGAGTTTAGAAATTTTGACGTTATATTATATAACTTGACTCAAATTTAAAAAAAAAAATTAAGTAGAATTTATAAAATTCAAGCCGAGCGAAGTTATTTGAATTTTTATTTAAATTTAATTATAAATATGTATAATATTGTGATATTATTTGACTCTAATTTAAACGGTTTTTTATAACAGTATATAATATTGTATATATATTTTTTCATATTTTTATTATATACATATATCATACATAGTTGATCGATTTGAGTCAAACTTGAAAATCAATTCACTAATTATCAAAAAATTTGAGTTATTCAAGTTATATTTTATAACTCGACTAGAATTTGAGATTTTTTGAGTCGAGTCGAATTAATAAAATTATAACTCAAGATTATCCGAGTTGAGTTAAGTTTAAAAAAATCATTTTTTCGAGCCGAGTAGATTTTTACTCACCCCAAACTAACTAAATGTGTGCATATAAGATTTTTCCTCATGCAAAATTGATATTAATTTATCTCCAATAATTCAGGTACTGTGTTGTTTTCGATCCACTGGATGGCTCCTCTAACATTGACTGTGGAGTATCAATTGGAACAGTATGGGTCCCCATCCCAAAATGCATCTTCATATTTTGTTCTTAGGGGGTAATCTGTTGTTCTAAGATAACTTGATATTGCAGTGATCAACTGAATGTGTTCTGTTTGATTTAGATTTTTGGGATTTACATGATGAAAGATAGCCATGAACCAACTCTGGATGATGTACTGCAACCGGGGAAACAAATGCTGGCAGCTGGCTATTGCATGTATGGAAGCTCTTGCACGGTATTATGCTTACTTGTTTACATATTCCTTTGCTTTTGCTACCATCATTTCTATCCTTTGAGATACTTAACACTTGAATGTGTTGGTATTGCAGCTTGTTTTGAGCACCGGCGAAGGAGTTAATGGTTTCACCCTTGATCCATCTCTTGGAGAGTTCATACTTACTCACCCTGATATCAAGGTATTTTGGAAAAGGTATAATGACAAAATTACTTCAGCGTTTGCAAAAATGATTACTTTGTTTCCTATTTTTTTTAGTATTTTAGTCCGTTACATTTTAGTTTTTTGTCAAAACAGACTTTTGATGGAAATTATTAGTTAACTAACAGTAAACTCATGTTGTTAACATGACATTTTCATGTGTGTAATTGCTTATGCAGCATGTGCCACATCACCCAAAGTGATGACGTGACATGTACCACATCACCCAAAGTGAATGTAGCATGTGTCACGTTAGCAATTAAACACATGTAAAAATATCACATTAACATATGTTAACCATTAGTCAACTAACAATTTCAACCCAACAGAGTTTGCTTTGACAAAAAATAAAAACGTTGACGTTTAAAATGTTAAAAAAATAAAGGACAAAGTCATCATTTGAACAAACGTTGGAGAAGTAATTTTATCATTATGACCTCGGAAAATTGGTGTCGTTAGCTATTTACTCTATTTGCTTTCTTTGATATGCCTTGCACATGATACTAACTCTTGCTTGTTCTACGAAATTTGAATTACAACAAATTCTGTAGGCCTTTAAACCATTCTTGATCATCACAGCAAACATGATCAAATGGCTCTCTATGTCCAATTTCTAGTTGTTTTACATCATAGGATCCACATTTTGATTCTGTATAATAATTTACAAGCATTGGTTTTATCATATTTATTTGTCGAAGATTCCAAAGAAGGGGAAGATCTATTCAGTCAATGAAGGAAATGCTAAGTACTGGGATGGTCCAACGGCCAAGTATGTGGAAAAATGCAAATTCCCAAAGGACGGGTCCCCTTCCAAGTCTCTGAGATACATTGGAAGGTATCATAGATTAATCTGTCATTACTGCAATTATCTTAAAATTCTATCATTCATCATTGAACAGTTTGAAGTTTGAACAATTCCGAGCTTATGAATGAACAGCATGGTAGCTGATGTCCATCGTACATTACTGTATGGAGGCATCTTTTTGTACCCTGCAGATAAGAAGAGCCCCAATGGAAAATTACGGTACGTTAAATACGATTATGGATATAGCCAATAGAGGTGGAATAGGCCAAGCTGGCCTACAAGGGCCTACAACCTGACTTATAAATCTGGCCTAACCTATTTGTTAAAAAAGTCAAGCTTGATTTTTTTTAAAATCCTATTAACTTAAATAGACCAAGTTTAGACTTATTATAAAACCTTATAAGTCTGATAGACGGCCTATATAAATATGTATATACACTGTACGATAATTTTTTACCCAAAAAATATATTACATAAATTATTTTAAAATGCCAAACGGCCATACCCTACTGCCCAAGCACCACCCACGAGCAAAGGTTTAACTCCCCATACAGCCACCCATGCTCCCACGTGAAGAACACCAACATTGGTCTTGCCAATTCAATTCCCACATAGTTATAAGGCTGTAATATATTATAAGCCTAGAAAGCTAGTATATACAACAACTAATATATATATTATAAGCCACCCATGCCCCACCCCAGTAGCTAATATATACTCTACGCAATTTTTTTGGGAACAACAAAAGTGGAGCATTTGATGGTGTGCCACGCCTGCGGTGATTATCGATTGCATAACACCACTTATCCTTCAAAGTCAAAATTTATTAAATGTTTCCCGATGAGTTCTACTCTCGGAGAAGTGCAAGTTTTATTAAATGTTTGTTTAACCTGTGTTATTTTTTTTTGTAAAAATAAATATTAAATATTTATTGTGAGACTTTAAATAAGTTTTTAATCAGTCAGACTTTTAATCAAATTAACTTTTAAAAATGTTAGACCGAGCCGAAAAAAAAACATTTGACTACAAGCCAGACTCAAGCCTACAAAATTCTTTGTAGGCCAGGCTCAGACCTATTAAAAGCCTACATGACCTATTCCCACCCCTAATAGCCAGGGATAGATCAAGGGGAGGCACAGTAGGCTTGAAAAATTAAAATTTTTATATAATTTAAATATTTCTTTGTATTTTTTATTAATAATATGTTTTTTTTAACATAAAATCATGTGTCCGTCCCTATATAACATTCTTTTATTATACTACTTACGGACTCTTTGGACAAATTGTGTGAACCAGTGTTCTCTATGAGGTGTTTCCGATGTCGTTCTTGATGGAGCAAGCTGGAGGTCAGGCGTTCACTGGAAAACTAAGGGTATTTAAACTAGAATCTTTCAAGCCCTTAAAAATTTTAAATTCTTATATATTTTAGATTTTTTTTCTTTTTATTGAAAATTTATTTTTATCTCCTAAAATCTTACAAGTGAACCTTTTTTTAAATTTTATAAGTTTGTTTTCCTTGTATAAAATCATGTATATCCCAATTCGTAGTTATCTGACACGTATTTTTTGCAGGCACTTGACTTGGTGCCAACAAAGATACATGAGAGGTCTCCTATATTTCTTGGCAGCTTTGATGATGTTGAAGAAATCAAAGCTCTCTATGCTGCTGAAGGGAAAGAGGAATGAATAAATGTACAAATTCTCATCTAACACAGTCCACTTACGTTATATATACCTTTATTTGGCTTAAGTTTCTCAATTATCTTTTCCTAAGATATATTCCTTTTGCAATGAGATTACTACTGTTTATCCATTAATATAGTTTTAAACTTGTTTGCCTTCTTCACTAATTCTGATTTATTAGTTTTCATTAAAATAAAAAAAATTAGCAAATGCTTTCTTTTCAATGATGTATGGTTTCGGTGGTTAAAACGAATATTGTTTTTGAGATCTTTAGTTCAAGTAGTTATGTATGTATGTGCGTTGTTAATAATTAAAAAATATTATAAATAAATATTATCTTATAATTATTTTAAATTATTAAAAAATATTTTATTATAATAATTTTTTTATAGAGTAATTAATTCTAGCAACTTGCATTTTCTATGGATTGGATACGTTAGGACTTGGGAAATTTTCTCTAATATCTTATATTTAGTTGATGTGAAATCAAGTAATCCTTCAAGTTTCAGGACAAATCATGTTAGGTCAGGTTAGATCAGATACATATTATATCAAGTCAATTTAATGGTCTGACTTGGATAAGGTCGAGTCTGGGTCAATTCAGTTTGGATCATTTTCAGATTGATTTGAAATCAGATTCAGTTCGAGTTCGGGTCAGGTTAATTTTAGTTCGATCAATATCATTTCAGGTCAAAACGATTTGAGCTCGAATCAGTTAAATATCAGGTTCGGATGGAATTCAAATTGGATCTCGTTCAAATCACGTTATTGACAGGAAAAATTCAAGTCGGATCTTACCGGGTACAAATAGACTTCAGGTTGGGTCATTTTTGGGTGAATTATTTTCCACCTTTAATAAACATCAAATTGTAATTTGTAATTGTATAGGATTTGGAGTAAACTACAAAAAATAGAAATAATTATAGGTCAATTGTGATAAAAAAATAATTTTTAGGATTAAATTAAGCAAACATGAAATTACAAACTAAAATTTAAATAAATTAAACAACATGCAGGGATCAAATAGAAACAATTGTAAAATATGAAGCTAAAATTAATATAAAAACAGACTAAATTGCATCCATTTAAAAAGTTGGTAAACAAAAGTTTATAGAATTTAGAGATTATGATATAATTTATAGGGTTTGAAATAAAGTTTATGATGTAATTTATAGGCTTGGAGTAAATAACAACATAGAAATAATTATGGGCTAATTTCAATGAAAATATAATTTTAAGGACTAAATTGAACGAAAGTGCAATTAAAAACTGAAATTTAAATAAATTAAACAACACGCAAAGATCAAATCGAAACAATTGTAAATTGTGAAGCTAAAATTAATATTAAAATGGACTAAATTGCATCCATTTAAAAAGTCAACAAACTAAAGTTTACAGGTTCGGAGATTATAATATAATTTATTAGATTTGAAATGAAATTTATGATGTGATTTATAAAGTTTGGAGTAAATTAAAAATATAAATAATTATGTGGCTTGATATGGTGTAACTCAATTGTATATCGTAAGAGGTTTAATATTTATTTTTAATATTTTAAAAAATGAGACTTGAGTTTATTTTTGATAAATTATTTGACAAATGTTTTTAAGACAATTTATTAAATAAATTTCGTTCGTAAACCTATATAATCAACAAGATTACTCTCATTCAATTATAACTCTTAGGTCGGGTTTAAAAATTTACAAAAAGAATTATATTTAGATCAAAATAGAATAAATTAAATAATATTTTTTCCTAACATAAACAAAGTAAGCAATTTGATCATGTGGTTAGAGTACTTAATCAGTATCTCGTTTCTTATGTGTTGATCGGATTAGGACGTTTTTTAATTTTTTTAATTTTTTTTGGTATTATGCCAACAGAAAATGATGTAATGTTTTGCTAGTCTTTTGACTCGTGCGAGTTGCGACTCGTTATAGGAAAAAAAAACTCTCGACGAAAATAAACAAAAGAAGTATAGAGCCGAGCTAGGGTTTCCTCAATTTTGAACCAAGGTCAATTCCTTCTCTGTCTATTGAATACCTTTTCCTTTTTCGTTATTTGTTTTCTCAATCGGGAAAATATTGTATATCAAATACATATCGTTGTTTTGGCAGGGGAGATTGAAACAGTAGCTAATGTCGGATAATTACTGGAATCGGCAGCAGCCAACTCCTCCGATGCTGTCATCAGGTGGCATGCTTAAACGACCTCGTACTGACTACGGTACGCTTCGATCCTTTTCCGTTTTAAAATCACTCTCTTTCCCTTTCCCTTTCCCTTTCCCTTTCCCTTTGCCTTTGCCTATGTTTTACAATTTCTTGTTCAATTGCGTTTTAGTTGCTTCTGAACATTCTTAAAATTTTCGATTAGATTGGTGGAATTTCCTTCAAACTTGACGTCGGACGAAAGGTTATTTTGTTCAGTTAGATAAATTTATGTATAAGCACGCTTGGAATTTCAAACTGTTTTGAACAATGGAAATGAATGCTTTATGTTAGAAAACTGATATTCCTCGAGAAAACAGAAAGAGAGATAGAGATACAACATAAGGAGTGAACAAAAATACAGCTTAAAAATCATCTTCCTCCTTGATTTATCACCAAAGAATCTGGTCTGATCAATACAATTAAGAGACTATTTATAGTATGCAAGCAAAATAATTTAAGTTGTATGCAATGCGCATACTGCTAGCGGCGGATCCAGAAATATTTTTCAAGGTGTGCATATATGTATTAATAACATAATTTTTTCATATGAGACAGACACAAATAAAATTTCAGGATGGGCATCATCAGTAAAATTGACAACTAACATAAAAAATTCGGATTTCAAGGTGGACACTGCCCACCCTGGAGAACACATACATCCGCCAGTGTATACTGCATAGTGCTTGGTGGCAGCAAGTTTTCCTTTTCTTATCTTAGTTAGCTGCCGATTTTGTTCGGCATTGCAAAGTCATTTACCTTGTGGTTTATCTTTCCAGTGTGTTTGGAATGAGTCTAAGCAATATGCTTCTTTGACTTAGCATAATTGTTGAAAGATATTATTTTTTATTGAGAAAAGTTGACATAAATGTTCTATTTTCAACTTTAACAGATCCCCTACCTCCTGGTTTGCATCCAGCTCATGAGATGCATAATAATCTGGTAAGAGATGATGATCAAAGTGGACTTCTGTCTGTGAAGGATACGGAAACAATCGGATCGGCATATGATCGTTATCTCCAGAGTGCGGTACCATCGAACCTTTAACTCATGCATATTTATCCCCCATAGTGCATGTCCACTTTTGTTTTCTAAAGCATTCATTAACTGCTTTTGAAGCAACTTTCTTCTTTTACTTCTGGAGAAGCTAGAGCACATGGTGGGCTGGGAAGGGCGGCTGCCGGTGCAATGCCTGCTCATCCAATGGCTGATCCTCCTGTGATGGGTCATCCTGGATCTGCTGCTCCAGATCTGGCACTAAATGGTCGAAATGTTGGTTTTGGCGGTCAATTTCCCATCGACCCCATGTCAAGGCTTGGTCGGGATACCGTACCTCTACCTCCAGATGCTTCCAATACTCTATTTGTTGAGGGACTTCCTCCTGACAGCACAAGGAGGGAAGTAGCTCGTATCCTATTTAATGCTGCGATGCTTAGTAAAATCTATTTTAACTTGATTACCTTGCTTCCGAAATGTCAATTCACATTCCTTAATCAAGGCTTTAGATATCTTTCGTCCTTTTGTGGGATATAAAGAAGTACGACTAGTAAGCAAAGAATACAAACATGTAAGTGAACTAGATATTGGCAAATACTCGTTTGTCTTTCTTATAGTGGCTTATTCTGTTTTCTTAAGTGCTGGGAAATTCTCATTAGCATTTGTTGAATGCTTAAACCTCATGCATTGGTAATGCAGCGTGGTGGAGATCCTATTATCCTTTGTTTTGTTGATTTTTCAAGTCCTGCCTGTGCAGCAACTGCAATGAGTGCCTTGCAAGGTGATCTTTTCTTCCATTGATTTTGATTTTCATAGAAGTAGTTTCTCACTGGAAATGTACATGTTTTCTTTTTTCTCATAAAAAATTATAAGAAATATAATGAATGCTTTAGAGTGACATTGGTTCACTCCAACATTTTGCTAAAGAATATAGATAATATGCTGAAATTTTTCTTTGCTCAAAGAGAAGTCTGAAACCGGGTTTTTTTTCTTTGGCAAAAGGGAATGCTATCAGTTGAGACATTCAATTGAAATATAGACACTATGCCGAAATTTTTTGATTCGTCTCGATCGAATGTTCACCCTTACCTAATACTTATCCTAGACTATTAAAAAAATTGATGAGCGTTTGCATTTGATGCTTCTGTTGAGATTCTAAGTTTATGGTTGGATTGTGCAGGTTATAAAATTGACGAACATGATCCCGATTCTAACTACTTGAGGTTGCAGTTTTCCCGGAATCCAGGTCCACGTTCAGGCTTTGGAGTTCGCGGAAGGAGGTAAATGCCAGTTGAAACAATATGGTATTATATGTTGAGCCATTTTAAGGCATTTTTTCTCATTTAAATTGCTAAATCCCGCTAACTATTGGTGCTAGAGATTCACCCAAAAAAAAAAGTTTAGGAGTGAGGATCAAGCAATTCTTGAATTTCTTACACGTTTCTCGAACCTTTGTTGTACAATAACTTTTAGATAAAATAGCTGTGTTTTTTTGGGGTTTTAGAAATGATTGCAGGCGCAACATACGAAAATATCCAATCTTCAGTTGCAACATACGAAAATATGTATTAAAAAAAGATCATTTTATATTTGTTTTTGTTTTATAATGGATGAACTATCATCCAACTATTGGTATACTTTAGATCATCCTATTATGAAAATAACAAATCCAGTATCAATGTATAAACACTCTTTTCGTTTGTTCATGATTTTAAAAATGTTTTAATCTAATGTTTATATATTGTATCAATCTGATATTACTTCTAAAAATTTAGCATTCAGTTTGGTTGTGGAAAATTGTAGTTATACTCTTAAGGGTAAAGTAAATAAATCATCATTCAAGTTTCTTATATTTTTATTTTGGTCAGTTAAGTTTAATTTTTTAATTTAATAACTAAATTTTAAATATTAACTTTTTCTGTCTCACCGTCGTTAACTTTGTAACGAAATTATGACAGTCTAATAAATATTTTTTATTATCAACATTGGCTTCTTTTAATAGAGTGCAGTAATGTATTTAATAAAAAAATAACAAAAGGGCAAAATATTAAAGGTGAGGCAGTTTTTCTTTTTTTTTACCCGTACTTTTCAAAGAAAATAAATGATGACCTCAAATTATGGTAATGACGTCATTGTCATTATAACGGATGATGTGGTGGATGAGGAGGTATTTTGACTAAATTGATTTTTGGGTCTTATTCTAAGACCAAATTATTTTTTTAAAATTTAGAGACTTATTTAATTTTTAAAAATAAAAATTATTTTATGTAAAAATTAAATTATTAAAAAATTAAATATATCTTAAAAAATTAATTTATTCGTTATATTTAAGTATCTAGTAATGCTGTTGATGTGATAAATGTTCAGGTTTTAAAGGAAAAAGGTAGGTGTCGTTGATAATATAATATAATATAATAAATCGATAGAAAAATTAAAGTGAGGATGAATAATTTTGAAGTACGTGGTCGTTCCAAAAGATTACTAGTAGTGACCGCTGTGAAAAGGTTTCCATGGTGCAGCATGTCCACTCAAACAGGCAGTAGGCTAAAACCCTTAATCCTCTACCATCTAGCTTATTCGTCGCAATGTAGAACAGAGGAAAGAAATGTAAATGCTGAAATTCATATATTGGACCTATTAAATGCTACCTTTTAAACTATGTCACTCAAACTCAAGTATCATGCTAATGCAAGTCTTCGTTCGACATGTATAACATCAAATTATTCCAAGTTTTTCAACAGATTTGGAGGTTGCACATGGTACGTAAAGAATTGGAGCAACCTAGCTTTCAAATGTAAATGGATTCACCTAAACTTCGATTTCATGCTTTACCAGGATATATGAGACCATATCAATGTTATTTAATTCGTGTTTCGATTTAGTTCGTGAAAAGAATATAGGATCACAATTTCTTAATTTTTATCACTTGTTGTTCGATGGGGTAATCTTATTTGGAACGGATTTCATGATCATGATTAGTGATAATATTTTTTAATAATTTATTTATATATTAAACAGTGAAAGTATGATATTTTTTAATAAATTTTAGTCATTATAAAATTGAAAGACTGGGTGCGCGACAGCAGGTCTTTGCTCATCGGGGGTTCTTTTGGTTCGACGGTGTCATAATCGTCCTTCGATAGTCTCGGAATCGGGTTTTGACTTGAATCAATGTGATGGAAATATCATCGATCATTTTGAATTAGGTTGATCGGATACCTTAACTTATCGTTTACTTGATCTACGATTTACCATAAATTAATCGGATTCGGGAGTCGATTACAGTCAAGGAAGGATTAACACTCTTGTACTGCCCTTTCAGTACAAATTTGATTTCCCGGTTGTCTTAATTACAAAAAGTAAAAATAAAAATAAAATTTAAAAATTTGATCCAAATTACTTACCTTTGACCGATTTAAAATTGCCAAAAATAAGTGAAATTAATGTTAAACAATTAAAAGATCTAGGAAAAATTACAAATATTAAATAAGATTAAATTGAAAAGAATTAAAGAATTTGGGGGTCAAATTGATGCTAAATGAAAGCTGCAGGGAGAAAATAAAAAGGTCAGGGGCCAATTTGCAAAATATAAGAAATGTAAACAGGGATTAAATTGAATTAATTCAAAATTCAAAGGCAAAATTATAACATGTGACCAAAATGAATTACACATCAAAACTTTAGAGACTGCATAAATAATTTAAGAATTTACTAATTGCACTTCGGTTCTCCTATAAATAACCCAAAAATCACAAAATTCAATTATTTTAACCATTTCTAAAAAATCAACTCCCTATTTCTTTCTAACTCTCACCCAACTCTCCCTCAACTGACCACAAACCGATAGATTTCAGCCCCGCCGCCCGGACCGCCACTCCAGGCATTGCCATCGGTGGTTGGAAAACCTAAACTACCCCCGAATTACTCCTCTCAGCACCATGAACACGAAACCGAGGCCCAATTATCCCAAAAAGTTCCCTCCCGACATAGATCTAAACTCGAAGTTTCGGGTTTACCTTTTTCGACAAGCCTTTACAACTTCTGGTGGCTTTTTCTTTCCCGACAAGGCTTCCATGCTTTCCCGACGTCCTTCGATGAAACAAAGCTTTAAGCTTTGATTTTTGTTTTTGCTTTCGAACGTTTTTGCTTTTTACTTTGGCTTGGGTTTTCGTGTATTTGCTTTATGTTGCTTTGTGTCTTCCCCTTTTCCTTAGCTTCATCGGAGGCCTTTTATAGCCTTAGGAAAGGAAAATTTCCCTTGAATTGGGTTGTTAAAATCCTAATCTGGTTGGATTCACTTGCATGTTTGGTTGTGGTCGATTCTCTCGGCATATTGTTACTGAAAAATAGGGGACGTTTTCCCCTTCGATTTGCTATGCGTTTTTGTTATGATTTCCTCTCCGATTTTACTATTTGGTTTTGATTTGGTGCCGGCACGTGGCCTTCACGCGCCATTTGCTATCTCCCTTGCGGCACCCTTGTTAAGTACAAAACCCTAGCCTTTGCTGGGTCAGACAGACAGGCTTAGGATTACTGGGTTCCCATCGGGCTTGCTTTCTGGTTAGGCTTGCTTCTTGGTTGGGCATCACTCTGGACCCGATTTAGACTTGACTGGACCCGAATTTGGACCTAAAATTAATAAATATAAATTAATTA
Organism: Hibiscus syriacus; assembly: GCF_006381635.1. NCBI lineage: Eukaryota > Viridiplantae > Streptophyta > Magnoliopsida > Malvales > Malvaceae > Hibiscus > Hibiscus syriacus. Next base: position 224,349 of record NW_024062536.1, on the reverse strand, counting down.
TGAGAATATATGATATAATAATACTATAATATAATAATAATAAATATATACACTATAATATAATATAATATAATATAATATATAATAATATATAATAATATATATGCTATATAATAAACCATATTATATAATATATACTATATTAAATAATATATAATATAGTATAATTATATAAAAAGAAACCCGAACAAAAATGGGTGTCTACAACTGCCCCTTTTTGCCTATTGTCGTGCAACGAGAATAGGACAAAGATAAAAATATACTATTTTCATTTGTCGTGAATGGGTCTTAATTCCAACGCCTTCCATTATGGGATTGACAATACGACTCAATGTTATAGTCGACTCTCTTATCGAATATCCTATATTGTAGAGTTGAAATTTGATTCTATTAGGAGTTTTCCGACATCACCATTGGGCTTCTTGTCCAATATCCTCCATTGAGGAGTTGAAATCGACTTGAAAACTCTAGTTTTGATTGGTTTTTTTGCAATTAATTTGGTTAGAAAATGACCTTATGTTATTGAGCTGAATTACAGATGACTCCTTCATCGTGAAGTTGAGTTGATCTTGGATGGCTTTTAGCATGATATCCTTTGTCATGAAGTTGAATCGTGGTTGACCCCTTTATCGTGAAGTCGAGTTAATCTTGGATGTTTCGGGCATGATATCTTTCGCTGTGAAGTTGAAATCTAGCTCGATGTCTGGGATAGTCGGTAATTCCTTGCCGTTGAGTTAAGATAAACCATAGCTGATATTGAGCTTTCTTCTAGTCCAATGTCCTTCACCGTGAAGTTGAAATTTGACTAGACAACCTTAGTTGATAAATAGTTCTTCATCGTTGAGTTGAACTATGTTGTAGATGACTCCTCTGCTGTGAAGTTGAGACGGTCTCGAGTATCTTGGGCACAATATCCTTCATTGTGAAGTTGATATCGTGGTTGACTCATTCGTCGAGAAGTTGAGTCGGGATTAAATGTTCTTCTGAGTTGGATACCCTTCTTTTGAAGTTGAAACCTAACTCATACTAGTTGTATTAATCTCGAGTGTTCTTCAAGTTCAATATCCTTCATTGTGAAGTAGAAATTGAATCTGACAAAAATCTTTAAAATTGTATACATGTGCAATGTTATAGATGTGATGTCCTTGTATATACCTAAAATGCATATGCATAATATGTTATTTTTATGATTTATGTCTTAGAGAGAAGCCTCAATCTCTTTCTATCAGTCTTGATTTCTCTGACATCTCGTGATTCTTGCCAATCCTGATTTTTCAATTCTTGATTCTTGATTTTTTTATCCTCAATGGGTTTTGAATTGATACCCTCTTTGGATTTTTTTTTGTTCCAGAAAGACGTTTTTCTTATAATCTTGATCTTTAGTCAATGCCTTTTCTACTCCTCACTGAGTTTTGAACTAGTATTCGTGTCATTTTTTCGGGTATTGTGGCAGAACATCTATCAGTTTCCAAACACATATACTTTCGAAAAAGTCTTTGTACAATAATACAAAATGATCTTTTTCAAAGTGAATAAATTGTTTTTATTTAAAATCAATGCAAGATGCTAAGAAATTGGGTTTTCTCAAAAAATGACCATATTTATTTATGATGAATAAAAGTAAATACATGGCAAATATTTGGAAAAGAGAAGATATTTAAAAGGACAAATAGGTGCTCGAAATATCGATGATGTGGACTCCTTTGAACTAGAACAACGATGATTTTGAGTGTAACTTCTGTCGAGGGAACTTCAAGGTTGTGAAAACGTTTGAATGGTGCAAAGTTCCTTCCAAATTATTTAGTCTCCGAAGACTTGGATGTTGTGATGTTTTATTGCCTTGATCCAGGATCTCCGTGCGTAAATCCTGGATCATTACCCAAGTCGTCCTTTTGGGTTTTCAACTTGGATCCTCCCTTGGTTTCAAGATTCCCTTTATGGGTTTTCATATTGGACCATTTTTCTGTCCTTTTCTATTTAGAACGCTCTTTCGGGTTTTCACTCTAAACATTTTTTTGTCTTTTTTTCGATTTAGAGCTTTTTTTTGGGTTTTCACTCTAAAATTTTTTTGATTCCTCGATTTAGGGCGTCCTTTTGGATTTTCACCCTAAGCGAAATATCTTTTGACTAGATTAGAGTTAACTGGGTTAGGTAGTTCTGGCCCATCCATTTCAGTCAAGATTAGTGTTCCTCCGGAGAAGGCCTTTTTCAAGACATAAGGCCCTTCCCAATTCGACATCCATTTTCCTCTAAAGTCTTTTTGAATTGACCAAATATTTTTTAGCACGATATCTCTTTCATGAAATACTCTTAGGCGTACCTTCTTGTTGTATGCTCGAATCATTCATTTTTGGTAGAACCGACCATGGTGAATGGATTTCAACCTCTTTCCCTCTATTAAGTTCAATTGATCATATCGAGTTTGCACCCATTTCGAATCATCCAACTTTACTTTTGAAAAACCGTGGAGTGATGGGATTTCTACCTCAATGGGAAACATAACCTTATGTCGTAAGTTAATGAAAATGGGTTGCCCTAGTCGAAGTCCGCACCGAAGTTCAATAGGAAAACAATGTGAAAGGTAACTTCTCATGCCAGTCTTTGTACGTCTCAGTCATTTTCTCCACTAACTTCTTGATATTCTTGTTTGCTGCCTCGACCGCCATTCATCTTTAGTCGGTAAACAGTAGAGTTATGTTGCTTTATGTTGAATTGTTCATATGTAGCATCCATCGTTCTGTTGTTTAAATTGGTTGCATTATCGTAATGATCCTTTATGGTAAACCATACAGACATATGATCTCATTTTCAAGAATTTACAAATAATGGATTGAGTGAAATTAGCATATGATGCAGCTTCCACCCATTTGGTAAAGTATTTGATTGATACAATGATAAATTGATGACTGTTTGAAGCTTTCGGATGGATTTGTCTGATAACATCCATTCCCCACATAGAAAAAGGCCATGGAGTCGTCATCGCATGAATAGGATGAGGAGGGATATTTATTTATCTCCAAAGACTTGGCACTTGTGACATCGTATAACATAGTTGATGCAGTTACTCTCCAATGTGGACCAAAAGTATCCGCGTCTCATGACTTGTCTTGCCATCATATGCCCATTTGCATGAGTTCCACACACTCCATCATACACTTCTTCCAAGATCATCTTTGCTTCTTCTGCATCCACATCTTAACAAGACTTGATAATGACTTATCTTGTATAAGACTTCTCCGTCAAAAACATATCATGTTGCCATTCTTCTGATTGTTCTTTTGTCATTTTCAATAGCTTCTTTTGGATAGCTTTGATTTTTGATGTATTACAGAATGTCGTGAAACCATGGGTTTTATCTTTTTCTTCCTAGATATGATAGCAATGAATGAGGTACTTGTATTATTGCATATTGATTGGCATCATATCGGTTTCTCTACCAGTTTTGAATGTTGCTGCCAAGGTAGCTAAATCATTTGTCATTTTATTCTATTCTCTGGGCATGTAACGGAAAGTGACTTCATCAAACTCTTCAATTAACTCCAAGATGAGTTTTCTGTACTACACTAGTTTGACGTCTTTTGTTTCCATTCTCCTAAGAGTTGATAAATCACTAAGGCAGAATCCCTATATATCATCAAAGTCTTTATATTATGTCCAATAGCAACTCGAATCCCTAAAACACAAGTTTCATACTCTGTCATGTTGTTGGTGTAATCGAAATCGAATATGCAGTGAAAGATAATGGTTTCTTATGGGCGAGATCAAGATAGCTCTAATACCATGCCCCAACGTATTCGATGCACCATCAAAGTATATCTTCCATAAATTACATGTGGAAGTACTAGCCTCTTATAAAGATATGGCCATCAAATCTTTATTTGGGAAATCTAAGTTTAATGATTCATGGTTTTTGAAAGCTCTGCTTGCTAGAAGTCTAATATGACAGTTCCCTTTATAGCCTTTTGACTCACGTACTCAATGCCGAATTTTGATAAAAGCATTTGCCATCAGGCTAACCTTCCAGAGAGAATGGGTACACTCATCATGAATTTTAATGGGTCCAATTTGGAAATTAACCAGGTAGTATGGTATAGCATGTATTTCTTGAGGTCTTCATGTAGCACAGACTAGAGCAGAGCAAACTTTCTCATTTGGTGGATATTTGGTCTCGCAATCAGTAAATCTCTTGCTAAGGTAGTAAATATATATTTCATTATTTCCAAACTCATCATGTTATCCCATGACATATCCCATTGAATTATGAAAGATTGATAGATAGAGAAATAATGATTTTCCTGGAATTGGTGACATTAGAATTGGAATATGAGACAAATACTATTTTACTTTCTCGAGTGCAATCTGACAGTCATCATCCCATGTTCCAGGGTCGCACTTATCTGTCAACTGAGATATGAACCGAGCAATATACTTCAATCTACCCAGAAAACCTCGAACTTATTTTTGTGTTCATTGAGGAGGTAAATTCTAGATAGATTTGACTTTATCTGGATCAATCTCTACTAACAATGAAACCCAATAGCTTTCAAGATGTTACTTCAAAGGTGCACTTGTTTGGATTCAGCTTCAATTGAAATTTCCTCATTTTTTGAAAAAGCTTCCTCAGATTTTCGATGTGTTCATTTTCAATTTGGGCTTTGATAATCATATCATCTACATAGACTTCAATCTTTTTATGCATCATGTTATGAAACAAGGTTACCATGACCCTTTGGTATGTTTCCCCAACATTCTTTAATCCGAAGGGCATCACCTTATAGCAAAATTTTTCCTTATTATGACAAATGTAGTCTATTGCATGTTGTCGGGATGTATCTTTATCTGGTTGTATCCTGAGAAACATTCCATGAATGATAAATTTTTTTATTCGTATTATCCACTAGAGTATCTATGTGCGACAATGAGAAATTATCTTTAGGTCTTGCTTTGTTGAGGTCTCGATAGTCAACACACATGCCTACTTTTCCATCTTTCTTTGGCATCGACACTATGTTAGCCACCCAGTCTGGATACTTGGTTGCTTGAAGAAAATCAACATCAAACTGCTTCTTGACTTCTTCTTTTATCTTAAGAGCATTTCAGGCTACATCCTCCTCAATTTTTGCTGTACGGGTTTGCATTCTGGCTTGATTGGTAATTTATAGACTACCATATCCGTGTCTAGTCCAGGCATATATTGGTACGACCATACAAACACGTCCTTGTACTCCTGGAGTAAGTCTATTAAATTTTATCTTGCTTCAGACGAAAGTGTTGTGCCAATTTTAACTTTCTTCTTCTTTTCTTCAGTCCCCAAATTCAAAACTTCAATTTTTTCCTCACGGGGTAATATTTGTTTGTCTTCCATTTTCACCATTCTTAATAATTCAGAAGGTATGTTGCACTCTTCTTTATTGTCATATTCATTGATTTTTCCAAGACACTTGAGATGTTCAAAATTGATCTCCGGGTCAGAATTATCATCATCCACATCATTAACATCCAAAGATCTGAAAGGAAAAGAGAGGAAAATATACATATGCTAGAGGAAAATATCCCACATAGAACGTAGAAACAAATGTATTATATATATATGGATAAAAAGAAGTGAAAGGAAAAAATGTTTGTCATAAAGGAAATTTTCATATTTTATTGAAATATAAATAAAAAACAGTTCATCAACCCTTACAAAAGATCACCTATTGCCCCAGGTATAAGTAAATAGGAAAAGTTTGAGTATTACTCTAAAAGATATTTGAAAACCACATGTAGTTCTTCAGTAGTCCGGTTGTTAAGCACGAACCCCGATAATAATGGATGAATTCCAAATCTATCAATATCCTCAGCGTCATCTGTTGTTATTGCATTGATACTCAAGTCATTTAGAGCTTTCTCCAGATCAGGTAAGGCCATCATTGTTTATCCCTCAAACACATAACCGTCAACCTAAATGTGTTGTGAAGAGGAGAAAAATATTGGTTCCCATTGAACCTCTTCTCTAATTAATCTCACATTCCTTCTTTCTTGGCCTATAAATTTCCTTCCTTCTTTGTTAATGATTGGGTTGATAACCCAACCCAAAATGATCAAGCTTGTCAATAAGGAAAATAGGGTTGATTTTTCCTCATAGAGAGCTCCCGAAACCTTTTCCTATCATTGCACCTCTTCTTAAGGTTTGCTTGATTTCCATCTTGGTGCATTCTGAAAATCTTGGTTTGGAAATCTTATTCCCTTCAACTACAAATGTAGCATTGACAAACTCCAATGAGCGAAAAAGAACTTTCTAGCTCTTCATCGTCTACATTAATGTAAGAGGCATCAATGGTCATACTTGCCACCATGTCTTCTTCAGTATTGATGATTATAAGAGTTGCGTCAATAACAAACTTGACTTTCTAGTGGAGTGTTGATGGTACTTCCCCAGCTTGATGAATCCATGGCCTTGCTAAAAGGCAGTTGTAAAATTTATAATTTCCATCACTAGGAACTCTATGTTGTAAGGGGCAAGCCCAACAGTTAGTGGTATATCAATTTTGCCAAGCACCTCCCTTTTCATCCCATCAAATGCTCGGACCACACTTTGGCATGTTCTCATGTGGGAAGTATCCATTGGTACCCTTTTAAAGAGTGGCTAAAGGTATTACATTAAGGGTGGAACCATTGTCGATTAATACACTTGGTAAAGTATACCCCTTACAATGAGTGGTAATGTGTAATGCTTTGGCCCGACCTTTACCCCCGGATGTAATCTCATCATCAGAAAATGAGATAATATTATCAGCTTGGATGTTATTAACCAGTCGGTTCAGCTTATTGATTGTTACATCTTTTGGCACAAATGTTTGATTCAAGACCTTCAGTAGTGTCTCCATGTGTGCCTCCGAACTTAGTAGCAAAGCCAACATTGAGATACAAGTTGGCAAGCTACGTAACTGTTCCATAACACTGTATCAATGTGTTTTAATAATTTCAAGAACTCCATAGCTTATTCTTCTTTTATTGGCTCATTAATTATTGGTTTATCTCCTTTAAATGGCTCAAGTGTCATCGTGGGTATGTTAGACTTTTGGGAATATCATCCCACTTCTAGTAGAATGCCCCACTTCATTGACATCTTCTTTTGTGGAACCACTTAGCATACATACTTCCAAGGTATTTCCTTACTGTCTTTGCAAGAGAAAGGTCTTGGTGCTACTATCACTAATTTGGTATGTACCTTGTCTGCCATCTTTTCCTTTGGGTTAATTACTAAAGGATGGCTCATACCGTATCCTTTTCAGATGCCTCTCCAGTTGTACAAATATCCGTTTCTTGAGTGTCCTTACTTTCCTCGTAAAATTCCAGCTATTTTCTATCCATCATTAGCTGGATCAATGCTCTAAATTCGACACATTGTTACACATATGTTCATCCTCGTTGTGATAATAACAATGACTGCACCTTTGAAATTTTATATGCTAGGATACGGTGCAAGAAACCCCACATTTATCATTTGTCTCCATACCCAAGCCAAATGTGACTTCACTTTAGAAACTTAGGTCTTGACCTTCTTTCCCTCTCCTCAGTAATTGCATTAATCTCAATCTCCTAGTGATTAGGCAAAGGATTCTGTGCAATATTGGGTGACTCTAAGTTATTGAAATGATCCAAATCTTGTTGCACATCCTTTGAAAATCATCTTAAAGGCGAGGCAGTTTTCAATAGCATGCCCCGGGACACCATGATATTCACAATGTGCATTTTCATCATACCACTTGGGTTATAGAGGTTTTAGAGGTTATACTGGGTATAGTGACACCACGTGTGTGTCAAAAAGTTGCTGATAAAGTTCTTTATAAGTCATGGGAATAGGATCAAAATGCCCATTTTCTCTTTCTTTCTTTGGTTCCCTCAAATCTTATTTAGAAGCACCTGACGATATAGCTGCAGTTGGCTTTGATTTAAAGATCGTAACACTTTTGTTGGGGTTGTAAGTGTCGACGTTGTTGATCTCTAATTCTCTTTTCTTCATGGGATGTCTTCTTCTTAACTTACCCCATTCTATCTTCCCTTTTCTTAATGGTCGTCTCCACTATTTCTTGGCCATAACTAGATCAGAAAAGTTCCCGGATGTAATTCTAAATAGATGCTCAAAGAAAGGAGCCTTCAAAGTATGTATGAAGAGCTTCCTTGTTTCTTTTTCATCCAAAGGTGGATGAACTAGCACAAGCTAAATCCCTCCATCGTTGTGTATATTGCCTGAAACTTTCGTTATGTTTTTCCTTTATACATTGCAACATAACACGATCTGGTCTCATTTCATTCATATGTTTGTATTGTTCCAAGAATGATTTGGCAAGATCTTTCATGTCCTAACGTGAGAACGATTCAGCTGATTATACCACTGGATAGCTAAACCCACAGACTCTCTTGGAAACATTGAATCAGGAGTTGGTCATTCCCGACATATCCTGTCATCTTTCGACAGAACATGGTAATGTGAGTCGAGGGGCAACTGTTCCCATCAAACTTTTCAAAATATAAGATTTTAAACTTAGGAGGAAGAATCAAATCCAGGACCAAACTTAGTTCCAGAGCATCAACTTCGTAATAGATGTATTCTCCTTTAATTGTTTCATTTGATCTTCCAAATGCTTTCTTTTTCCTCTATCTTCTTTGCTTTGTCTTCCTCATCAAAATTTGAAACACGGTAATCATCTGGATTATTTTAGGGTTGGTTACAGAAGCTTGTGCTTTTACAACAGATGAGTCCCTTTGAAGTCCTGGTAAGATTCCAGGTGAAATAACTAACTGCAGAGCAGGTGATACAACCACCCCTTCAGATGTCCCTACCCTAGGAGCATTTATTTGATTCAGGCCATATAACCTTGCAACAAGCTAGTCAACCAATGAATTTTGGTTCCTAGTGATAGAATCCAACATATTTTGATGATTCTGATGATTTTATCCTCAAGTTCTCTTTGCAGTCTCATCATATTTTCCTCAAGTTGAGCGAACTTAGCTTCTATTTTCTTCTTCTTTGAGTGAGTATTGTAAGGATGAGGTGCGTCCAGTGCTTGTTCCTTAGTTTGATGAGACATTTTCTGTTAGTTAATTTGAATGTAAAGAAATGAAAATACAAAATATATAAAAATGAAAGATGAATGAAATTTCCGAGGCATTGATCCAAAACATTTTGTTATTATAAATACTTTATTGAGACAAAAGTGTTATTTCTAAGAGACAAAAAACAGTTCAAATGTACATTCTAGCTAGATGTTTTAGACCCCGAATGACTTTTAATAGGTTACAAAGTATTCTTGCTTCATCTGTCACTAGTTGAATGCCTTGTCAAACCACCTCGACTTCTCTTTCCAAACCATACAAGTAATGTGATGCTTTCTGTATCTTCTCTAGGAAATCCTGAATGAATGTATCCCTAGCCTTTACCCTTTACTGAGCTTGTTCCCATAGAAATTCCACTGAAGTCCTCCATCAAAATAAACTATTTGGATTTCATTTTCTTGCTTCTTGAATTTGTCCACAATGCTCTCCAATTCGGCTATAGTTTTACTATCTTACTCATGTTTCCTTTGAAGAGAACCCTCCAGATCAGTTACCTTAGTCTTCAATCATTTATTCTGTTGTTCCCTTTCTGATAACTATCTTTGAGAAGCCCTTAGATGATTTTTCAACACTTCCCTGTCATCTTGGGCCTTAAATTTCCTCTTTAAGCTGTTAGCTTCATCTCTCCAATACTCGGAAGATCTTTTCAAGCTGGTATTTTTTTCTAAACCTATTCTTGATACTATTTTATCAAATCTTCCAACTCAAAGCAGACTTTCTTCTATTATTTTTTCAATCTTCCTTCTCGGTCCTTTTGAGTATCGGCGTCCATCCTTCACTGGAATTTTTTAGCTTCTAACTCTCTCAATCTTTGTTTCAGTTCCTCTTTTTCAGCTTCCAATTCCCTATTTTTTATCTCCATATAAGAGGAAACTGGTTTAAGATGCTCTTCCATGGTCCGGGTGTCTTATGATATGGTATGGGAACAATGTCATTATTTCTCAACTTTCTCAATCTGGACTAAGGCTGTCTTTGGCAACCACAACATCTGTACGAAATATCTTATTCCATGATTCAACAACGTCTTTAACTTTTTCTTGTAATTATCCTCATGATATGCAAACTCATATCTAGATATCTCATGTGTGACTGAGACAAATTGACGTGCCCCATACTGACAAAGTGGTAAAACGGATAATAGCCGACTCCTCCTCACAACCCAAGTACCTTTACTACTATTGAATCTCTACATTGGTAAAGAATTTCACTATGAGTTAGCCAATAGCTCTCCACACGATGTATTTGTTATGTAGGTGTGTAAATACCTTTGCCAATTTGTCATTTGGAATACATTCTCGCAATTTTGTGTAAGGAATTCCTCCAAAAGTGAACATGTCATGCTGAATAGACGGTAGGAAATCCCATCAATTTTCCAAAACTGACTATGAATCCAAACCTAAAGTAGTTGTGTGCATCCTATAAAATGTCCTCCACTAGTCCTTCTACAATGGTTTAAAGAATGGAAGGTCTCAGCTAGGATTACTGGTGCAGGGTTCACTTGCTTAGGTAGTTGTTTGAATAATTCCACCACAACTACCTCAATGTATCCCAAGGTTTTAGGGAAGATAACCAGGCCGTAGATACCCAGTGTAAAAAGATTGATCACATTCTATTTGTTGGGATGATTCTTCATTAATTGATTGATGTGCTTCCAAGCAATTCCTTCTCATTTGCCTTTGTGTTGAATTCGATCAATTACCCACTTTTCATCAACCCCTGTAACATTTGCCAACCTATTCTTGAAATGATGACTTTCCAAGTATTTCATGAAGACTTAGTCCATACTGATTCCCTCACAATGTAACAAGGTAGTGTATTCTTCAATTGTGGGAACCATGTCTTCTTGGTTGAATGTAAAGCAGTTGTATCCTGGATTCCAAAATTGTATTAAGGCACAATTAGAGGTTCGTCTATCTTGACATAGAACAAGTGTGCGATATCACCGTATTGCTAGCAAAACCTTTGTTTCCTATCATTTTTACAACTGTCCTTAATGTTCCACTACTCTTGAGTATCATTTTGTTTGAGGCTGATGGAAGCGTAGCTAGCTAGGTCTGACACATAGTTATCTTGCAGACTGCCCATTTTTTCCCTCTACGTCTTTTCTAACCATAGTCGTACTTCTATATTTTTTACCTCTTGCATTATAAATCATTTTTCATTTAATGCATACTATTTGAGTTTTAACGAACACTTTGCGGATCAACACCTCTTTAAATGATGCAAATGATAAAAAGAAAATAAAACAAAATAATAATCAGAATAATAATGAAAACAGAAATTCCTACCCCCACATGATTTTTGTTCATACCCAGATATGATCTCTATCCCGTATATTATTTTTTGAACAAATCCTAACCGCATGTATTTCTAATTCGCATGCTTTTAACATTAAAATAAGACATGAAATAAATCAAGCGTCTTTGGTTTTGAATGAAGGTTTGGGGTGGGCTTTAATTCCTTGCAAAATCACGGTTCAGTTCTAAAAGAGGTATATGAGTTCTCCTCGTTGGTGTACCCTTGGGTTGCCAGACCCTCAATCCTAAACCCATCATAGGCTCTTGTGGACCGAGTCAAACTCGAGAGGATACATTCCCTTATGTCTATACGGAGAATAAATTCACACGAAGACATAAGATATATAAATCTCGAAGGTTACTTGCTAGGTCTATATGGAGAATAAATTCCTATTAAGGTGTCGCTTTCGCCCCAACTTAAAAATGGTTTGGAGCTCGGGAATAGAGCCTAAGATGAATGATTAAATAAAAGTTGAATCATTAGAAAATGTCAGTCTGACTATTTATTTGGAAAAATAATAATAAAAGGATCGAAAAGATAAATTGTAATCGAAACTTACAATTTTGCTTAGAAAGACAACCAAAAATCCTTTTGGCCTGACTCTCTTACCTGAGTCCCCAGCGAAGTCGCCAAGCTATCGTAACCGTCCTTCAAGTGGTTCCGGAATCAGTTTTTAACTTGAATAAATGTGATGGAACCGCCACCGATCATTTGAATTAGGTTGATCGGATACCTTAACTTACCATTTACTTGATCTATGACTTACCAAAAATTAATCGGATTCGGGATTCGATTATAGTCAATGAATGATTATCACCCTTGCGCTGCCTTTTCGGTACCAATTTGATTTCCCGATTGTATTAATTATGAAAATTAAAATTGAAATTTAAATTAAAAATTCATTCTAAATTACTTACCTTTGACCAATTTAAAATTTCCTAAAAGAAGTGAAATTAATGTTAAACAATTAAATATAAAATAAAAGATTCGAAAAAATAAAAATATTAAAAAGATTAAATTGAAAAGAATTAAAGAATTTAGGGGTCAAATTATTGCTAAATGAAAGCTACATGGAGAAAATAAAAAGGTTAGGGGGCCAATTTGCAAAATGTAAGAAATATAAACATGGATTAAATTGAATTAATTCAAAATTCAAGGGTAAAATTACAATAGGTGACCAAAATGAATTCCGCACCAAAATTTTAGGGACTATAAAAATAATTTAAGAATTTACTAATTGCACTTCGAGCCCCTATAAATAGCCCAAAATGATAAAATTCATTCATTTTAACCATTTATCAAAACTCAACTCCCTTTTTCTCTCTAACTCTCCCTCAACCGGCCACACACCGCCGCCCGGACCGTCACTTCGTTCAGCGCCACTGGTGGCTAGAAAACCTAAACTACCCCTGAACTACTCCTCTCAGCACCATGAACACGAAATCGAGGCCCGATTATCCCAAAAAATTCCCCACCAACGTAGATCTAAACTTGTAATTTCGTATTTACCTTTTCTGGTGAGTCTTTTCAACTTTCGGTGGCTTTTCCTTTCTCAACGAGGCTTCCACGCGTTCCCGGTGCCCTTCGATGAAACAAAGCTCTAAGCTTTGATTTTTTTCTTTCAAACGTTTTTGTTTTTTACTTTGACTTGGGTTTTCGTATATTTGTTTTATGTTGCTTTGTTTCTTCCCCCCTTTCCTTAGCTTCATCAGAGGCCCTTTATAGCCTCATGAAGGGAAAAATTCCTTTGAATCGGGTTGTTAAAATCTTGATCTGGTTGGGATTTACTTGTATGTTCGGTTGTGGCCGATTCTCGGCATGTTGTTGCTGAAAAATATGGGACATTTTCCCTTCGATTTTGTTTGCGTTTTGCTCAAATTTGCTCTATGATTTTACTGTTTGGTTTCAATTTAGCACTGGCACGTGGCCCTCACGCACCATTTGATGTATCCCTTGCGGCGCCCTTACTAAGTATAAAACCCTAGCCTTTGATGGGGCAAAAAGACGGGCTTATGTCTTACTGGCTCCCACTGGGCTTGCTTGTTGGGTCAGACTTACTCTCGGTTGGGCTTCACTTTGGACCCGATTTGGACTTAACTGGACCTGAATTTGGACCTAAAGATAATAAATATAAATTAATATATGAGAATATATGATATAATAATATATAATATAATAATAATAAATACATATTCTATAATATATATAATAATACTAAAAACGATCGCACTAATTTCACGACTTGGAATTTGTTTTAGACATCCACTATCGTCAATAGTCCTCTAAACTACATCCGACGCTTCACCTACTTTCGACACCGGCGATATCAAAGCTTCGACCCTCGCAATAAACTCTCCGATGCCACCGGAATCAAGAGATCCCGAACCTAACAAGCGAGATAAATCGAGGACGATTCTGATTTAATCGTTTTACAATTTCATTTGATGTATGCGTTTTGGTTCAGTTCTTAGTCTTGAAAGATCTTGAGATTGATTTGGGTGGTTCAACAACGTTCACGAGATCTCTGCTGGTTTGCAATCTCACTTGCTTTTGCTTTGAATATCTTATTTTCCTGTTATTTGCATCTTTCTTTATGGTATTCTTTATTCTGCTTTTTACATAATTGTTTTTCATTTTGATACTTTTTACTTTGCTCCCTTACTCTGGTTTCACCAGATCTATATTGCTCTCCCTTTAGGTAAGACTTTACAGATTCTTTATTTCTTCCGCTTTTGCTTTTGCTTTGTTCTTTTATTCCTTTGGATTTTTCTATTTTTAACTCTTCTCGCCTTTAGATCTAAGTAAAAACACTTCAGTTTTAGCTGAAGAACATGCGTTGTGATATAGATCCAAGCACGATCTTGTCTCTTTGTATAATTCTTATACCTAAGCTTATCTGCTGATTTTGTTCTTTGTAAGTGATTTTATTGGAAAAATGGGTTTTTATATTTTTTGAAATTTTGGCGTAACTATGTTTTGGGTTTGGTTATATTGTTATCTGTTTGGTAGCTAAGAAAAAGTGAAGGAAGTGGGAAGGAAAAAAGAGCTCCCATATTTTGTTTTAATTTTTTTTTATTCAATTTGGTTTTAAAGGATTGAAAGAGACACCTTACTTGAGCGTCAGTTACTGTGAGTGTGCATCTTCTGCCTTTTTTGGATTCCTTTTTCATAGTTCCTCATAGCTTCGGCTATAGATGATTACTTGAGGTCATGTTCTTTTAGATCTCGTAGGGCGTATAGGGGGAGGGCTCGACAGAGTGGTGTCAAGGAGACTAGACTTAGACTTTGTTCGTTGAATGTAGGCACATTAAATGCTAAGTTGCTGGAGCTGACCGACGTACTTACTAATAGGAAAATAGATTTTGCATGTATTCAGGAGACTAGGTGGAAAGGGGCTCGCGCCAAGAGTGTAATGGGTACAAGTGTTGGTATTCAGGTATAGATAATGCTAGAAATGGTTTGGGTATCTTGGTATCCTCTAGGATCAAGGAAAATGTAGATGAAGTTTGTAGATATCGGATAAGATCATGATGATTAAAGTTATTATAAAAGCGGAAGTGGTGAATGTCCTTTCAGTGTACGCCCCACAAGTTGGCCTAGGGGAAAGGGAGAAACGTTGCTTCTGGGATCAGTTAGATGATGTACTTAGGAGCATTCTGGAGGACCAAAGAGTTTTCATAGGGGGAGACTTCAATGGCCATATAGGTAGTGCAACCGATGGGTATGACGGTGTTCATGGGGGTTTCGGTTTTGGTAGTAGGAACGAGGAGGGGTGTACGCGCTGCTTGAATTTGCTACTGCATACGATATGGTGGTCACTAACTCATTCTTTAACAAGAAAGATGTGAACTTGATTACGTTCCATAACGGGGGACATTGTACCCAAATCGACTACATCCTGGTTTGAAATCGGGATCGATGGGCTTGCATTGACTGTAAGGTGTTCCCGGAAGAGGCATGTGCATTACAACACATATTGTTGGTTTTGGTGTTCCGTGTTTGCCACAAGCGGAGCACTCATAGGAGGGCTAAACTTGGTAAACCTAGGATCCTTTGGAAGAACTTACATAGAACGACTGCTGATGACTTTAGGAGTAAGGTTTTGTATAATACAGGTTTTGGAACTACAAACTCAAATAATACAGATATATTATGGAAAAATATGGCAAAAACCCTCAGAGAGGTGGGCAAAATCACCCTTGGGTTGTCGTCAGGGAAGGTCAAGGAACATAAAGAATCGTGGTGGTGGAACGACG
The DNA here is from genome assembly GCF_006381635.1 of Hibiscus syriacus. Taxonomy (NCBI): domain Eukaryota; kingdom Viridiplantae; phylum Streptophyta; class Magnoliopsida; order Malvales; family Malvaceae; genus Hibiscus; species Hibiscus syriacus. The sequence goes on along the minus strand of NW_024062536.1, from coordinate 208,693 downwards.
AAGTCCAAACTAAGGTGAAGATAAATCAAACTTGCTTCAAGGAGCTTCTACAATGCAATGGCGACGAAGAAAGATCGAGAGCTAAACAAAGATACAAGGAGGCAAAGCGGGAAGCCAAGAAAACAGTGGCTAAAGCAAAGGATAAGGCATACGAGGAAATGTATAGGAGATTAGACACCAAGGAAGGACAAAACGGCATCTTCAGGCTTACAAAAATCCAGGGAAAATAGGAAAAAGAATCTAGGTAGCATTAGGTTTATTAAGGACAACAATGGTGTTCTTTTAGTGAAAGATTATGATATTAAGATGGTTTGGGGTAGTTACTTCTTTGGCTTATTTAATGACGATGCCTCTCCTGTAGAGAGTATCGTTTATTGGTAAGCCTACCATCATACTACGACAATTGACTGCTCTACAAGTAGGATTGGGTTTGAGGAAGTCAAAATGGCTCTTAGAAAGATGGGGAGGGACAAAGCTGTCGGTCCAGATCAAATTCCTATCACTGTGTGGTTGGCCCTAGGAGAAGAGAGAGTTAAGTGGTTGACCAACATCTTTAATATTATTTTAGAGACTACCAAGATGCCAGAGGAGTGGAGAAAGCCTACGGTGATACCAATCTATAAGAATAAAGGAGATCCCCAACATTGTGGCAACTACAGAGGTATTAAACTACTCAACCATACCATGAAGCTATGGGAAAGGGTGATAGAGGCTAGGTTGAGATATGTTACTAGGGTTTCGGAAAACCAATTTGGCTTTATGCCAGGCAGGTCTACTACGGAGGCAATTCATCTACTTCGACGACTTATTGAGAAATATAGGGAAAAATAGAGATCTTCACATGTCGTTCATTGATCTTGAGAAGGCGTATGATAGCGTGCCCCGCGATACGATCTGGAAGACCTTAGAAATGAGACGGATCCCAACTGCTTATATCCAGGCAATTCGTGATATGTACTGTAGATCTACTACATACCTCAGGACTACAATTGGCGGCACTGAGGCATTCCCGTAGAAATCGGACTCTACCAGGGGTCGACTCTTAGCCCTTACATCTTCGCCTTGATTATGAACAACATCTATTGTGCGACACCGGACGGTGTTCCATGGTGTATCCTTTTTGCTGACGACATTGTCCTAGTTGCTGAAACAAAAACTGAACTGAATAGTAGACTGGCTACTTGGAAGATTGCTTTGGAAGAAAAAGGTGTAAGGATCAATATTGAAAAGACATAATATTTATGTTCAAACTTCAGTGGGAACCAAAACGATAAAAATGTAGATGTATGCATAGAAGGACAAGTTCTCCACTCAAAGGATTGTTTCAAGTACTTAGGGTCTATGATACATAAAGATGGAGGTGTAGATGATGACGTTACACACCGTATAAAGACGGGATGACTAAAGTGGAGGGCTGCTATTGGAGTTTTGTGTGACAAAAAGGTTCCTCTAAAACTTAAGGGAAAATTTTATAGAATGACAATAAGACCAGCGCTGCTGTATAGATCAGAATGTTGGACAATCAAGAAGGATCACGTAAGGATGATAGAGGCCGCTGAAATGAGAATGCTTCGATGGGCATGTGGTAGGACTCTGTGGGACATGACACCAAACTCTACCATTAGGATGTCCTTGGGGGTGGTGCATGTATCGAAAAATTGAGGGAGGGAAGACTACGGTGGTTTGGGCATGTCCTTAGGCGACAACCGTCGGATGCGGTCAGGAGGGTAGAGTCGATTACAGTCGACGGTGCCAGAAAGAGAAGACAATCAAGGCAGAAGTGGAAAGACTGCTTGAGATCTGATTTGAAAGATTTAACCCTTACCGAGGGCATGACCTATGATAGGAAAGTACAGAGACTTAAGACCAGGATAGTCGAGTAGTGCGGGTCACAACCTTACGGTGTAACATCTCTATCTTCTTTTTAATGTCTTTGTAGTAATTCTCATGACTTTTACTTTTTATACGTTTTTGTCATTGGAATTTATGAAGGCTTAGAACTAGCGTAGCGAAGTAGTGTTGTCTTAGTGTAGGTTTTAACCCATTTGACTTTATTCCTTCTCGTAGCTTGCTATCGTTGACTTTTGTGTATTCTTCTCTTCAGGTTTCTTCTTTTTAAATTTAGTCGGGTCTTAAGTTTCTGTCTATATGCAGAGATTTTTACGCAGGAATTTATTTGCAGGGATTATTCCTATTTCAGATACGCATATGAAGACTACATATGAAATGTTTAACTATATATTTATTTATTTATACATGATTCATTTTATCTTTATTTTTAATTTTTCTAACTATCGGAGGTATTCCACAAAAACTAATTTCAACCTATGATTATTATTGATGTTGTATATAAAAAGAAATCCGGATAAAAATGGGCATGCGATCGTGGTTTTTTTGCTTGGGTTTTGCTGCGAGTTTGGTGAATCAGTTTTGAGGATGGATCTGATTCTAGTCGGATGAATTGGAGGCATTTATTTCCTACTCAGAAAGACTTCTCTCTCCAATTTTTTTCGCCTTATCTAGAGGATGGTGAGTTCAAGATTAAGCCTTCAGCGGAGGTTTTTGAAGTGCGGGTGCAGATCTGGAAGAATTCGCTAGTGGCTCAGGTACTAGGTAAATCCCCTAATTTCTTTTATGTGCAACGTTTGGCTAGTTCTTTATGGGGGTTAGCTCTTTGATTCGTGTGAGTGGTTCTTTCGAATGGCCCGTGGCATTTTTGAATAAGCCACTTATCTTGAGGCGGTGGGAGCCTATCAAGTATTCCGTTAGAATTATTCATTGGAGTAGGATTGAGTTATATAGCTAGCGCCTTGGGTAATCTGTTGTATATGGATGAATCTACAGCTCATAGGCTAGCTTTTGCTAAAGTTTGTGTGGAAATGGCGGCGGATTTTTATGTGCGCAAGTCCATTACAACGCAACTTCGGGATGGGTCTGAGGTTTCTATTGATGTTTTTATTCCTTGGGTTCTTCCTCGGTGTATTCGATGCAATGTATTTGGGCATTCTGATAGGAGATGTGAGCTTAGGAAGGGTAATCAGCAGGTCTGGGTTCCTAAGGCCTCTGTTTTTGCTGGAGAGATTATTAGGTGGGGGATCATGTATCTTTGAGTACTAATGTGGATAGTGTTATTCCTGTGGAATTGTGTGCTCTGCTGGTGTTGATGCAGGGGATCTTGATCTGGTTCAGGATCTTGCTGGGGATCAGGTTACTTCAAGTACTGGTGGTGTGGCTAGCATGGTTGTTCTTACTTCTCCTGGAGTTTTCGGTGGAGGGGATGCATGGTGGTTTGTCCTCAGCAGAGGCCGATCTTGCAGTGCCGGTTAGTAAGAAGCAGGAGGGCTCGACGGATGGTGTTGGTGACCTTAAAGGAAAACAGGTGGTTGAGTCTCCCACTGATCATCGAGTGCGTGAGCCTGTAAAGGGAGTGGTTGTGTTAATGCAAGGTTTGAAGAAGAATAAGAATATTTGGAAAGGTAAAAAGCAGGGTATTGTTTGCTCCTCTTCTCCTAATTTAGCATGAATTTGTTATTTTAGAATACTAGGGGTTTTAATAACCCAATAGAGCAGGCTGATGTCTTGGAGAAAGTTAGGTTATTAAATATTGACATTTTGTGTTTGTTGGAAACTAGAGTTAGGGTGGTAATAATCATGTTATTTGGAGGAATTTTTTTGGATGACAGGTGTTTCACAATTATGCCCATTCTAACCTTGGGAGGATTTGGTACTTATGCAAAGCTCCTATTATTTTGGTTGAAGTGGCTTCTTCGGATCAATGTGTTTCTTGTCTTGTTCAGGCTAATGGTTTTAAATTTTATGTTTCGTCTGTTTATGGTTGTAAGTTGTGGACTGATATGGTGCATCTTTAGCAACATCTAGTTCATTTTAAGGGGCTCGTTGGGGATGCTCCTTGGATAGTTGCGGGGCACTTCAATATTGTAGCTTCGCCAGATAAGAGTTCTGATGTTGTTGGGGATCTAGTTCATGATATGGAGGATTTCTATGCGTGTACGTGCTCAGTGGGGTTGTTGGATCATGCTTATAGTGGTCCCACTTTTACTTGGTCAAATAAGCAAGAAGATTCTTTCTTGGCTAGGAAACTTGATAGAGTAATGGTTTCTACCTCCTGGCTGATGGCTTTCCCTCAAGCTTTGGTGGAGTCCTTGCGCCTTTTTTATCAGATCATTGTTTTGGTTTGGTGCTTTTAGAGAGAGTGTTGCCTTCCTTGCCAAAACCATTTCGGTTTTTTAATTTTTGGTCTAATGATCCAGATTTTCATACGATTGTTGAGGAGAGTTGCAGTATGCCTATTTTGAATATGAATCCGATGAGAGGACTTTTCACTAAGCTTAAAAGGCTTAAGCTGGAATTGAGGAAGTTGAATTAGAATAAGTTTGGCCAATTTCCTCACTAGTTGCTAGGAAGTAATCTTAGTGGGAGCAAGTTCAGTTAGTTATCTTGGCCTCACCTCTTGATAGGGATCTTTGTGCTTGAGAGAAAGTAGTGCGTGAGGATTTTGAGCGTTTATCCAGTGATGAGGAAAGTTTTTTGAGACAGAAAATGATGAGTCGATAGGTTCGTGAGGGGGATCAAAATTCTAAGTTTTTCCATTCAATGGTGGTTGTGCGTCAGAATAAGCAAATGATTCTTTCTTTGTGGAATGAACAGGGTCAATGTTTGGACTCCCCTGAGCTAATTTCTATTGAAGCAATCTCGTTATTTGAGAGGTTGTTAGGGTCAAGAGATAGTTATATTTTGGAGGTTAGTGTTTGTTTTCTTAAGGAGTTGTTGGGGTCACATTTTTTGATATGGCAAAAGATCATTTGCGGAAGGAGGTCTTTAAGAAGGAGGTTAAAGATGCAATGGTTGCTCAGGACTCGGATAAGGCTCCTGGGCTGGATGGTTATGCCTCTCGTTTTTCAAGTTATCTTGGGATATTATGGGGGAAGATGTCACTCAGGCTGATTTGCAATTTTTTGAGTCCTCAAAGATATTTCCTACTTTTAATGTGACCATTTGGTGCTTGTGCTGAAAAAGATTAATGCTAACCATATGCGGGATTTCAGGCCTATCTCGTTGTAATGTTGTTTATAAATGCATTACCAGCATTATGGTCTCTAGGCTTAAGAAGTTCCTTTCGAAGGTTATCTTGAGGAGTCAGAGTGCTTTCATTCCAGGTTGTAGTATCATGACAATTCGCTAGGCTCAAAAGCTAGTGAAGGGTTACGATCGGTTTTCTCTCTCGCCTAGATGTGCGCTCAAGTTGGATTTGCAAAAGGCATTTGATTCGATTGACTAGGATTTTCTACTACTGTTTTGGAAGCTTTGGAGATAAATGCTGAGATGATTACTTGGATTCAAGAGTGTGTTACCACTCCTTTTGTTTTCTTTCCCTTAATGGTGGTTTGGTTGGAATCTTTAAAGGGGCGAAGGGTGTGAGGCTGGGGGACCCATTGTCCCCTTATCTTTTCGTGATCACTATGAATGTCTTGTCGATTTTGTTGGATCGGGCAGCGGAGCATGGTGTTATCCAGTACCATCCCAAGTGTCATATGATTCAGTTGATCAATCTTTGTTTTGTTGATAATCTTTTGGTTTTTTTTCAAGAGCACTGTTAGTTCTATTCTGAGCGTTTGGGAGATTCTTGAAGTCTTTAATAGATTTTTGGGGATGCAGTTGAATGCAGCTAAGTCTGAGCTTTTTTCCTCGGGTGTTAACGATGAGGCTTTGCAGGAGATTCGGGAGGTTACTGGTATTTGTAGTGGAAAGCTCCTGGTCAGATATCTGGGGCACCCTCTCATTGCGAAGAGGTTGACTGTCAAGGATTGTATTCCTTTGGTTGAGAAGATTGTTGCTAAGTTGCAGGGGTGGCAAGCATGCCGCCTTTCGTATGTTGGTAGGCTTCAGCTTATCTGTGCGGTCATCTACAGTATTGAGAATTTTTGGAGTGCCCAGGTGATGCCGCCGGATGCTATTACTAAGCGCATTAATCAGTTGTGCTCGAGGATTTTTTGGAAGGGGAGGATAAGCCTACTAAAGGGGCTAGAGTGAGATGGTCGCAGGTCTGCTTTCCCAAGTAGGAAGGGGTCTTGGGCTTAAAGATTTGAAGGTATGGAACCATGCTTGCATGCTAGGGTTGATTTGGAAGGTGCTGCTTAAAGATGGGGCCATTTGGGTTGCTTGGATCCATGCTTACATCATTAAGAATAATTTTTTTGATGCTAACGTGTCCTCAAAACTGCAGTTGGACTTGGAGGAATTTGTTGCGGTTTCGTTCTAAGGCTTTGTTGGTGCATGATTTGTTGGGGGCTTCTTGCTCTTCTACTTGGGGTATTTGGGATGAGCTGAGGGCTGAGCGTGATAAGGTGCCTTGGGATAGGCTTGTGTGGCACTAGGGGCATATTCCCAGAGTGTCCGTTATTTCTTGGATGGCTGTGCTTGATAGGCTGCCTACTAAAAGCAGACTCATTTTTTAGCAGGTTGGTAGATGGTTTGTGTGTTATGTTCTAATGAATTAGAAACGAGGGATTGTTTGTTTTTTTGGGTATGAATTTTCTAAGGCTGTGTGGGGGAATATTCTTTAGCTTTGCCAGTTGCGCAGGGGGTTTCGGATTGGGGGTACGAACACCATTGGGCTTGTGGTTTGAAGGGACGAACACTGCTTTCAGCTTTGTTAAGGCTGGCATGGAATTGTTTGTTGGCTTGAGTTTGGAAGGAGCGCAATCAGCAAGTTTTTCAAGGAAGGGCTGCGATAAGTGAGGCTATTAGCCTGCAAATTCAAGAGTTGGTGAGAATGAAGTTTTTTGGTACGAAATTGAGGAATAGAGGACCTGGGGGCAATCTGCTTTGTGAAACTTGGGGCATGAATAGTTCTGGTACATAATATGTTTTTCTGTTTATTCTTTGTTGGTGATGAGTGTACAGGGCTGGGGTTTGTTAGTTCGTGTTTTGCTCTAGGGGAAGTTACTAGTGTGGTCTCTTGGGGTTTTGTCTTGGCTGGGGACCTTTGTATTGTTGAGTTGAGTTTTGAATTGAATGCACATGTTCATCTAAAAAAAATTGAAGGACTATTTTGTTAAATAGTAAAATCACAATAATAAAAAGAGATTTGTCCACTCCACTACCGACAACTATCAAGGTTGGCCCTTACATTGTCTTCGTTACCGCTCCTTCCACCCATTCTCCTACTGAACTCTTACCCCAATCTTTGCTTTGGATATGATGAGATTTGTTCCCTTCGTTTTTATTGTGACGGGTTTCTGTTTTCTTTGGTTTGCTGTGATGGTTTTATGTTTCCTTTGTTTTTATTGTGATGAGTTTTTGGTATGCTAATTTCATCGTTCCAGTATGCGGGCGAACCGTGAATTGGAAAAACAAATACAAACAAGATTCGTGGGATGGGGAACAAATTAGGTAACAATGGATCAGAGACTGGATGCTCATAAGAATTAAATATGGCGGCAATACAATCAAGTTGGTCAACTATTTACCCTATAGAAGGATAAAAAATTTCAAATACACAAAAAAAGGGTAAGATTGAAGAACTATAGCAAATCTTCAAAGATCAATTAAATATCTAATAATCAAGATGAAATACAAGAATTCATTGCTTCAGCAATTTTTATCTTCGAAGCATCTAAAGACTCGGTGAGTTCATATGCCTCTTGTTGATCCATCTCCAGCGACATTGCAGCCACTTTTCCAGCACTATTTTGTTCCATATGATCCAATACACGAGATAGCTCTTTTCCCATCATCTGATGTTTTGGGAAAATAATATGAACAATATATAAAAATTCAGAAGAGTAGTGCAGCTCATTGTACCGATGATTCGGAACTTTAATGCATGGTCTAAAGCCGGTACATCAAGCAGATTATTGTCCTACATTTGTTATTGCTGAAGTAACTAAAACAGTTTGAAGTCCAACGTCTTTGGATTTCGATCGACACTTCTTTAACTGGCCGAGGATCTTGTGAATTTCGGATCCAAAGCCATGATCAAACATAACGTCCATTTCATCCAATACCTGTTTAGAGACTTTTAGCTATCACTAAATATGCAAGATATTGAAAATCATTAACAAGCATTCTAATACATACCAAGAATTTGACGTCCTCTAGAACAACACTTCCCTCCTCAATGTACTGACTAGTTTCACTAGGAGTGGCAACAAGCGTACCGATCGAGTCGTGTGCCAAATTTTCAGTGTCTCTTGACTTGCCGTAACCACGTTTTGAAGCAGAATTCAACTTAGCATAACGGCTGATGAATCTGGCTGTTTGAAAACTCTGCATGAACATCTTGATTTAATTATAAACTTGCACTGATGAGAAATATGGGATTTGCATGAAATGTAAATCTAACTCGGACATTCTCTTAAATAAACCGAATTTTGATGCCAAGTGAGCAGATTGGTACAAGTAGATAGAAAAAGGAATGGACTTATAAACTTTTCTTTCGATATCCATTTCCCTGGAGAAATAGATAAGATACATCAACAAAGTGGCATCTCTTTTATTTATTTGTTTCTAAAAAGAACCTCTTGGAACTAAAGAGAAAGACGAAATAAATCCAAATAGTTATCATACATAAAAATAAAGTACAGAGGGGGTAACGAAGAACCTGGTCGCATAGTTCCTCCGAGGAGCACAAAACAATAGCTCGAGGATGATTTGGCTTCACACTTAGCAATGCTTCATCCTGTCTAAGAAGCTGTACAACTCAATGTCAGTGTATTGCTTAACCTTTATTGTAAAACGTTTTTCTCGAACTTCTATATATAAATCTTGGGTTTACTTAAACACATAATTCTAAACTTTGTTTACTCAGTAATGTTAACCAATTCGAAAATCACAGGGGACTATAGTAATTTCTGATAACGGAGTACCAATATAACAATCTTCAGCATGAACAAAAGTTAGTGATAACCTTAAATCTTGAAAAAGTTTACTATACTAAGCATTTGGCTGTTATTATCGCGACAAAACTAGAAACATATTATTATGCAGATCAAAGAAATATTAAATAATATTGGCATACGAAATTTATGGAGGGATTTATCTGCATACGAAAATATTGCCACACAACCAAGCTCATTTCATGAATCCCAAAAAAAGGAAATCAATGATTCATATCCGTGTTGACTGTAGAATATATGCCAATACGGTGTAAAACATAATCCAACAGGGGTAGACTTCTCCAATTCGTTTACTAAGAAAGAAATACAATTTATTAAACTGCAAAACGTTTTTCTTTTAGGAACTTCTATATATAAATTTGGGTTTACTTGAACACAATTCTAAATAAATAAATTCTAAAGTTTGTGAGTTGTTATTTTACTCGATAATTTCTGATCATAGAGTACCAATATCATAATCTTCAACATGAAGAAAAGTTAGAGACAAACTTAAATCAATTAAAAACAAAGAATCTTGAAGACAACGGAGCTACAAAATCTTGCACAACCACTTGGTTTAACTTCAATCTCGAAGCACTAGATATAATTTTAGCTTCCATATGCTTACCTAGTTACCTTTAGTTACAACTTTCAAAGGGGAAAATAAGCATTAAATTAAGGATTTCACTTACAAGTGTAAGGTTACCATGTTAGCAAATTCTCAATGTCAAGCTTACTAAAAAAACACAAGAAAAGAGATCACATATACATAGGGTTGAAGGCAGGGATTAAAATAAGAATCCGCTATTGAAACATCAATCGCTATGCAACCATAACAGCTGACATTATGTAACGATAACGGCGTCGTCTAAGATCATTACTATACAATCCCAATGTCCGCAATGAACACTAGAGTATTTTTTATTTCCGCAATCATCATGATAAACGCAACATATCTGAAAACGTGACAACAATCATAATTATTATTTTTTGAATAATCTCTGGAGTGATTATACGGTAATATTTGCTCATAATCACTCTTAGTCATTAACAACGCTCACAAGACGTAACTTTTCAAACTCAATGCTATAAGGAAAACAACACTCCTTTTAGTTCCCGAGGTCGCTTGATGGATTCGGCAACCACAATTGAAATCCCTGGTTAAAGGACACTATGGGAAGGAAAAGAAAAGGTTTACCTGAATGAGAGGCAACAAGAAAGCCAGAGTCCTTCCAGACCCAGTCTCAGAACTCAAGACCACGCTTTTCCCATCCAACAAAGCTGGGATCCCAACACACTGAATTTCAGAATGAAACCATATTCCCATCTCACTCAAAGCTCCGATGATCTCAGCTTTCAAACCCAGTTCTTGGAAACTAGAAACGAATTTCGTAGCACCACTTTTGTTCTTCTCATTCTCAAAACCAACCCCATCTTCCCTTTGTTGTTTAGTTTTGGACTCCGAGCAGCTTTTCAAGGAACCTTTGAGCTTTCTTTCTCGGAACTTCTCAAGAATGAGGGACTCTCTATGGGATTTTGGTAAAGAAGAAGGTTCTAATTTTCCTGTTTTTATGGTAGAATTAGTATTGGAGGAAGATAGAGGCCTGATTAATGGTAAAGGCTTGATGGGGTTTAATGGTTTGGTTGAAGAAAGATTGGTGAGGGCAACAAGTGATTTGGTTATTCTTTTCATGTCTTTGGTCGTCTGTTTGCGTTTCTGGGATTTTTCGCTTTAGGACGGCACCAAAAAAGTCGCTCGGTGGCGGTCGCTGATGTCTAGTGAATGAGGACTCCATTTTCATTAAAGGATTTCAATATTAAGGGTTAAGCAGATAAATAGTACCCTTACTATAGAGTTATGCTTTATTGAGTTACTAATTATTAAAAATTATAAAATAGTCTTTCGATTATATTATATTATTTTATTGAGTCATTCGACAATTAAAAATTATAAAATGATCATTTGACTATTAATATGTTCCAAACTCATCATTTTCTGTTAAAAAATCGATGACCTTATGATTTGAATGTTAACATGCTGATTGAGATATAATAAAAATTTGATCCTAAAACCGTTTGAGTTGTATTTTATGAACCGAGTCTCTGTTTACATTATGTCGTCCAATTAATGTCTGAAACTATATGTCATCGACCTAGTGTTTGTAAGCAACGAATAGAGCCAGTAGACATCATTAGAATATGATTTTATAATAGCGTTAATGTTCAACTCAAACTAGGGGTGTGCAAATATATTCAATTTGAATAATTCGGTCCGTTTATCTGATCCAATTTTTCAGATAATTTGAATCAGATATCCGATAAAAATTTCGAATAATCAGATCAGATATAGATCGGAGAAATCTCGATTTTTGGATTGCCCGAATATCCAAAATATAAACGTGCCTTTAACCCTAGATCCAGCAGTTCTAGGCCCAGATATTATTGCTGTTCTTTTCATCATTTGATACATTTCCTTCTTCACTGCAACGTTGCTTATGTGTGTTCTTGTTGTTCAAAGCTCGTCTAATCAAGGAGTTCTATTTCGTTGGTTGTGGAATGATGTGCGATCAAAGATGGTGTTGGGATTTAAAGATGGTCGATCTAAGATTTTAATCTCTCTCTCTCTCTCTCTCTCTCTTTTGGGAAGCTTCATAATCTCTTTCTAAGGATCTTGTTAGCCACTAATATAGACCACAAAACATGGATACTTCTAATAGTTAAATAAAAGGTAATATACCTAAAAATGTATACACCTAAAAAGTATATTTCTCGTAATCTTAACACAATATATAAAATTAATATTATTTCTAATAATAATATATTAAATAACAAGATAAATTACATATTTAATATTTAAATTATAAGTTTTGGTCTATTTTAGTACTTAAACTTTCATTTTTTTTTAAAATCGTATATAATATTTAGTTTTTGATTCATTTTAGTACATCTCCCTTAAAAACTTATTGACACTTATTTTTTATTGATAAATTACATCATTCATCACTTAGCTATGTTCTCACACATATTTTGGTACTAAAATTTTTAAAAAAATCAATTTAACTACTTAACTTTCAAATTTCTCCTATTTTAATCACTCTAATTTGTTTTAATAATAATTTTTGTGACATGACCATTTTTATTATTATTTTATTATTATATAATTAAAATTAAAAAAAATAAACTTGAAAGCTAGAGTGATTAAATTAGGAGTACTTTGAATGTTAAGTAATTGAATTTAAAAAAATCAAACTTTAGTGACCAAAATAGGAGTGAGAAGATAGTTGAGTGATGAATGATGCAATTTACCCAAAAAAAAGGTGGCATGTGCAAATCACCCATTAAGTTTTTCATTGTGATGTACTAAAACGAAATAAAAACTAAATGTTATGTATGGTTTTAAAAAAAATAAAAGTTTAAGTACTAAATACGTATTTTACCCTAAATAATAATTATTTTTAAATTATCTATTTTAATTTTTTATTAAATGAGTTTATTTCGTTCTTTCACATTTATTAATGTTTATTTTCAAATGGTTGAGAATATTTGAATAAAAATTATTTTGTATTTAATCTAGATGTATAAAAATATATTTTATTTAAAATCTATTTTATAAATATTCCAAAAATATTGATTTTCAAATAAATAAAATAATTAATAATTCTTATAAAGCTTATTATTTATTATAAAATAAAAATAATTATAAATTAAATAAAAAATAAATTAAATTTGATTTAATTCAAATAATCATCATTATTAAAATTTAGGCTTAAATGCACCTTTGCCCCCTAAATTATACCATTTGACCGAGTTTCCCTTTAAACTAATTTTTGGGACGTTTTGCCCTAAAGTTTCAATTGTTACTTCATTTGCCCCAATATGTCAACTCCATGAAAAAAAGCATGTGGGTAAATTACATATTTAGTCACTTAACTATTCGTGCAATTCTATTTTGGCTAATCAACTATTTTTGTTTTTAAAATCATCACTAAATTTAAGTTTTTGTTTCATTTTGGTCATCTAATTCAATTAGATTTATTTTTAAAAATTTACAATATATAAAAAAATTGTTTATATCATATATATTTTACTCAACTATAATAATAAATAATATTATACGTGAATAATAAAGAACATATTTAGTTGTTTGTACCTAATATTTTAATAAAATAAGTATTAAATGTTAAATTATCCATTTAGTAAATATACATGTTTGGTAAAATTTAAATCTTGTATTTTAAATGATTTTTTTTAAAAAAAAAGTAGTGCTGAGTATTTAAATCGATCCCCATGTCAAAACACTTGCCGAAAAAGGGTTTCGCAGTGAGCTCTAGCCTCGATCGCCAGTTGCATTTCAGCTGAACCGAGTGCTCGAGAATCAACGCTTTGCCGCTATATTCGTCGTTCCTCTCTCGTCTTTCCATTTCATTTCAACCAACGACCTTTACTCCATGAACTTCAAGTTCGTAGCAGCCGTCACTCTTCAGAAACTCATCATGCTGTTTGAGCTCGCCTTTTGGGCTAGTTTCACTAAAAAGTGGAAGCCTCGAATGGATGATTACCATTTCTCCCTATCCACTCTTCCGAACACTCTGGTCATGGGAATTCCACTCTTGATCGCTATATTAATGGTTCAGGTAGTGGTGCTCCAGTGTATTATTTGGTACACTTTGCTTCTTTTCCTCTTCTAGTATGGTGGTACTAAATTACTCATCATGGAGCAATACCTGAAAACCGCGGGTTCTATTGTTTCCTTTAAAATCAGATTCCAATGTGGTTTCGCTCGATGGCCGAGATTTCCTCGAAAGTGACGCTGAAATCGAAGAAGACGGGAAGCTGCACTATTTCACTTACCTAGTTGACATGTGTGTGTATATATATATATATATATATATATATATGTGTGTGTGTGTGTGTTTGGTTGCTCTAATAGGTTAGTTTTATTAATCGGGTTATATTATATAAATTAGATTAATTAGTATGTATCTTACTAGGTATATATAATATTTTGCACTAATAGTAATTATTAAATTATATTTATAGCGGTATCGAAATGAACTTTTCCGTAGGCATTTTTTTAGGTAGATTCATTTTAAATATGATTCAGTATTGAACTGTCAAATTACTGTATGAAATTAGATCTGATTTAAAAATCAAAATATTAATTTTTGATGCTACGTGATTTAAAAAAATTGATAAAAATGGTATAAATGAATAAATTTCAAAAGAATCAAAATTTGACCGGTTTTGTTTAGAAAATATTTAAAGGGCCAATGTGACATCTTAACTCGTAGTTGGGTACGTATACGAATTAAGGGTATTATATTTATTGGTATCAGAATTGTAGGTTAGGCTATTTTCGGCCTAAACCGAAGTTATTTTATGTTAAAAAGTTATACATGCTACTAGAATGTCAATATTGTTGATCTGGTATTGTTATGTGATTTAATTATTGGTGCTGCTCCTTAGTAACATATTTGTGAAATATGTTGTTTTAGATGTCGAAAACTGGGGGTTTAAGTCAGGCGACCAATCAAGAGGTTCGATAGGAGCTAACAACAGGTGTAATGAGGTGAATAATGCACCTTCCGCTCAATCTAATTAATAAGGAGCACCGACACAACAAGAAGTGCCAGTGTATGATCAAGGAAAATTCTTCTAGACTCTAGATGCCATTTTGGCATGCCATCAGTTGCCCGCCCCTCGTGCTCCCCGATTTTTAGTTGTTAAAGAGTTAAAGAGTTTGTGAGCTCTAGATTTAAAGGTGAGGCCAATGAGGGTCCAATGAAAACAAACATATGACTCGATGTAAAGATCATGCTTGGTGGTTTCCATTTCACTTAAACAGAAAAGTTAGATGGAGTTGTGTCACTGCTCAAAGGATAGGCACGAGTATGATGAACCAATGTTACGACGTATATTCCTCTTAAAAAAGTGACCTGACAATTCTTTCTAGAGGAATTCAAGAAAAAATATATTTGAGATCAATTTATCTTAGACATGAAGCAATAATTTCTCAATTTAAGGCAGGGAAACCAAACTGTGTATGAGTATGAATGCGAATTCAATAAATTGAGTCATTTCACTTCGAAGATGATTCCAAATGAAATAGCCAAATGTAATTTGTTTATACAATGTCTACGATCAAGGCTGAGAGAGTATATGTTGGTTATCAATTTGCTTACCTTCCAGGAGGTGATTAATAGAGCCAAAGCATTTGAGAGATCACTATCACAGCCCGACAGAATAGCTGAGTAGAGGACTCAGACGTCCAAGAGGTGGAGAATGACTTCTGTCTCGTTTCAATCAAAATAAGGTAAATGATCAAATTCTCGTTATCATAATAGATTTGAATATGTTATCTCCAATTATAAATGAGCCAATTATGAAAAAGGGCAACAATCTCATACCGCAATTGATGGATTAGGTAGATCATATAAGGGTCAGTACCCTCAGAGTTATGGCAAGAATCACCTTGGTGTATGCCGAGCAGTTTTAGGGGCATGTTTCAGATGTGGACATACTGACCATTTTATCAGAGATTGTCCTATTTTGGATGAAGGGGAATCTATTCAGACTGAGAGATCAGCAGTTGTATCCAGAGAAGTATAGGAAGAAATAGAGGAAAAGAATTTTCAGAATCAACTTCCTAGCCTGATGTGCGCACTCCATCTAAAGTGTACCATATCAAAACTGGATAAGATCGTGATGATAAAGAGATAATTACATGTACATTTTATATTTATGTTGAACATGTGTTTGCTTTGGTTAATCCTGGCTCTACACACTGGTACATCAGTACTAAGTTAATTAGAGAAAAAGAAATTCCATTAGCACATATCACAAGTGATATAGTAGCAACAAACTCATTGGGTTAGAGTGCAAGGGTAAATCGAATATGCATAAATTGACCGATAATGTTATAAGGCCTTGAATTTCTAATGAATCTAATGGAATTACATTTTGATGAGTTTGAAATAATTTTGGGCATGATTGGGTATCTCCATATCATGCCATGGTGGATTGTCACTTAAAGCGTTTAATCTTGAAAGATTCAAAAGGTTCAGAAATTATAGTAGTTGGTGAAAGAGCGAATCCACTGTCCAATGTAATCTCAATAGTATCTACTAAGAAGTTACTTTTAAAAAAAGTTGCCAAGCTTTCATTGCTAATGTGGTGGATACTCATGCAATTGAAGTTAAGCTGGAAGATATTCTAACAGTCCAAGAATTTCCAGATGAGTTATATGGTTTACCTCCGGACCGTGAAGTTAAATTTTGAATTGAGGTATTTCAAGGTAATGCTCCTATTTTCGAGCCAGTTTGGGCCGAATGAAAAATGGGCCATGCAAACGGGTCGTATATTGGTTGGGTTAGACATGTCAATGTGTCAGGTTGACCCGTTTCTAGAAGACAACTAAGCGGTGGATAATCCCCACGCGCAGAGGCATCACGTGGGGTGTGTGCGAGGGTTTTGGTAGCTGAGAAAATTATATAATTTTTTTTAAAAATATTTTGAGCTTTTTTTGGCACTTACCAAGCTCGGTTCACAATGGTGAGTGACGAAAAGCTCGATTACACTACGTCAAAAACTTGCACTATCTCACTCTTTCATACGATGGTAACGATGACTACAAGGCAAGCACTGGTGGACTCGAGATGACACAAGGATTCTATTGGTATAGGCATTGTAGCAAACAGAGCTATGGTCGGTGAAAAATTGGCAATTGAAAGTTATTTCGCTAAAGGTTTTCGAAAAAGGAAAATAAAAGAGAGAGAGGGCTTGGACTTTCTAGAAATGGAAAGTTACATATTTTGGGTTTTAAGCCCAACAAAAATGGAAATGAAAAAAATCATGTGTAGGTTCTAAAACTTTTATTGCTTCCTGATTTGGATCTACATTTAATTAAAAATTAATTTTAGTTCCCAAAATTAACCGAAATTCCAATTTAATACCTGAAATAAAATCAAGAAAATTTTAGCCCCAAAATTTGGGTATGGTAACTTCACACTTACTGAACTTTTCATAAATTTGATTTTCCTTCAAGGTATACAAAACAAGCCTCAAATGCTCATCTTGCTCAACTTCAAACTGAGTAAATTAAGATAGCATCGATAAAAACAACAACGAACTGGTCTATATATGGTTGGAATACTCGATTTATCATATCCATTAAAGTAACAAGGACATTAGTCAACTTGAATGGCACCACTAAGAACTTGTAATGACTATATCGAGTCCGAAAAGTCATCTTCGAAACATTAGAATCTTTTACCTTAAGTTGATAATAGCCAGACCAGATATCAATTTTAGAGAAAACAATTTCACATTGGAACTGATCAAACAAATCGTTGATGCGCGGTAACGAGTATTTATTTTTAATTGTTAGCTTATTAAGCTTCAGATAATCAATGCACAAGCACGGGAGCTCCCCACAAGGAGATATCGAGCTGAATAAAATCTTAATCCAACAACTCCTGCAACTGAACTTTCAACTCTCTCAATTCCTTATTTGTTATGCGATAAGGTGCCATGGAAATCAATGTGGTACCCATATACAATTCAATTCCGAACTCTACTCCCCTCTCAGGTGGTACACTAGGTAACTCGTTCAAGAAAACATCTAGAAAGTCTCTCACAGTACGAATTTGTTAAATTCCAGATGTAGACTTCCTTGAATTCAGAATATAAGCGAGATACGCTACGAAACAATTTCAATTAATTTTCTCAGCTACCAAGGTTGATATCACATTAGGCAGATAATTTCATCGCTCATATAACACCCATAACTCGTGTATGTCTCGAAATACGAGTTATATATGTCACATCAACATTATAGACTTTTGTTGAACATATATGCTTAATTGTTTTTAAGATTTCTTTCTCAATTTTTTTAAAACTATTTTATTAATCGCGTAAGATTATAAAATCATATTCAATCATTTAAAACAGATCTGATTCTAGGCATAATATCCTGATATAATAAAGCCAACCAAACAAAATAGTTATAGTTTACTATTACAGACCACAAAAAATAAATCTAATAAAGCAACTAACATATATAAATATGCATACCGCTAACAATCAAAAACAACATCAGAGATGTCTTACGATACATGTAGAAGGTATGATCTCCAAAAAGATGCTCAGTAGGTTCCTCAATGCATGTTCTTTTCTCTATCAAAACCTATGCATAAAAATCATCACACGCTAAGTAAAATCTTAGCGAGACAGTAATAACTCAAGGTGAGATTAAACAATTAAAATAGCATAAATACAATAAAACGTTTAAAAAGGACTCAAATAAAATCTTTACTTTTCCAGACCGACTATTCAAGCCAATTTCTTCATCAGAAAACCTGAAAATCAATATCACCTCACCTCATGATTTTATCAAAATCATGATAAACATTATCAGATAAATAATCATTTCATAAGTTTTTCCATTCAAATATATTTCTTTTTATGTTTTCATAGCCCAAAGTATATTTAAGAGAATACAATGTACGTGAGTCAGATAGAATATGTGCGCTAAGCACTTCACGGTGCTAATATCAGAAACAGAATATGCACTCCAAGTGCAATATATCATTTGCACCAACAGTGCCAATCATTATGTACACGAATGTACCAGTTCAGAATTATAATTACTCAACACAATGACATACCAAGTGTACCTACAACTCTCAATGCAACATACAATGAGCTTTTCAGATAATGTTATAATCATTTAATAACCAACAATCCAATATCATAATCATTTTCAGTTCATAATCATAAAAAACATAACTTAGGCAGTTCATACCCCTAAACTATTCATAAAACTTTTGTATAAACATTATGAAAAAAATCCAAAATTAAGTCAGAAATCATATTTTAAAAGTAATAAGAGGTTGACTTATCGAAAGTCTTCCTCAATCAGAATAATTAGATAAATAAGTTGCACTCACATTTACCTCACTACCGAACCTTTTATACGATACTCCTAATCACATGCTTTATCCTTTTCTTTTAGGTCATTTGGATCACAAATTTATTGTGATCTGACATCATCATATAATAACATAAGTATTCAAACTATATGTTAGTATTAGACTAACATAAATTAACTTTAATAATATAAAAGTATAAAAAATAAAATCGATATCAAACTAAATCATATTTCATCATCATTTTAAACTTATTAAAATGATCATTCAGTTCCATAAACATTCAATTTCATCATCAATCCTTCATCCTTTACCAATATCTCAATCAAGCCACTAATTATGAATTCTTTTTAGAATACACATCAATTTTTCCATTAAATACATAATGATCCTTAATCATTACGATCATTTCACATAATTTACTAAAATTTCCAGCACCTTGATAATATATTCAATTCAATACCTTAACATTCAAAAACTTGCAATTTCATCAAAAACTTTCTTAGACTTTTCGAATTCAACCTTTCGTTTTAACGAACTTGCAAATTGATCCCCAAACCACTATTTTAAAGTAAAAAAGTAGCATGATAGTAAATTTTCCAGCATTTTAATTTTCTTAAAAAAATAATACCATTAGTTTTAAAAACTCACAATTAAGTCCCAACTTTTGAGATTTTTTGAATTCTAAAACCAAACTTATCCAAATTTGCACTTTGGCCCTTAATCTTTAATCTAACTTAAAATTTCAGCATTCCATAACTAAAATGCAACATTGAATACCCCAATTACAACATTTATACATTAATGTCTCATAATTCTCAAAACTTGAAAAATAGTCCTTTTACTAATTCAAGGTTCCAAATTTTTCCAAATCAATCTCCAAATCAACATCGAACACATCTAATATCAATTATAGACCATAAAGTTTTTTTTTTTCAATATTTCCCCTCTTATTTTCCCCTATGGCTGAGTGCTTCATATTCTCTAGGGCAATATTTTTGTTCAATTTGAAGCATGAATTCAACTTCCTTGCATTAAATTCATGTTATTCTAATCATCGCAACATCAAATTGAATCAAATTGAATCAAATTGAATCAATCTCAATAAACCATAGCCATTGCTACCTCAAAATCCTCCTATAAAGCTTGGAAAAAGCTCACTCATCTTTATGCTAGCCGATCTCGAGCTCGTGCAATGCAGTTAAAAGAGGAACTTACCTTAATCCAACGTGGAAACAGGACCATCACTGAATATCTCCATGCTGTGAAGATTGTAGTTGATGAATTAGCCATCATGGATTATTCAATTTCGGATGATGACCTAACACTTTATGTATTAAATGGCTTAGGTCCAGATTTTCAGGAGATTACAGCGCCGATTCGTGCCCGCGAGTCATCTCTGACTTTTGAGGAGTTGCACGACCTTCTGGTTGGTCACGAGGCTTTCTAAGGTGCTTGGAAACTGCAACGCAAAACTTAGTTGCATTTGTCAATTTTACGAAGATGAAGACGTCAACAAATGGGGGAAGTCATCAATGTTTCCCTAAACACAATGACCATTCCTGCGGGCCTCAAGGCTCCAGTCCAAACCGGTACTCAAATGAAGCCCAACGTGATGGACGCCGCCCCAATACAAGTGTTGGTAAGCCAAATCACTCTAACCGACACTATCAACCCAAGTGCCAACTATGTGATCAGTTAGGCCATACTGCCAAGGCCTTACCTCAGTTTCATTCTCAGAATGTCTCTATCAAATGTGCTACCACTTCTACAAAAAAAAAAAAATTGGCTACTTGATTCAGCCGCTTCTCATAATATCACAGGTGATCTTTCCAATTTATCTATTCATTCTGAATATGATGGAACCGACGAAGTAATTCTCGGTGATGGTTCAGGTTTGGCCATATCACATATTGGTTCTTTGTTTTACACTCTCTGCACCTAACATTTACATTACGTGATACTCTTTATGTTCCCAATCTTTGCAAAAATTTAATTTATGTACATCATCTCACCAAACAAAATGATGTCTTTATAGAATTTCATCCCTTTCATTTTTTTTTGTGAATGACAAGATCACAGGGGCGATCCTACTAAAAGGATCATGTAACAATGGCATCTACACCTTTCCGTAATCATTGGCGACATCCAAAAAGGTTGCTAATATGCATGAAATGACCTCCATTGATGGATGGCACAAGCGTCTTGGGCATCCTTCTCTTAAAATTGTTCATCATCTTGTCAAGAAATTTTCTCTTCCTATTTCCTTGCATAAAAATCTGTCTTCATTATGTCATTCATGTTCTATTAATAAAGCACATCAACAACCTTTTCGTCACAAGTGTCCAAAGTCATGAACCTCTTGAACTTATTTACACGGATGTGTGGGGACCCTCTAGTTATATTGGTATTGATGAATCATGATATTATCTTATTTTTGTTGATCATTATACAAAATATATATGGTTTTATCCCATGACCACCAAATCTGGTGTTTCTACAATTTTTTCGCACTTCAAAAAATTTGTTGAAACTCGCTTTCAAAAATCCATCAAAATAATATATTAAGATAATGGAGGTGAGTTTATTGCTTTAAAATCGTATCTCTTACTTCATGGTATAACTCATCTCACCACTGCCCCTGACACTCCACAAAAATGGTGTCTCTAAACGTCGTCATCGTCATCTAAGTTAAAACGGGCCTCACCCTCCTCTATGATGCAAATCTTGATTTTTCATACTGGTACCATGCTTTTCAAATAGCCTTTTATCTCATAAACCGACAACCCACGTCTCTCCAACAAAATAAATCACCTTTTGACGCTCTTTTTGGTCAATCACCCAATTATTTAAAATTTAAAAATTTTGGGTGTATTTGTTATCCTCTCACAAGAGCCTTTAACTCAAACAAAATGCAGCCAAAATCCAAAGAATGTATATTTCTCGGATATTCACCAACTCAAAATGGCTACAAGTGTTTTGAGCCCAAAACAAAAAAGTTCTTCATCTCTCGTCACATGTTATTCGATGAAAATCGAATTCACTTCAGCGAATCTTCCCCCGTCCCTTCCAACCTCAACTCGAACCTTCAAGACCCTCATCAACTGCTCTCTCTTCACTTTGGTGCCCAGCCGACTGCAATGCCCTCCTCAACGGTCTTCAACGTATCGACACCCTCGCTGCCTCCGGAGGTTCACCTACCATCGTTGCGTCATCCCCAAGTATTTGTGTACCATATGCTCATTTCATTTCTGAGTCCTTGCAAGTTGTAGATAACAACCCCACCCATCTGAATACATCTCCAGCTGACAATCAGACTGGGTCTTTACCAGATTTTATAACGTCCCTTCACCTCACCAAAATTTCCCTACAACTAATCCTCTCCCAAATCCGAATCTCACAACCCATAACCCAACAAGCCCTCCACCTCAACGCACTCACATCATGACCACAAGATCAATGAACCAAATTTTTAAACCTAAACAAATCCACATCGTGTCAAAACATTCCCTCCCTCAAACCATTGAACCAACAAGTGTGAGCCAAACCATCTCTCAACCTCATTGGCGTGAGGTCATGTCCACAGAGATCACTGCCTTGATGAAACATGGGACTTGGGATTTAGTTTTACCCACTTCTGAATGTAAACCAGTGGGGTGTAAGTGGATATTTAGGGTAAAATGGAAGGATGATGGTTCTGTTGATAAATTTAAAGCCAGACTCGTGGCTAAGGGATACAATCAACGTCCTGGTGTTGATTACACAGAGACCTTTAGCCCTGTAGTTAAACCAGCCACTATTAGAGCCGTATTATCTATTGCAATGATGAATGGATGGGATCTAAGGCAAATGGACGTTAATAATGCCTTTCTAAATGGTGCCTTAACTGAAACTGTTTTTATTGCACAACCTCCTAGATTCAAATATTTATCCAAACCCCATCATGTGTGCAGACTAAACAAGGCTATCTATGGGCTCAAACAAGCCCCACGAGCTTGGTACACTGCCCTCAAAACTACAATTCTTTAATTGGGATTTCAAAACTCCAAGGTAGACTCTTCTCTCTTCATATACATCTACGACTCCACTCTTTGCTACCTTGTGGTGTATGTTGACGATCTTATCATCACAGGAAATAATTCATCTCTCGTGACCTCCATCATTAAACAGTTGGCTGACATGTTTTCTCTTAAGGATATGAGCCCCCTTCATTTTTTCTTGGGGATTGAAGTCATTCCTACTAGATCAGGATTATTTCTCTCCCAACATAAATACATCCGTGAGCTTTTAGACACTACAAGTATGAGTGGTGCGAAAGATGTCTCAACCTCTCTTTCCACCACCCAACCTCTACAACTGATTGATGGAACGACTGTTGTAGACAACTCTGAGTTTCGTTGAATAATTAGTAGTCTTAAATATTTGTCCTTGACACGTCCAGATATCTCTTTTGCAGTCAACAAACTATCTCAATTTATGCACAAGCCCACTGCAAATCACTGGACAACAACAAAATGGCTCATTCGTTACTTAAAACAAACCATTTTTTATGGTATTCAGATCCACAAAGCTGGACCTTCTATTCTAAGGACATACTCCGATGCCGATTGGGCAGGAAATATGGATAACCACACGTCAACCTCTGCTTACATAAGTTTCTTGGGTCCGAATCCAATTTCACGAACCTCCAAGAAATAACGTGCAGTTACAAGATCCTCAACCGAGGCTGAATACCGGGCCCTAGCAAATACGGCTTCCGAGACAATGTGGTTATCTACCCTTTTTAAAGAACTTCACCTTTCACTCAAAGACTCTCCTCATCTGTTATGTGAAAACATTGGAGCCATACATCTAAGTTTTAACCCAATCAATCATTCACGCATGAAACACATTCAAATTGACCTTCACTTTGTGCGTGACTTAGTTAAAAAAGGAAGCCTTCAAGTCAGACATGTTCACACTCAAGATTAATTAGTTGACCTCCTCACCAAGCCACTATCAAAACAGCGTACAGAATTGCTGCGTACCAAGATTGGTCTTGCCGATGAAAGCCAATTTTGCGAGGGCGTATAAAGGAAACAAGCGTGGATTCTGCTCAATCAAACCAGAGCACGTTCAACCTAAAATCATGACAAACATTTGGTCATAAATTCCATACGTGTAACTGATTCTATCCTTGTATTGTACACCTGTCCACTGTAATCTCTAGCACAATTCTACCATTATCATTTATGTATTTCCTAAATTAATTTCTCTCATTCTTGTATATAACTACATAGAATCTCTATCAATAAAGTGTGAGAAAATATTCATTGAAACCTCTGCAGTGCTTATCTTCTATATAGGAACTCATATGTCATACGTTCTTTCAAAGCGATTGGAAGGGGGTTTCGACGTAAGGCTAAAGAAAGACTAGTCGTATTCTATTGATCTCTTTTGTGTAGTACTGGAGGCTTTTGCTTCGAGGTTGTGCCATTATTAAGAAGTTGAATTTCTTTCGTTTGAGGATTTAAGTTCTAGGAATCCCTTGACTATGTTCTTTGTTGCAATTGTTTTACCAACTAGTGTTCGCTTTAAATCTTCATCTTTTGTAGTTTGTATGAGACTAGCTGATGTGCTGCTCTTCAATAGGGCTATAATCAATGTATAAGATAGTTTATATGTGAAAAGTACTGATTCCAGGTTGCTATTATGCTTCATGTTCTTTATTAATGTGTTATTTGACTTTGTTTGATATTTTCTTTTGCATGCACCAAAGCAAACATGTGAATTACTTAACAGGGTTGTAAATAAGATAAGATGAGCCATATTGTAAACTACTCGAGTTCGACTTAGTCAAAGTTTGATCAACTTGGATTTTCAAAAGCGCCCCTAGGCGCAAAGAGGCAAAGAAGAGAATGTCCGCCTTGGTCAAAGCGAGGCGTTTTACAAGAAGCGATGTGAGGCGCGCGCCTATGGGCTTTAGGCGTTTGGCGACGGGGGCGTCTGTGATTAAAACCCTAACTTTCAAAATTTGTGTTTGTCTCCGTAAATATGATGAAATCTGCAGAGTAGTCAAGTGAAACAAATCAACGGAGTTTTTTTTTCTGAGCTCTGTTTTAAATTTGGTTGAATCCTTTGGTGGTGGCGGGTAATCACTAGTTAAGGTTTATCTCTTTTGATTGACATTTTGACAAAGGAAAGGAAAGGAGTATAGGGGCAATGAAATAGCACATAAGAAGATGAAAGCAATATTGAAACATCACAATCAAATGAATTTTTTACAGGGAAAAATGACCAATTTAACAACTATAATGCACAGATAGATGTGCTGCATTTAACAGCAAGATTAAATGCATTGAATTAAACGAGGAACCAGCTCACATCTCTATATTGACTGATGCATGTATCCAGTTGTATGAGAGAAACAACATTTGAAAAGAAAGGAAAGAGAGTTGGGTTAAGCAAAAAAGTCACTCTTCCATTATAATTATCAATAAATTACAAAATAGTCGCTATTGAGGAGTAAAAATATATTATTCTCATTAAAAAAAATCGAGTTTGAGTAGTTGTGTTTGCACTAAAAAATATTAGTGTGTTGTCAAAGTATTGGTTTACTTTATATCATAGAGTATAAATAGTGCGCCTCGTATACCAAAGGTGTGCGCCTACGCCTATGCCTGGGCTCGTGAGACCTTTTGCACCTTGTGTCCTTAAAAACCAAGTGGTCAACACTTGAATTGAATGGATTCGAATCGAGCTTGAACTCAACTTGAGTTCTTAACGAGCCAAAATGAACTACTTGACACCTAACTCGAGAAGCTCATGAACAAGTCGAAAAATAATATATTAAAATTTTAAATTAAATTATTAATAATATTAATATTTATATGTTGTTTTTTCCTTCAAAAATACAATATAAGACTTTCATATACTTAAGATTCAAGTTTGAACTCGAGTTCGAGCTTCAATCTATATTTCGTGTTCAAGTTTTTTCGAGCTTAAATCGAACCTCAATTTTTGATTTCGAATCGAGCTTAAAAATTTTAAGCTTACAACTTTCGAGTCGAGTTGAGCTTTAATTTTTTACTTCGAGTTTGAGTTGAACTTAACATTTTTCAAATTGCGAGCTTTCAAGTCGAATTCAATATTACTCAAGCTCGACTTAGCTCGTTTACAAACCTATTACTTAATACACAAGGGAGAAACACTTTGTAATCATTTTTCCATCTGGCATGTCACCGCATCTGTTAAACAATCAATTGACATTTTGATACTGTTACCAGTAATCATTACAAGAACAAAACCCATCTTTGAACTTGTGAAACCGAACTCGATCCCTCACGATTATCTGTCGCTCATATATCTTTGATACAAGCTTGATCACCACATGACAATCTCCACATATTCTAAGATTCTTAATCACAAGAATTGGGGTTCCTTCACTTGTACTAATCAAACCAAAGGCCACTGCCAACTTCTCACTATGATAACACAGTTGGTTCTCCTTCTCCTCCTCCCCTATGTCATGAAGAACAAAACTAGTCTCAGCCACATAGCCTAACTCTTTAATCTTGAATATGATATCATCCAATTTCAAATATATCTCTTTCCATCTGGCATTGCTCTTATCACCGGTGAAAAACTTGTGCATCAAACCATTCACCTCAATGTAGCTAAAACCGGGCACCTTCTTAACATCCCGGTTTTTCATGGCATCCCTCACCCTACCAACATCATTCCATCTCTCATGTGCAGCATAAACGTTTGATAACAACACAAAATCCCCGCAATTATTGGACCCCATCTCTACTAGATTCCTCGAAGCAATCTCTGCCATCTCTACATCCTTGTAAATTCGGCAAGCTCCGAGCAAACTCTGCCAAAGCACTAGGTCGGGCACCATTGACATAGAATTGATAAGGTTATAAGCCTCTTTAAGCCTCCCAGCACGACCTAGCAAATCAACCAGACTCCCATAATGCTTCACATTAGGCTTCACTCCATGCTTCCCCATCGTATTGAACAATCTCAAACCATCCTCCACCAGGCCAGCATGATTACAAGCACACAACACAGCAAGATATGTCACCGCATCAGGCTGCACCCCATCTTTCTCCATTTGCTCGAAAAGTTTAAGCGATTTATGTCCATCTCCATCCCTTGCAAAGGCCATGATCATAGTATTCCATGTAACAAGACACTTCATGCAACCCATGTTGTCAAACACACCACAAGCCTTATCCACAAATCCGCAATTTGCATACATATCAATAAGTGCATTACAAACCTGCACGTTCAAATCAAGCTTCTGGTTCCTTATAAACCCATGAATCTTTTCACTTCTTTGAAGTCTCCCATATGCGAGCACGCTGAAAGAACACCAATAACCGTCACCTCGTTAGGCTTCAACCCTTCAGCTATCATTCTCTTAAACAAATCCAACACTTCACTAGCTTGACTCCCTTGAGCTAACCCAAAAATCAGGGAATTCCACGAGGCAATATCTCTAAGGCGCATTTCATCAAACACCAATCTAGCATACCCAAGATTGCCGACTTTAGCGTACACATCGAGCAAAGTAGTTCCTAACAAAGCGTCCGCCATGAACCCAAAGCGTATTATGTTGGCATGAAGCTGAAGAGACTCCGTAGCAGCCAAGACACGTGCGCAAGCTTTGAGAGTGAAAGAGCAAGTGAGGGCATCCACTCTGAAAGACCCACGTTGCATGGCTCTGTACCATGCGAAAGCGGCGGCAGGTTGAGGGCTTTGGAATGAGGCCACGGATAATGGCGTTGAAGTCATTGGTAAAAGGAGTTGGGATTCGACGGAAAACGGAGACGGAAAATGAGAGAGAGCCAAAGGGGGCGATGGCACAAAGATCGAGCAGTTTGGACCGGGCGCGGCTGAATTTGAAGGCGCCCGTTGTAAAGATGTAAGCTTGGAGTTGCTTTATGTGAGAGAAGGACGCGCATTTCTGTATGATCGACTCGAGATTGGCAAATCCATTGATCTGGGCAGAATATGTATATGTTTCTCTTGCCATTATTTCAAGTTTTCGTTTGAGCCTGTTGCCTTCGCTGGTTTGCACGTCGAGGACAATTTCTTTTTAATTTAAATTGTATATTTTTAATTTACATATAATATTTATAATAGATAATTTATCTTTTTAAATTTATTTTTTAACAACAAACTTTAACAATTAAATTTTAAACTATATTTTTATACATCACTTTTAAAAGTCCATTTCTACAATATTTTTAAAAATCACTTTTTCATAACTGCACCAAGCTTACCCTTAAAATTATCACTTTAAAATCTTTTTATTCAATGAAAACAACCACAGTTAACTCCTATAGCAACCTTACACCATTTTAGCAGAGCATAAATGAAACATTTGAATAAATTAAAACATTTAAAGTTTGAGCCAACCAATAGTCTAGTATGATGAGACACTAGATCGTTTAAGTAAGATCAAATGTTCAAATTTTGATATTGCGAATGAAACAAATTAAGTTGAGAGGGTCGCTCTCGCCTCTGTAATACCCGATCTGGATTAGTCGATCAATATATTAGATATCAATGTTTAATTCAAAATTAAAAATGATTAATATTTTAGGTAAATTATACCATTAACCACTCAATTATTTAGTCTTTTTACTTTTACTAGTGAGCTTTTATTTTTTTCAATCAAATCGTGTAACTATTTAATTATTGTCAATCAAACCACCTGTCGTTAACAATTGATAGGAGTATTGATGTTACAGCTAATAAAATTGACGTAATTACACAATTAGTCCTCAATACTTATATATTCTATCAATTTGATTTTAATTTTAATTTAATTTAATAAATTTAATCTTTTAATCATATTGTAACACATGTTACAACATAATTAGAGAATATTTTTAAAATTTAATTATTTATTTTCTACCCATGTGTTACTGGATTGGATAGAAAATTAATAGCAGAATAAAACTACTCGCACAAGAAAGGGAGCAGGAATCAAACTTATGCCAACTGGGCTACATAACAATGCATAAACTACTAAGCTTGACCTGCTGTAAAATTCAGCATTTAAGATAGAGAAAATAACCTCAGTGACCGAAAATGCTTATAATATACGATTTTAGCCAATTTTTTTTTTGGATTTGCGAAAATGACCAACAAATTCGCAACGCGAACTCCAATTTCGTAACCTAGTTTCCAATTTCGCAACGCGAATATATAAATCGCATTGCAATTTTCCAAATTCGCGTTGCGATTTTCCAAATTCGCAACGCGAATATGTAAATCGCAACGCGAATATGTAAATTGCAATGCGAATTTGTAAATCACAACGCGAATTTGTAAATCGCAACACATAAGTCAAATTCGGAATGCGATTTCCAAATTCGCAACATTGAATTTCAAATTCGCAACTCTATTTTTGAATTCGCAACACGAATTTAATTTCGCAACAGGTTTTAGTTTCGCAACACAAATGTTTTGGGTATAACTACGCAGCAGCAGCAACTCATAACCTAAATCCCTAAATCGCAACTCATTCCATCTCCATCTATCACTCTCTCAGGTGACATCCGTTCCTATATCCAAAGATATCCTTCCCATCTCTAATTTTTTTTACATAATTTTATTTCTATATAATTTTTCAATGATTTCTCTCTCAAATTATCAACTATCAACTTAATAAAGGTATGTTTTTCTCTAAGTTAGTGATGATATGTAGTTTATAGCTCGTTTGTTTAGTAAATTAATTTACAATTTGTAGAATGAAATCATCTAATGTTGATTATGTTTGGATAGATTTGTGTTTTGGAGGGTCATGGGAGAATGTTCATGGTGTTTTACAATATGTGCCTTTACCCATGAATCTTCAACTAAAACTGTCATTAAAAAAGTTAACTTATGAAACTCTAATGTTACGTGTTGCAAAGAAATTGAATTTAGAGCCTCTAAGTGGATTTAGGCTATCTTATCAAAGAAAATGTAAAGTTTATTTGTTAACCGACAATGAAAATGTTGAACGATTCATTGCTTACATTAGTGTTTCGCAAGAAGATGATGTTACATTGTATGTTGTTGAACCTAGAAGTAGTGAAGTTGGGTCAATAGCGGGTAGTAATCAACTAAGTTCTTCAACCCAGTTTATGGTGCTCACAATGTACAACGTTGTTATCAACCTCAAAATTTAATGGTTCCACCACAATTTCATCACCAAGAAAATTTTGTTTCACCACATTTCCAATACCAAACACAATATCAAACAATCTCAAAACCCACTACTTTCCTAATCCAAATCCCAATCAACTTTCAGCACCCAAATTTCGGTTTTCGTATTGACCAGTTAGATGATTATGAGCCAACAGAAAAATTGTGAGTATAGTGAGTATTCGAAATTGATCTTGGTCAATACCCGAACTTTGATCTTGGTCAATACTCAGATTTTGATGATGTTTCAGAAGAAGAAACAGACCTGCGTGTAATGATTTTAATATTGGTCAATACCCAATTTTGATGATGAAACAGTCACTGCCGAGGAAGATGTTGTTGATGATAATGAGGAGGAAGTTACGAATGTGAATGAACTTGTTGAACATCCATTCTTAATTCATATAACCCTGAAGAAGAAAAAGAAGAAGAAGAAGTCCTCGAAGAAAAGAAAAAAAAAAGAAAATGCCACGGGAGTATAACAGGAATATATCAGAATTACTTCAGATACCGGAACAAGAGTTGGTAAAGATAGCAGTTGATTGTTACATAAAAGTTATTCGTATCAAGAAAGATGATTTTTTTGATACAAAGGAAGACTTGAAGATAGCTTTGTATACGAAATGTGTGGAAGATGGCTATCAACTAAAAGTTAACAAATCAAGAAAATATCATTTCGAAATAAGGTGTATGATTGACAAAAATTGTACGTGGCGTATGATTGCAAAGAGGATAAAAGGTTGCGAAATGTTTCAAGTTAGGACTTTTATTGATAAACATACATGTTCAAGAACCCAAGTTTTTCCTCACCATAGACATGCAAACAAAAAGGTGTTGGGTGGTTTTTGGCTGAGTTAATGTTTTGAATGGTAGGGCATATAGGGGACATGAAATTATGACTGACATGAATGCTCGGTTCAAGATTAGTTATCTCATATTCTCAAGCTTGAGAGCCAAATGTTATGCCTTGGAATTGTTGAGGGGGTCGCCAGAAGCATCGTTTGCCCAACTGCTGGCTTATTGTCACAATTTAAAGCTGAAAAATCCTGGGTCGGTAACTCGTATCAAAACTGATAGAGATGGACGCTTTGAGTTGCTGTTTATTTTCATTGGTGCTGCGGTTAGTAAATCATTATAATTTTGTTGACTCATTTTTGTTAGTTGCATGCATTTCACATTTAAATGATTATATTTCTTGTGTATATTTGTAGATTCGTTCGTTATTACTTGCATGCCCCAGTTATTATAGTTGACAAAGCACATTTGAAAGGTCGATACCTTGGAGTAAAATTATTAGCAGTAGCCATGGATGCTAACAATGAGATACTGCCAATAGCTTATGAGGTTGGCAAATCTGAAACCTCTAATTCATGGACATGGTTTATGGGGCATCTTAGGGATTGCATAAGTCCTATTAGCAATCTGACAATCATATCCGATAAGGCAAACTCAATTGAAAACGCTGTTAGAAGGTGTTTCCCATATGCTTTTCATGGACTTTGTGGTGTTCATTTGTACAGAAATCTAAAATCAAGGCCTGCTGGTATAAAAAATCACAAATGGACATACTGGAAGGCTGTAAAAGCTTATCGGGAAGTAGATTTTAATAAGCATATAAATTGTTTAAGACGTGTTTTGCCTCAATGTGCTCAAACACTAGAAGATGTCGGGTTTGAAAGATGGTCAAGAGTACATCAACTTGGAGAAAGATATGGTTTCATGACGTCTAATAGTGCAGAATCAATCAACGCTCTAAGTCGTCATTCCCGGAAATTACCCATTACTATGTTAATGGAGTTTTTCGAGCCTATCAATAATGATACTACAAGAAAAGAAACCATGCATGTATTATTTCTTTGAATTCGTAACTTATCATATTTAATATATATTTTACTAAGTATTATTTATTTTAATTTACAGGAACATTGGAACGTCGTGTTACACTATGGACTGAAAAAAAAATAACGAAACGTGTTATGAAGTCAACGTCATGGAGAGTTGAACCATGTTCAAACACTTTGTTTGAAGTATTGGATAATAACTTAAATGGGCTTGTCGATCTAAATGCAAAGACGTGTAGTTGTATGAAATGGCAAACATCTGGTTATCCGTGTGACCATGTTATAAAAGTTGCTCTTCATCTAAACCAAGATGATTCAAGCGCATACGCTATGGATTGATACACTACAGAAGTATATCGACAGACTTATGTCGATATTGTCTACCCTATTCCATATCCTTCTGAGTGGGACATACCAATGACTTACAAACAATTTTGCCACCAATCATAGACAGCAGGCTACCTGGCCGACCAAAAAATCACGATCGTATACCGTCTAAGGGTGAAGAGAAGATGATATCAATATGTAGTCGGTGCAAGGAAAGTGGTCATACAAGGTTGACCTGTGGATCACCAATGCCATCACAATCAACTTTTCCTCTACCAAAATATGGATCTTCATCAAAATCCAAAGCCAGAGCTCATATGGTGCCAAGCAAAAGGAAATCAAAATCTCAATCACAACCGGCTTCACCTTTTGGGACTTATTAACTTAGGTGATTTTTAAATGCAAACGTTGTATTATATGTATTTTATGTGTGAATGAATATATTTTCAGTTAGACATGCATTAGTAACTTGAGTTTGAACATTGCTATGATCTGTTCAGTTGTTATCACTTATCAGATTGTTGTCTTTTATCTTTTTCAGTTGTATTTTATGTAGTCAAATATGCAACGTGAAAATCAAATTCGCAACGCAAAAATCGCAATGTGAATTTGATTATCGCAACAATCGAAACGAGAAAATCGCAACGCGAATTTGACTTTCGCGTTGCGAAAGTGTACCTTCAACAGGTAGCTTTTACCTTCAACATAATACAGATTGAAAATTAAACAACAAATCAATTAAACATTGTTGTGGGTACATTATTTGAACATTGTTATGGGTATATTATTTGGAAAATAATATTCCGGACTTCGTTAGAAATAACCCTTTTTCACTCGGATTAATTTCGTTGTTGTGGGTACATTATTTGAACATTGTTATGTATAAATTTGTTGTGTATTTATGTTTTGGTTTGATTATATTGTATGTATATTTTTATTCAGATGGGATGGGCTGTACATAACAAAACAATCTATCTCTTCCATGTGAGTACTTCATTCCCACCATGTGACAAGTGTGACAACCCCCATCAACTCACAACTCAGCTTTGAACTCAATCAATATTGTCTTTTAGCTTGATGGTTCATAAAGCATGTTACTTGAACAGTAGGAATCAAATATGCAATTTCCATGTTCAATTTAACACTGCATTTCAAATTCATTTCATATGTAATTGGAGTTTGAATTTAAATTTCAATTTGAGTTTGAATTTCAATATATATAAATTTTGGCTCCACTATAAATATTAGCCCAAGCCTTTGTTTCATCCAAACAACAACTTACTCAATGGAATAACTTAGCCAATATGCATGTTATCATTGATTATTCCTAATTTCCATTGTTTTTTTTCCAACTTTAAATGCAAGGGAAATCTCGACTATCGTAATTTTTGGTTAACAAGAAGGAAGATTGGATATCCGAAGAATGCCTTTCGGATATTATCCATTTCAGTCACCATACTGAGGTAGGTTAACCCTAAACCAAAACTATCTTAGCTAAACATACTAGATGTAGAAGCAGCTGCAGATTTAAAATCTCAATGGTGATGCATTTGGTTCTCAAACAGTTAAAGCGACAAAAATGTTTCGGACGTATGATCTGGGTGGTATACGGGAAATGCAACAAATGGAAACTAAAAATCCTGATAATTGAGGGCTACAACTTGTAATAATAACAAAAATAATAAGTCTGAAATACTTCCGAGTACCACCCAAATCATAAGTCTAAAATGCTTCCGATGCTTTAAATGTTTGAGAACCATATGGATCGCCTTCGAGATTTTAAATATGCAACTTGTTGAAAACATTTTGATATTTCGATATAACAAATTAAGTTAAATGAATTTTAAGATTTTCCAAATGATTTTCTAAGTATATTCGATAGAATTATTCGAATATCAAAACATTACTCCAAATCTTTCAAAGATCATATTTTTAATCCTTACTCAAAGTTTAAAATTAAGTTTTAATCTTAAAACAATTTCAAAATAATTTTACAAAGTATTTCGAACCATTTCAAAGCCAAAAATTCCAGATTGCTCAGAGGGAACCGATTCCCCTCTAAGGGGGTACCGATTTCCCCCTGAATGGTTTGGCTCCGAGAATTCCAGTATGCTCGGAGGGAACCGATTCCCCCCAGGGGGTACCGATTCCCCCCTTGTATAACGGTCGAAATATTTGAATTTTACACTTAGGGAACCGATTCCCCATAGGGGGTACCGATTCCCCCCACGCTCTAAACTGTTTTATTAATTGTTTTCACACTAAAACGGCTATATTATTTTCTCTAATTATCCCCAACGTTCAGAAGTGATTCAAGGTGTATTTAAGCAAGCTTAGAAGCCATTGATCAATAACAAGAAACATCAAGCAATTAGAATCAAAGAGAAAGCATCAAACCTCAAGTTTGAGCATTTCAAGCCTATTTTTCATTCAATATTCATTTTGCTTTCAAGAACACTTATTGTGCTCAATTGTATTTATTCTTGAGTGTTCTTTCTTTGTTCTAGAATTGTGCAAACATATTTTCCTTGTGAGGTTTTTCTTGTAAGTTTGCAAATTTGTATTTCTCTTTGAGAAAAGAGTGTTCTCAAGAATTGGGGTATATTCTTGAGGGAGTTGTAAGGTTATCTCTTTGGCCTCAAAAGAAAGAAAAAATTAGTGAATTTGTTGGAAAATCCTTAGTGTGGATAGCTAAGGTAGTGGACGTAGACTTTGGTTGATAAAGTCGAACCACTCTAAATCGCTGTGCAATTTCTTTCAATTTTCTGCAAAAGCTTCCACCAAAATTTTTATTGCCAATTTACCCTCCTCTTGGCCGATTCAGTCAAACGATTAACTTAACAATTGGCATCAGAGCCTAACTCATTTGAAGGTTTAATCACCTCTTGAGTCGATTTGGGAAGAGTTATATCGATAATCAAAGTCATCAATGGCCTCCACTTCAAACTTCGACTTCGGTCTCGACTCGATGCCCGTCAACAAGCCTCCTTTCTTCAATGGAGCTAACTATGCCTATTGGAAGAATAGAATGATGTACTTCATTCAAACAAGTGACATGGGAGCATAGAATGCAGTAGAAGAAGGATACATCAAACCTCTCACTCATCCAAGATTGTGGAGTGAAGGAGAGACAAGAATGTTCCAGCTCAACTCCAAAGCCATCCATATCATTTTTTGTGCTCTTGGACCAGATGAATATGGAAGAGTTTCATCGTGTACAACCACCAAAGAAATATGGGACAAACTTCAAGTCACTCATGAAGGTACCGATGAGGTAAAGAAATCTAAAATTAGTATTCTAACGCATAGCTATGAAAATTTCAGGATGAAACCAAATGAAGATATCAAAGCTATGACGGATAGATTTTCAATGATCTCAAAATCATATGGAGAGATCATTTCAAATGAAAAGCTTGTGAGGAAGTTAGTCTACTCCCTCCCAAAATCGTGGCAATCAAAGAAGACGGCAATCATCGAGTCTAAGGTCTTAACGTCCTTAACTCTTGAAGAGCTAATTGGGTCACTCCACACTCATGAAATGATGCTCGAAGATGAGGTGGACCTCGATAAGATTGACGAGACACCAAAGGAGAAGGAGAAGAAGAAAAACATTGGAGTTGCTCTCAAATCCACAAAAGATGAGAGTGATTCGAATAACGATGACGATGACGAGGAAATGGCATTGTTTGCCAAACGGTTCAGAAAAATGATGAGACCTTATCGAGGAAGAAAATTCAAACGAAATGAAGGCCTCAAAAATGAACCAAAAGAGAAGGACCCAATCATTTGCTACGAATGCAAAAAGCCAGGGCATGTCAAATATGATTGCCCATAATTGAAGAAAAATGGTCAATCAAAGAATAAGCACAAGGCTCATATGGCTACATGGAGCGATGAAGAAAGTTCCGATGAAGAGGAACAAGAAGTAGCTAACTTGTGCTTGATGGCATTTGGGGAAGATTCTAAGGTAACCTCTAACTCATTCGATTTTGATGATTTATCCTATGATGAGTTATTAGAGGAATATAATGGGTTGGCTTCGGATTACGAGAAATTATTTTTAAAATATAAAAATGATGTTTCAAAATTGAAAAATGAAAACAAACTCATATCCAAAACCAACAACGATCTTGAAAGTAAAATCAAAGATTTGCAAATCAAACTAGAAGAGTTTGAAAAGAAAAATTTAGATTTGCAAAATTACTTTCAAAGATCAATGATGATCATCAAAAGAAAATTGATGATCTTAAAACTTCTTTTGAAAGTTGGAACAAAACATTTTGAAAAAGGTGGAAATTCAAAATCCAACTTGTTAGAAAAGTTTTAGAAACTACAATCATAGAGGTCCCCAAAGAACCTCTAATGGAAAAATCATTAGAAGTATGTGGGTTCCTAAAGAACTTATTACTACTAAAGATAAAAATATCCTACACAAATGGATACCTAAGGGGACTAGGATTTTGGAAACTAATGAATATGGACCCAAAAGAATTTGGGTACCAAAAATCAAAATTAATCTATGTTTGTAGGGAAAGGAGCATTGCTACAAGGCACGGGAAACAAATTCAAATTCATGGTACCTGATAGTGGATGCTCAAGATACATGACCGGAGACAAAAGCCGGTTCATTGAGCTTAACGCCAAAAATGGAGGAGAAGTGACTTTTGGAGACAATTCAAAAGGTCACATTGAAGGTATTGGTACAATAGGTAATACCTTTAATCTATGTTTGTAGGAAAGGAGCATTGCTACAAGGCACGGGAAACAAATTCAAATTCATGGTACCTGATAGTGATGCTCAAGATACATGACCGGAGACAAAAGCCGGTTCATTGAGCTTAACGCCAAAAATGGAGGAGAAGGACTTTTGGAGACAATTCAAAAGGTCACATTGAAGGTATTGGTACAATAGGTAATACCTTTTCCATACAAATTAAAAATGTTTTATATGAATGGATTAAAGCATAATCTATTGAGTATTAGTCAATTATACAATAAAGGATTCAATGTCTTATTTGAAATTAATGGTTGTAAAGTCATTGACATTGCATCTTATGCTTATTGGTCATAGAATAGGAAACATATACATGGTGCATTTAGATTTTATTGATATGACTAATTTATGCCTAGTTGCTAAGGATGAACAGATAGTTGGTTATGGCATAGGAGACTAGGACTAGATGTGTTTTGCAACGGTTAATTTAAGGAGACCTAGTAAGAGGGTTGCTAAGCTTAAATTGATAATGATAAAATCTGTGATGCTTGTGCTAAAGGAAAACAAAAGCGAGTTTCTTTAAATCCATTAATGATGTATCAACTAGTAGAGTTTTACAATTGATCCATTTAGATCGTTTTGGGCCAACTAGAACTACTAGCTTGGGTGGAAAACAATATGCATTTGTCTTGGTAGATGACTATCTAGATATACTTGGGTTCTATTTTAAATACTAAAGATGAAGCATTAGAACAATTCATCACGTTTTCAAAAGTAATCCAAAATGAAAAAGGTTACTCTATAACTAGTGTTAAGAGTGATCATGGAATGAATTTGAAAATCTGGATTTACTGAATTTTGTAACTCTAACGGTATTAGCCATAATTTTTTCAGCACCTAGAACCCTCAACAAAATGGAGTTGTTGAGAGGAAAAATCGAACTTTAGAAGAAATGGCTAGAACCATGCTTTTGTGAAAATATTTGCCAAAATATTTTGGGCAAAAGCCAAATACCGCTTGTTATGTTGTAAATCGAGTAATGATTAGGCCAATTTTAAAGAAAAACTCCATATGAAATTTTCAAAAATAAAAAGCTAACATTAGCTATTTTCATCCTTTTGGATGTAAATGTTTTGTTTAAACAACGATAAAGAAAACCTGACAAATTGATGCTAAAAGTGATGAAGGAATTTTTCTGGGTTATCCTTAAATTCTAAAGCCTATCGTGTATTTAATAAAAGAACTTTAGTTGTAGAAGAGTCTTACATATTGTTTTCGATGATAATCCCCTTCCGAGGAAGGATTCTTGTGTGAATGATGATGTAGTGTTATAAATACAAATGACGTTAGACATGACGTTGGAGAACCATCATCAAAGGAAGAAACGAAAAGAGGAAACTCATGATCCTCTTGAGAATCCAACCATTGAAGAAGGGAAGTATCTTATCAAAGAGAGTACAACTATGTCAAGGATGGGAAACCTCATGACACTCCAATGAGCTCTTCAACAAAGCTTGACTTAGATGAAGGAGGTAAATGTGTAGATGTTAAATTATATAGGTCAATGATTGGATATCTACTTTATCTAATTGCAAGTAGACCGGATATTATGTTTAGTGTTTGCTTATGTGCTAGATTTCAATCATGTCCTAAGGAATCACATTTACTAGCTGTTAAGAGAATCTTTAGATACCGTAAAGATACTCCTAGTTTAGGACTTTGGTATCCTAGAGACTCTAGCTTTAGCTTGCATGCTTTTTCTGATGCGGATTATGGAGGATGCAAATTAGATAGGAAAAGCACCTCCGGTACTTGCCAATTCCTTGGAAACATGCCAATTTCTTGGTTTTCAAAGAAACAAAATTATATTGCATTATCTACCACTGAAGTCGAATACATTTCAGCTGGTAGTTGATGTGCACAAGTTTTATGGTTGAAACAACAACTTTTTGATTATGGAATTGAAGTGGGTACCATTCCTATCAAGTGTGACAATACTAGTGCTATTTGTCTCACTAAAAATCCCATCCATCACTTTAGAACTAAGCACATTGAAATAAGACATCACTTCATTAGAGACCATGTCACTAAGGAAGATGTAGTTCTAGAATTTGTTGATACTTTGCACCAATTAGCGGATATCTTTACAAAACCTTTAGACAAGGAACAATTTTGGACACTTAGGAGAGAATTAGGTTTGACCAATCTATCTTCACTGAGTGTTTAAAATAATTTTAGCACTTTTAATAATAAATGAAAAATGCTTATAATATTATTTTTGATTGCATTCATTGCTATAGTTAGGGGGAGTTTATGATTCTTGATGAAAAATTAATTTTATGTTCAAATATCGTTTAAAGATTAATTGAATTGTTTGAACATGATTAATTTTCAATATATGAATTGCCAATACCACTAGAGGAAATTAATTTAGCATTTTAGATGTTTAAAATCGGATTTTAGCATTTTGGTGCAGAGGGAATCGATCCCCCCTTGAGGGAACTGATTCCCCCTTTGAAGGGGAACCGATTCCCCCCACAGGGGAATCAATACCCCCCCTAGGGTTCTGGTTTTAACACGGGCAGAACCCAATATTTGCTCAAACCCTCTCTTATTCCTTCACGTCGTTTCTTCCCTCTACTCTCTCAAATCTCCATTCTTGCCTCAAATCAACGTTTTTAATCGGAATTCATTTCAAATATCATCCTCTAAACCTGTTGGAATCATAAAAAACGTGCAAACTTCATCTAATCTCACTCAAATCCAAAATCATTCAAGGTATTTTTCCAAAACTTCTTTTTATCAATTTATGAACATATAACTAGTTTTAATTAGTTCTAGGTTGAATTTTTGATCGGGCATTGATTATTTAGTGATTAGAAACTAGATATTATAACTAATTTCATCAAAACACAAGATTTTTTCAAAATTTTCTAAAGTTTCGAAATAAAAAAATATTAATTTTCAAATTATTGGTTTTGATTAAATTATGTGTTATTAAAAACTATACATATATTGTTTCTCAAAACCATATTTTCAAAAGTTTTTCAAAAACTTTGCCCATTAGGATTGATTTAGAGAACCTTGAAATATTGAGGACTCAATTGAGTTTTGGGATTGATTGAATTGCATACATGTGTTTTCTAAATTGCAGGTTATCAATTCTATTTCGATTTCCTAAACATGTCCAATCCTAAACGTGCTAGGTCTTCATCTAGTTCACACCAACCGTCAACCAAATCCACCTCCAAATCCTTCTTCTATTCCAATTTCTAATCCTAATCCCATTGATCCTAACTTGACTATCCAAAATTCGTGTTTCAATAATCCTGGTCCTAGAAATCATCGTTTTTGGTATTATCAATATTTTGACTCTTACAAAATCCAGGAAGAACGTATTCCTTCTCGTCAAGCTATGTTAGCTATCAATTTTAAATATCTTCCTCTTTTACAAGAGTGGAAATTTGATAAACTCTTTGACCTTGAACCCATCGTTTACCATCAATTGTTCGTATTTTCTATTCTAATGTTGTTTGTGTTAAAAACCAAACTGAAACCGAAACCATAGGAATTCGTTCCTACCTTCTAGGACAATTCTTATATATTGACTTGGCTTACACAGCCAATACATTCGGATTAGATAATGATGATATTTCAAATGAAAAACAGGTTTTAGGATCTCGTTATAAAAGAAGGGATAGTGCAAGTGTCCTAGACCTTCATGAACGTTTTCTTCATCTAATGATTTCTTGGTGGTTTCGACCATCCGGAGGTCGTTATTCTACTCTTAGAGCCTTAGATCTTTGGTGGTTACATTGTTTCGAAAACAATATTAAAATCAACCTACCTCAGATTATTTTTGCTGAAATTGTTGAAACCGTAAATCTTGTTCCTAACAAAAAATTTTGTTCATCTCTTGTTTACGGTTGCATTTTGAGTAATATATTTTCCAAAGCTGGGCTTAGAGTCGGTCTAGATGCCTTTTTTCCCCTTAAGAAACAAATTAACCTTCTTTCCTTAACGAGAGCGGGATGGATTAAGGATAAGGAAACCGGTGAATGGGTTCGATCTTCTGCAAATACTCCGGGAGCTAGTTCTTCACAAGCTCCACCCGAAGTTGACGAAGATCTCGAGCTTGAGCAATTAATGCGAGACATCGATGAAGCCGAAGATGAGCCTGAGCAGCCCAAAGAGCAAGCACAACAAACGCATCCAATGCCTCCATATTTCCAATCCTTTATGGAGACATTCGATTTTCGATACGCTACTATGGATTCGCGCTTTACTTCTATAGAGTCCCATTTATCCACAATGGGAGCTCAACAATTAGAAATCTTCGGAAATGCGTGCAAATAATGAAGCAACCAACGCACGTATTAATGACCTCACTAACGAAATGGCCGCTATGCGAGCTCGTTTTCCTCCTCCTGATCCGGATATGTGATTCAATGTTTTGCTTTGAACTCCAAACTTATTGTTTTAACATTTTGAATATTTTGGAATGTTTGAATTTGTGGATTGATTGACTTTGAATTTGTTTGGATTTATGAATGGTTAGAAATTATCTATTTGGTGTGATTAAATTTATTCATTATTTACTTCATGATTAGATATATGACCAATTTTGCCATTTCACATTAATTATGAAACTAATGGCTAACGTTTCTCTTGCTTGTGATCTTAGCAGCTAACGAGAGCGGGATGGATTAAGGATAAGGAAACCGGTGAATGGGTTCGATCTTCTGCAAATACTCCGGGAGCTAGTTCTTCACAAGCTCCACCCGAAGTTGACGAAGATCTCGAGCTTGAGCAATTAATACGAGACATCGATGAAGCCGAAGATGAGCCTGAGCAGCCCAAAGCAAGCACAAACACATCCAATGCCTCCATATTTCCAATCCTTTATGGAGACATTCGATTTTCGATACGCTACTATGGATTCGCGCTTTACTTCTATAGAGTCCCATTTATCCACATGGGAGCTCAACAATTAGAAATTCTTCGGGAAATGCGTGCAAATAATGAAGCAACCAACGCACTTATTAATGACATCACTAACGAAATGGCCGCTATGCGGCTCGTTTTCCTCCTCCTGATCCGGATATGTGATTCATGTTTTGCTTTGAACTCCAAACTTATTGTTTTAATATTTTGAATATTTTGGAATTTTGAATTTGTGGATTGATTGACTTGAATTTGTTTGGATTTATGAGGTTAGAATTATCTATTTTGGTGTGATTAAATTTATTCATTATTTACTTCATGATTAGATATACAACCAATTTTGCCATTTCACATTAATTATGAAACTAATGGCTAACGTTTCTCTTGCTTGTGATCTTAGCAGCTTATATTATATATAATCAATTTGCTAAATGATTTCAAAACCTTGTTTAAATTCTTTAAAATGTCTTTTTGATTTAACAAAAGGGGGAGAAATGTTAAAGTGTTTTTAATGATAAATGAGAGAAGTGTTAAAGTAAGGGGGAGTAATTTCAAAACTTGATTTCAAAATCTTAAAATTACTAAAATGTTTTGTTATATCAAAAAGGGGGAGATTGTTGAAAACATTTTGATATTTCGATATAACAAATTAAATTAAATGAATTTAAGATTTTCCAAATGATTTTCTAAGTATATTCGATAGAATTATTCGAATATCAAAACATTACTCCAAATCTTTCAAAGATCATTTTAATCCTTACTCAAGTGTAAAATTAAGTTTTAATCTTAAAACAATTTCAAAATAATTTTACAAAGTATTTCGAACCATTTCAAGCCAAAAATTCCATATTGCTCAGAGGGAACCGATTCCCCCTAAGGGGTGGTACCGATTCCCCCTGATGGTTTGGCTCTGAGAATTCCAGTATGCTCGGAGGAACCGATTCCCCCCCAGGGGGTACCGATTCCCCCCTTGTATAACGGTCGAAATATTGAATTTTACACTTAACCGATTCCCCATAGGGTACCGATTCCCCCCACGCTCCAAACTGTTTTATTAATTGTTTTCACACTAAAACGGCTATATTATTTTCTCTAATTATCCCCAACGTTCAGAAGTGATTCAAGGTATTTAAGCAAGCTTAGAAGCCATTGATCAATAACAAGAAACATCAAGCAATTAGAATCAAGAGAAAATCAAAGAGAAAGCATCAACCTCAAGTTTGAGCATTTCAAGCCTATTTTTCATTCAATATTCATTTTGCTTTCAAGAACACTTATTGTGCTCAATTGTATTATTTAAGCAAGCTTAGAAGCCATTGATCATAACAAGAACATCAAGCAATTAGAATCAAGAAAAATCAAAGAGAAAGCATCAACCTCAAGTTTGAGCATTTCAAGCCTATTTTTCATTCAATATTCTTTTGCTTTCAAGAACACTTATTGTGCTCAATTGTATTTATTCTTGAGTGTTCTTTCTTTGTTCTAGAATTGTGCAAACATATTTGCCTTGTGAGGTTTTTTCTTGTAAGTTTGCAAATTTGAATTTCTCTTTGAGAAAAGAGTGTTCTCAAGAATTGGGGTATATTCTTGAGGGAGTTGTAAGGTTATCTCTTTCGCCTCAAAAGAAAGAACAAATTAGTGAATTTGTTGGAAAATCCTTAGTATGGATAGCTAAGGTAGTGGACGTAGACTTTGGTTGATAAAGTCGAACCACTCTAAATCGTTGTGCAATTTCTTTCAATTTTCTGCAAAAGCTTCCACCAAAATTTTTATTGCCAATTCACCCCCTCTTGGCCGATTCAGTCAATCGATTAACTCAACACAACTGCTTCTACATCAGCTATGTTTCTCTCAGACTGTTTCGGTTAACGGTTATCCTATCTTCATGAGCTGGATGAAATGGATAATATTTGGAAGTTATTTTTTTTACATAATTTTATTTCTATATAATTTTTCAATGATTTATCTCCCAAATTATCAACTATCAACTTAATAAAGGTATGTTATTCTCTAAGTTAGTGATGATATATAGTTTATAGCTCGTTTGTTTAATAAATTATTTTACAATTTGTAGAATGAAATCATCTAATGTTGATCATGGTTGGATAGATTTGTGTTTTGGAGGGTCATGGGAGAATGTTCATATGGTGCCAAGCAAAAGGAAATCAAAATCGCAATAAATCTCAATCACAACCGACTTCACCTTTTGGGTCATATTAACTTAGGTGATTTTTAAATGCAAACGTTGTATTATGTGTATTTTATGTGTGAATGCATTAGACATTCATTTTTAACTTGAGTTTGAACATTGCTATGATCTGTTCAGTTGTTATCACTTATCAGATTTTTTGTTGCGATTGTTGCTAAAAGTCAAATTCGCGTTGCGATTGTTGCGAAAGTCAAATAAGAAATGCGAAATCGCAACGCCAATTTGACTTTTGCGTTGCGAATTTGTACCTTCAACAGGTCTTTTTTGCCTTCAACATAATGCAGATTGAAATTTAAAACAACAAATCAACTTTTACAAATCAACTTTTACAAATCAATTAAACAAGCAAAAAATAATTCTTATTTACACATCAATTAAACAAATCAACTTTTACAAATAAATTAAACAAGCAAAAAATAATTCTTATTTCCTCATCAATTAAACAAATCAACTTTTACAAATCAATGTAAAATTCAATTAAACAAGCAAAAAAAGTGTACCTCAGACAGTTGTTTATGCGATTGTTGAAATTCAGTGTTGCAAATT
Source organism: Hibiscus syriacus (assembly GCF_006381635.1). NCBI lineage: Eukaryota > Viridiplantae > Streptophyta > Magnoliopsida > Malvales > Malvaceae > Hibiscus > Hibiscus syriacus. The sequence goes on along the minus strand of NW_024062536.1, from coordinate 164,099 downwards.
TGGAAATCGCGTTGCAAATTTGACTTCTATGTTGCGAATTTGGAAAATTGCAATGTGATTTACATATTCGCGTTACGAATTTGGAAACTGGGTTGCGAAATTGGAGTTCGCGTTGCGAATTTGTTGGTCATTTTCGTAAATCCAAAAAAAATTGGTTAAAATCGTATATTATAAGGCATTTTCGGTCACTGAGGTTATTTTCTCTTTAAGGATATAACCTTTTGTAACAAATGACAGAAAAAAGGAAAGTGAAAAATAATTGTAGTTTTAATTTAAGTAATAATTTTAAATTTTTTAAAATAATTTCATGTATATATTTCTAACTCAATTTATTTTTTTAAAAATTTCATTTATTTCTAATTAAATTAAATTGAATTAAAAAATATATAAAATATTTAATGAAAATTTAAAAATTATTACTTAAGTTAAAAAATTTAATTTAATAATTATATATAATTTTTTTGTCAACTTTCTAAAACAATTTAAATTTTTTAAAATTATTTTTGAGTTTATATATATATATATATATGAAATTATTAATAAAAATTTTAAAATTATTACTTATGTTAAAAAAATAATTTGATAATTATATATATAAATTATTGTTAATTTTATCAAATAATTTTTTTAAAATAATTTCCTATGTTTTAATAATAAAATTAAATTGATATATATATATATATGTGTGTGTGTGTGAGTGTGAAATTATTAATAAAAATTAAAATTATTACTTAAGTTAAAAAAAATTAATTTAATGATTATATATAAATTATTGTTAATTTATTAATTAATAAAATAAATTGAGTCTATATATATATGAAATTATTAAAAATTGTTAAAGTTATTACTTTTTTTAACTTTTTTTTTCCCATTCGTTACAGTATGTTATATTTGACATGTTGCATTATAATAGAGTAGTGAATCTATCTTAATGGTTTGGGCATTGATATATGATCCTAACGACTCAAGTTTGATTCTCATTCTTCCCCTTTTGTGCGCTTATTTCTTTTCTATTACTTATTTTTCATAGAATTCGATGTGACATGTGTCATCATCTAATTGAGTGGAAAACAAAATAATTTATTAAATTGTAAAATATCATTCATTTATGTTATGACAAATGTCACAATCAAATTAAAGGATTAAATTTATTAAAATTAAATTAAAATTAGGATTAAATTGATAAAATATTCAAGTATTGAGATTAAATGTATAATTACGTCAATTTTATTAATTGTCACGTCAATACTTCTATCAACTGTTGATGAAAAATGATTTGATTGACAACAATTAAATAGTTTGGTGATTTGATTGAAAATTAATTTTGAAAGATCGATAATGAAAGTAAAAGGGCTAAATAGTTAAGTGATCAATGATATTTTTTACTCTAATATTTTTTATGCTTTTGGCTAAATTGTAATTGTATCTATCAATTATTCGTGCATTTATACTTGGATCAATTAATTTTCTTTATAATTTATCACTCAATTAATTCAGACATGCCATTTTAATCACTCACATATGATGTGGGGTTTTTTTAATTAGTACATTAATAAATTTAACTTTTAATATTTATACACTGATTAATTTGATCATGATTTAAAAAAAAATCAACATTCATTTGATTTATCAATTTGATCTTAATTTTATATTTTAAAAACTTAAAAATTTTAAAAATATATATAATTAAAAATTATAAAAATTAGAAAGAGAAAGTAATATATATATATATATATATTACTTATCGATACAATTTTATTTTCAATAAAAAATCACCATTATAGCACCCACGTCTACCCTTTTCACATCGTTGAGTTTGTGAGTGCTACATTTGATTTGAAGTGACCCTAAACTTTACAACTCCAATGACATGATTACTAAAATTGTTAAAACAATTTATATCCAATTATATGAACATAAAAGTTATAAAAGTGAAACTCCTTTATTTGAAAATTGAGTACATAAATAAAAAATTTATATGACTCGTTGATCGACAGGTATATGCAACTGCAATAGGTGCAAGCGTACACTCGTTGATTGCAAAATAGTGATAGTCTTTCGGTTAAGGATGTCGAACCCATAGAGAACAAAGTTAATGATTTTATTATTGCTAGATCTAACTGTAAAAGGAAAGACAAAAATAAGAGTTGCATGAGTTGATTGTGAATGCGAATATTACGTCGACAGCACAAAAAGTAAATAAAAACTAAATCAATGGGAAGAATGGAACATTCATCATATCGCACACCACCAAAGCAAGCTTACCACAAGACAAAGTATTTTGATTGTTTATAAGTAAATCTCTTGCAAATATACTAAGCATGGCATTCATAGATATCTAAAACCCCCACTAAATCAAGTGTCATTCCCTCCCGGGCTCTACTCCTAGTTTAATGTGCTCATAACCTACCTAACAATCGTTGTTGTTAAAGCGACTCTAGTCATCAAGGATGCATCTAAAGCTATAACTGCAATGTTACTCTCATAAGCACTACGCTCCTTGATTCAATAGATTAACCAATAAAGGAAAACTTAATATGTATAACAAATCTAAAATATGTTCAAAGGATTTTCATCCACAAAAACACAAATAGCTTGTAATCAAAATATAATCAGAGTTCAACAATATCAAATCAAAGCAAATGATATCTATTTAAATGAAAAGAGAAGATCCTTGTAGCTCGGTTGCTCAGTGATGTTGTTCTTGTAGTCTACGTCGGTGGTGATTGATCGTCTGAGTTGCTCTGGGAGAGGTTTAGCACATCATGACCATGGTTGTTGTAATACCCATAACTCGTATACGTCTCGGAATACGAGTTAAAGATGTTATATTAACATTACATACATTCCTTGTAAATAAATGCTTAAAATTTTGTTTCATTGTAAAACATCATTTTATCAACTTTAAATCTATTTAATTAACTGTATATATATTCATAAAGAAATAATTTATTATTCAAACAAAGCGATTTTAGATAACAATTAAGAAGTTCAGTGTTGTTTAATAAACTCTAATAAACTGCCTAAACACTGGTTAATTTGAAAACTATTTTAAAACATAATATATATACACTATTCATGCATAAATTCGAACATAAATAAAACTAACCATAATGAAATGATCCTAGTTTACTATTACAAACCATATTAAATTAATTCGATAAAGAAAACCAACTTATACAATATACATGCCGCTAAAAGTCAAAAGAACATCGAAGATATCTTACTGATACTGATAATAGATATGATCTCTAAAAAGATGCTCGTGAGGCTCCTCACTTCACGTCATTTTCTCTATTAGAACCTACACATGAAAATCATCAAACATTAAGTAAAACTTAGTGAGGGAGTAATAACTCAAGGTGAGAATGAACAAATAAAATAACATAAATACGTTAAATCATTTAAAAGTAGCTCAAATGAAATCTTTAAACTTTCAAACCAATTTATTCAAGCCATTCCTTCATCAGAAACCTGAAAATCATCATTATCTCATGACTTTATTAAAATCATGATAAACATTATCAGATAAAATAATCATGTCATATTTCTTTCCATTCAGACATTTTTCTTAACTTTCATATATCATTTTCATAGCCCAATGTATATTTAAGAGAATGCAAGGTACATAAGTCAAACATAATGTGTGTACTGAGCACCAACGGTGCTAATCATCATCATCATCATCATTATAGGATGCACTCCAAGTGAAAATCCTATCATATGCACCAACGTGCCATTCATAATGTACATGAATGTACCATAAATTTACTTTATTTTACTCAACTTAATGTCATGCCAAGTGTACCTAAAATTCTTAACGCAACATACAATGAGCTTTCATATCATATCACATCATATCATATTCATTTAATAATCAACATTTTCAAATCAGAATCATTTTCATTTCATCATCATAAAAATAACACTTTGGGTAGTTCATACCCTAAAACCATTCATAAAACCTTTATATAAACAATATAGAAATAATCCATAAATAATGTAAACAAGTGCTACTTACTTAAGATTTAACTATTCTATCACTAAAGTAGGAGTCCCACACTTCCCTAATCCTCTACTAAGGACCTTTCCATGAGTACACCTCTGTTGATTCTCTAACCATAATGACTATAACTGATGTGTATGCTATAAATGCAACACATAACACATTGTTAGTATTTGGTCTCACATAACCATCAGATACTAGTTAGCTAAGGGAACCCGATAATCATATAGCATAGGTAAAATTCCCACTAAGTTGTTGAATGATCTTCTGGTCTCACATAGAAATCATGTAGATCATAGAGGGGAACTCTATCATCATATATCATCGAATATAATTTCCACTAAACTAAAGCATTAGCTCAATCTCACACAGTCGTCATGCTAAGTTCTAAGGATATTTATTGTACTGAGTTCATACAATTATGAATACATATATAAGGGCTTAAGAACACAAAATAATTATAATACCCCATGAGGGCGATTGAGGTAGCCTAGCTACACACACCACTAACAACGCCCCACTCTGGTAAATGAGGTAGCCTCGCCACACAGTAGCATAGCTAGGGATACTAAGTAAGGTAATCTCCTCATTAACTATTATCTTGCACGTCCTCTTATCTAGAACATTACACATGGGCTCATTAGTTTATTATATATGTTAGTCTATTAAGTCGTTATATTTTGGGCATTTAACACTGAAGTGCTCTTTTGTTATTTCTGTCTTTAAGGAGGTCTTTATGTGTTTCATGATTTTATGACAACTATTGATTCTACTGTTCACTTGATATATTACTTGCTAGCTTGATACCTGACTAAGTTTCATTATGGGTAGCGTCACTCTAACATCTTTCATCATGTTCTTCCTCAATTTACCCTTGAATTGGAGGGATAACGTACGTCCATGGTTTAGTGACATTCTCATAGTACATGATTCTATTATTACGTAATCTGGTTAGTTTATCATATATCTTGTTGGTACATCCATTACAATGATTCTTCATTCTTAGCGACTTGATACATGCTTGACTGAAGCTGTTTGGATGTGTTATGCCTCATATGGTTACTTCGGTCATACCCTACTCCTACGAGTGTTTCTAAACCCCTTTTTAGCCATTTATGTCCTTCACAGAATAAATTCCACATTACAGGTCATTCTTGACTCTTAAGGGCCTTAACAAAGTCGAATCTAACCATCCAAAATGAGTAGTTTCAATACCCTACATGTAGTATTGATCCCTTATAGTAAGTATCAATACGTCTATGAATATTGATACCAAAAATAACTTCTGTTTGCTAAAACAAATAGCCCAGTATCGATACTAGGTACCCTTAGTATCGATACCAGAGGGGCAGTATCAGTATTGTACCCCTTAATATCGATACTCCTTGCTAAAGTTACCCAAAATTCGTCTCAATTCATCTAGTATCGATATCATTCATCCAACATCGATACTTGAACCCACAACTACCTTGTTTAAGCTAAAAAGACACCCAAAAATCATCCTAATAGTTTTAATTTGATCCAAAATCATGTTTTAAAGCTCAGGGAAGCTACTTAGGGTCATAAAGTACCATAAAAATACATCAAAAACGTAATCTATAATATGAATCAAGCATAAACCCTAAAAATCTCAAATACTTAAATCATAACAAATCTTTATACTTATAAAAGCCTTAACACCACAAAGGATTAGAAATACACTACCTTGATGCTAGAATCTCGAAATAAAGCTCATTTCTTAGCCACACTCATTTCCTCTAGGATTTGGTTGCTTAACCCCCTACTTTCTTTAGCATACAAAGAACCCAAGCCTGTGAATCATCAAAACAAGTTGCTAGAGGGATTAGAGACAATTTTGAAGCTTAAAATGAGCATAAAAGGACTCAAATAACTTACCCTTAGCTATGACACTTGAAGAGGAAGAAAAAGAAGAAGAGAATGAAGAAAATGAAGAGAAGAATATTAAATGATATATAAAAGCTCTAATCTTTTTAAAAAATGGGAAAATTACATTATTGGTCCTTTCTTATCTTTCTTATACGAAAAAAATCCCTTTTTATGATCAATTGGGCTCAATTCACAACTAATTAAGCCCACACTCGACCCAACGTTTTTAATCAAAACCTCCACACAGTCTACTTACCTATCGGGTAAACCCAAAACTACTAACCTAGAATTTAGGATGTTACACTAACTCAAAATCTTGAATTGTCATATTACCCTACTTCAGATATATGAATTCATGTTTTATCTCTTTTAGATATTAAGTGCCAACAAACTGGCTCCGAAAAGCCTTTCAGAAAAACTCATACATCAGTTGATCCCTCAGAGTAGTCATCTTAACTGAATTCCACCAACTTAGGGCATCATATTTCAGCAAAGAAACGACTGCATGAAGTCTATGTCCCTTAAGATAGTCCATTTCATCAAGAAGACACTTAGTCTCCTCAATCCATTACTCCCCAACAGAGGAGGATGCTTGAGTAAGCCCTCTATAATACTTTACTCCATTATTTCTTGGATATTTTAAATGTGTTTACATGTTTATTAGGATCATTCTTTATCAACTTTAGAGCCAGGAAGCAACTTCCAATGTGTTAGACATGTTAGATCGCTTGTATGGTAAAAGTTTCAATTATTTTGTTGATTTTCGCTATGCTTTGAAATTATAATTTTTCCTCTATTTTGGATGCGTTTGTGATAGTATAATATGTTCTTTAAGGTTTTTTATGATTCATTTCTCAAGTAAAAATTGGTGCATCAACTATCGAAAATAAATATATAGAGTTTAGAATTGATATTGTGCTTGGATCTCCATAAAGGTGAGTGACTTTTCATTCTTGGATGTTAAATGTCATCAATGCTAAATAAGGGCTTATTTAAGGGTAATTCCTTATATTAAGACCCTATGATAAATGTATTCTTGTTATGATTGGTGCATTGTTGTTGATATGTTCTTTGGGAATCACTATTACACTTGATGCATAGCTATTTTGTACAAATATGAATCATAATATATGTTATGGATGAGTCGAAAGTATCGTTGTACAAAGAGATGAGTTGAGAAACATCTCTATCCAATATAGGTTAATCATGAAAACCAACGTGAGTAGTGTTTAAAATTTTGAATCAAATTTTTTTACGTAAAACTAGGGGTGGTAACGGAGCGTGGCGGGGACGATTTTGCAAAACTCAATTCCCCAACACTTTCAAGTACACTTTTGGGGAATCTCCAGCATGTGTTTCAGTGATTTTTTGTCCTCATACCTATCCCTATAGGTTTCGATTAATCCTCATCCCTAAAAAATAAACAAACATTTTTGAAATCAATGAAACACCTAAAACTTGTATGATATATCATATTATCTTAAACTGGTCTCTATCTATAATATGAAAGTTTCAAACATTAATATTCATCTAACACTCAATGTATATGTACAATCTTAACCACTTTGAATCTTAACAAATCAATGTATATTAAATGAGAAAAGATCTAAACTTCAATTTTAGTTCATTTGAGATATAATAGTGGCAACACATAATCTCACAATCTTATCATATATAATTTTTATTAAAATATATATTAAGGGTATATAGGTAAATGATTATAAATATATTTTTTAAAATTTTGTAAAATATCAAGGATCCCTATGGATATTTTTTGGGGATCCCCACAGTTATTCACATGGGTACGGTTCGGTTATCCCCACAGTTCGAATATAGGAAGCTAAACGGTCGGGAATAGCTTCAAACCAGGGCTTTTGATTTGTTTCAGTTTTGGGTTTGGAACCCAACCACCGGTGGTGGTGATTGGGAAGTGAGGTCGTTGGTTAGGGAGTGAAGTCACCGGTTAGAGTGTGATGGTTTCCATCTCGGTGGCCGACGTGAGAAACGCCTCCTAGGTGCGGTGGTCGATTGTGTATGTGAAGCTTTGGGAGCTTCTCGGTCGGATTAAAAATGGGGGGTGAAGTCGTTCGGTTGGTCCTCCTTCGGTCAAGGTCGAGGTCACCGACCTGGTAGCCGGCGTGCGAGGGCCGATTTACGGTGGCTGACATTCGATTTGGGGCCCTGAAAATAGCAGTCACGCGTAGAGCATAAAGGAAAATGGGGGAGAGTCTACTTAGTATTTTTGGGTTAATCACGTATAAGCCCCCTGTATTTTAGTTCTTTTGCACTCCAGTCACTTATTTTTTTATTTATTTTGAATATGCATGCAAATTTTACTAACTTTTAATTTGATCACTATTCTACTATGTTATTTATTTCGAACTACTAACTTTTATTTTATTGCATATTAACTATTGAATTTTATTTTATTGCATTCTAACATTGTTTATTTATTTATTTATTGTTTCTATTATTCGATTCGACCTTGTGGTGACCAGATCCGGGGTATGATCTGAATTATTATGGTTCAGACTATGCTAACTACTAACTTTTATTTATTGCACTTTAATCATTGTTATTTATTTATTTATTGTTTCTAATATTCGATTCGACCTTGTGGTGACCCGATTCGAATTATGATCCACATTATTATGGTTCGGACTCTGTTAACTACTAACTTTTATTTTATTGCACTTTAACCATTGTTATTTATTTATTTATTGTTTCTAATATTCGATTAGACCTTGTGGTGACCCGATCTGGGGTATGATCCGTATTATTATGGTTCGGACTCTATTAACTACTGGCTTTTATTTTATTGCATTCTAACCATTGTTTATTTATTTATTATTTCTAATATTTGATTCGACCTTGTAGTGACCCGATCCGGGGTATGATCCGCATTATTATAGTTCGGACTCTGCTAACCGCTAACTTTTCTAACAACTAACCTTTCTAACCGCTAATTACTAATTGTTAACATTTTATTTATTTGTTTGTTTTATTTCATATTCGAACCATGTACGACCTTGCGACAATTCACCCCGGGGTATGACTCGCCTCATTTATGGTACAGGATACTTTTATTTTATTGCACTTTAACCATTGTTATTTATTTATTTATGTTTCTAATATTCGATTAGACCTTGTGGTGACCGATCTGGGGTATGATCCGTATTATTAGGTTCGGACTCTATTAACTACTGGCTTTTATTTTATTGCATTCTAACCATTGTTTATTTATTTATTATTTCTAATTTTGATTCGACCTTGTAGTGACCCGATCCGGGGTATGATCCGCATTATTATAGTTCGGACTCTGCTAACCGCTAACTTTTCTAACAACTAACCTTTCTAACCGCTAATTACTAATTGTAACATTTTATTATTTGTTTGTTTTATTTCATTCGAACCATGTACGACCTTGCGACAATTCACCCCGGGGTATGACTCGCCTCATTTATGGTACAGGATACATAATAAAATTCGATATTAACATTTTATTGCATTTTATTTCTGCTATTTAACTTTATGCACTTTGAAATTTATGTTTTTTATTTACTTTATTTAATTTTAGTATTTACATTTTATTTGCTTTAATGTTCTAATCGTTTATTTATGTCTCTTTATTTTTCAGTACTTTAATTTATTCGTTTAATTATTGTGTTTTATTATATTTTTATTTTACTTCTATAATTTAATTTTTGCTTAGTTAGATTTTATTTCCTTACATTTTTACCATGTAAGGATATTATATATTTATTCGTATTATTTATGTATGTATATATTCTTTGTTCTTGGGAATTGATTTCGAACGATCATACAAAATGTTTCTGTCATTCATTTTTTATGCTTTTTCACTCTAATATTTTCAATAACACTTATTTGTAGAATGGGCGTGGAAAACATTACTTGGTCGAAGTAGTGTGATTTGATACAACATTCGAACGAAATGTGAACTTGAAATAAATCAAATTTATTTTACTAATTAATTCGTTTTTATTTCTAATTCAAATAATACAATGCATTTTTTATATAGTAATTCAATTTATATTTGATTTATGTTTTTTTGATAAATCGAGGAGGGGATATTCTTTTTAGGCAATAAATAGAAGAGATAGCCTTCCTGTAGAAGGATAAGCAAATCTCGATATTTCTTTTCGAATTAAAGGATTTTCCCTAATAAATAATTCGAAGTAAATTAATTAAACTTTAATAAATGGATTATTTTCTAACTTTATATTTGATTTATAATTTCCACTACCGCGACAATATATAAGCGACTAAGTACCAATTTTTGGGCGTGTGGGGGGTGCTTACCTTTCCCTACGCGTAATCGACTCTCGAATCCAAAAAATGAATCTTTGATAACGCATACCAATTTTTGTCTTAAAACAATTTTTTCTTAAAATTGTTTTAAAAGAAGTTTTTAGGTATTCGACATACCTAGCCCAAAGGTCGATGCCTACTCTCATTCAATTTAATACAAATTAATTCAAAAATCCCAAATCTTTCAAATATAGTCATAATTATTTTTTTAAACTTAATTGTTTTTAAAAAAATGGTTATGGCATATAGAGTTTCCGAAATTATTTTGAACAAATAATTAATGTTAGAATTATTATATCGTCTAAGGTTTAAAAAGAAGAGAACTTAACCCGGTTGTTAGAGTAGGTAGGTTGACTCATAAGTGCAATCACCCATTTTATCCGCCTTTTAGTATTAACATTATCAAATAAATAAAATGTAAATATATAAACCATTTATAAATAAAACCCAAAAAATATTCCAATTACTCAGATTCATCAGAATTAGGGTTTATCCTAGTATTCTAAAATGATCATCATCGTCAATAATCCTCAATCGTCAATCTACCATCGCGTTTAGTGCATGTAATACCCAAATATCAAGTTAATGATTTTATTGAAAAGATTTAAAATTTGAGGATTTATTTAAATAAATGATAAAAGATGAGAAAATGATTTGAAATAATGTTTGAGACTAGGTTGTAACAATAGATGAATAAAGAAGGCATTTTGGTCATTTAAAGGGAAATGAATTTAATATTCATTTTAATAAGGTATTAAAGTATGGAAAAGGGAAGGAAAAGGGAAAAACCTAAGTTATTTTCTCTCATTATTTCCTGTGGAAGAGTTCTCCTCCATAGCCAAAGGTAAAGTTCCATATGACAAGTTTTTCCTTTCTTTTTTTTGTTTGTTTTTGAAATATTGAGCATCATAGAGGGTTAAGGAAGGATGAAATAAGATTAAAACTAAGAGATGATGAAATAATTGAGATTTAAGAAAATGAATTTTTGAATGCTATGTTAGAATATGAGTTTTTATTGATGTTTACTAGTATATTTGATTTGTCAAAGAAGTAAATAAATGATTAGAAGCATTGGTTGGGATTAAGAACATGTTAGAAAAAGTGGTATGATTCTTAGATGGAAATGTTCTTGGAAGATTTTATATGTTTTAATAAGCTAAATGAAGGAAAGTTGGTATGGATAAGTAAAGAAGAATTTAATAATATTTTTGGGAGTAAACATAAGGAAAATTGACCAAATTTGGGTAAGAATAGGGCTGAAAAATGAAAAATCTGGGTAAGGGTATCGGTACTGACAGAATAGTACTGATACTATAAACTTCAAATTGGAAGAATCAGTTGAACAATATCGATATTGATGCAATTAGTATCAATACTGAGAGGGGGTATCGATACTATTGAGAAGGTATCGATAATTGATTACCAAATGCATAAATGGTACCGATACTGTAAGGGAGTATCGGTACCATAGTATAGAAGTATCGATATCATGGTAGGGGTACCGATACTATTGAGACAGAAATTATAAGATAAGCTGAAATTGTTATAGAAATTTAAATAATAGTACATGTGAATATTATTAAAGTATAAATGTTAGGGAATATACTAACATTTAGTGTGTTATATGTCTTTAATGGATACTTATGTAGATCGTAATCAAACTCTCGAGTCCAGCAAAACGAAAGGCAAAGATAAAGTAGCTGAGTAGTCATATTTGTGTTTTGGATATAATAGCGAGGCAAGCCTGGTGATAGCATTTACTATGTACCTATATGTTACGATAGTCATAGATGTATGATTGATTGATAAATATATGGTGATTACCAAATGGTACTGAGTGTGCAAAAAGTTAAGAAATTCATAATTAGTTTATGAATTTCCGTATGGGCACTTTATGTGCAAAAACTAAGAAATTCATAATAAGTTTATGAATTTCCGTATGGGCACTTTGTGTGAAAAACTAAGAAATTCATAATAAGTTTATGAATTTCCGTATGGGCACTTTGCGTGCAAAAGTAAGAAATTCATAATGAGTTTATGAATTTTCGTATGGGCACTTTGTGTGCAAAAGCTAAGAAATTCATAATGAGTTTATGAATTTCTGTATGGGCACTTTGTGTGCAAAAGCTAAGAAATTCATAATGAGTTTATGAATTTCCGTATGGGCACTTTGTGTGCAAAAGCTAAGAAATTCATAATGAGTTTATGAATTTTCGTATGGGCACTTTGTGTGAAAAACTAAGAAATTCATAATAAGTTTATGAATTTCGTATGGGCACTTTGTGTGCAAAAGCTAAGAAATTCATAATGAGTTTATGAATTTTCGTATGGGCACTTTGTGTGCAAAAGCTAAGAAATTCATAATGTGTTTATGAATCTTCGTATACGCACTTTGTGTGCAAAAGCAAAGAAATTCATAATGAGTTTATGAATTTCCGTATGGGCACTTTGTGTGCAAAACTAAGAAATTCACAATAAGTTTATGAATTTATGTATGGGAACTTTGTGTGCAAAACTAAGAAATTCATAATAAGTTTATGAATTTTCGTATGGACACTTTGTGTGCAAAAGCTAAGAAATTCATAATGAGTTTATGAATTTCTGTATGGGCACTTTGTGTGCAAACTAAGAAATTCATAATAAGTTTATGAATTTCCGTATGGGCACTCTGTGTGCAAAACTAAGAAATTCATAATAAGTTTATGAATTTCCGTATTGGTAGTGTGTACCTACATAAATTATAATAAGTTTGTGAATTACCGTATTGACACTACGTGTGCAAACTCTAGAGTTTATAATGAATTGAAAGAGTTAATTGATATTATGAATAATTATTAAAGTATAAATTGTTCTAAAATAAAAGACTGATGCCTAACTGATTATAAGTTTGTTAAGAATAAATGTTAAGTTTTATGGACCTAATAGAGTTATTTGTAGAAGGTAATTTGTGAAAATGATTTTCTACCCATTTCCTACTTTAATAAATTATTATTTAAAATTGAGATTCATTCTTGAGAACTTGGAAAATTGTCAAGTTCGTAATGATAGAAAAAAGAGTAAATTTCTTTACTAGTGCAATTTTTAGCATTAATTGATATGAAGTTATTGCTACAAAGTTGTCAAGTCTTCTTATTAAATAAGGTGGATAATTAGACTTTCATAGTTGAGATAAAATATGTTTCAACTGCACGAGAATATTTTATATAGATCCGAAAAAGTTACACGGATTACCTCGAGAAGGAAATGAAATATTTTAAAATAAAAGTACTGTATTTAACTTAATCTCGAGTGAGATAATAACAGTAAATCCTAGCGGGTCATAGTACAAGTGTGAGTTGGACAGTTAGTAAACATTTAATAAAGATTCAAGGGGCTATGTTTTCGGTGGATCTGATGGAATTGTCATTTGATGAGTTAAAATAATATTGAGTATAAGTTGTTTGTCTCCATATACAATTAATTCAGAAGGATGCAGAGGGTATGGAAATTATAGTTTTTGAAGAGAAAGTAAAATCATCGCTCAATGTGATATCGATAATGATGGTGAAGAAAATGATGTCAGAAAGATATATATATATATATAGTTTTTGTGGTTAAAGTGATAGATACTCAATTAATTAAAGTAGAATTGCCAGATAATTTTACAAAATTGGGTATTTATAGATGTCTTTTCAGATAAATTTATTGAGTTACCTCCAGATCGAGAGGTGTAATTCAAGGTTGATGGTTATTAAGGTATTGAACATGTTTCTTTGATTTAGTATCAAATGATTTAAGTGAGTCAAGAGAATTAGGGACTCGATTATAAAAGTTGTTTGATCAAAGTTTTATCAGCCTGAATATTTCATATTGGGAAGTAATTGTGTTGTTAGAAAAAGAAAGATAAATCTATATGGTTATGCATATATTTTTTACAGTTAAATAAGACTTTTCGAGAGAATAACTTGTATGCCAAACTATACCAATGTGAAATTCTGGTTAGCAGGGATGACTTTCTTTGGTCAGGTTGTTTTAGCATACGGTATAAGAAGAGATCCTAAGAAAACTCATGCTGTAGTAATTGTAAACTCCCAAAGAATGATCTGGAAGTTTGGATTTCTTTGAGAGCTTGCTAGTTGCTATCGAAGGTTAGTGGAAAAACTTTTAGGCGTTAGCCTTGCTGCTAACCAAGTTTTTAAAAAAATATATGTCTTTTGTAGAATGGAAAAGGGTCAAGAGAGTTTTGAAAGGCTAAAGAGGATGATAATAGAGACATCAGTGTTTATAGAACTTGAGTTGGGTAAAGATTTTGTGGTTTTACTGATGCATCTATCAATGGTTTAGAAGCGTGCTTATGCAAAAAGGTAAGGTTGTGGCATATGCCTCGATAAATTTAAAGACTCATAAGAGGAATTATCTACGATGATTTAGAGTCGGCAATAGTCAAGTTGCCTTAAAAGATTTGACATTATTATCTGTATAGTGAGCGATGCTAATTACAAAAGCCTAAAATACTAGTGGAATTGAAGAGAGTGAACCTAAGACAGAAAATATGGACAGAACCTTTAACGGTGTATGAAGTGATCATTGATTATCTTCCAGGAAAGGCCAATGTTGTTGTGGTGGTACTTGCTTAGAACCTTTTTCAGTTTTGCGAGCTATGAATGTGCAATTAGCGTTGAATAAAAACGATACTGTAAAATGAATTAAAGATGACATCGATATTTTATTAGAGCTAATAATAGAATTATAAAGGAAATATGAAAAAAAATTTAATAAGAATTTTATAAGTAAAAAATGAAGACATTAAGGACTTTTGATTTCAGGTTCGACGGATGTTCGTATTATCGTGGTAATTTTATATTCCCGACGATTAAGAATTTAGAAAGATATTCTTGTTGAGGCATTAAGTCTGTTAACTATGCATTCAGGTGGAAACAAGAGGTACCAAGATTTAAAGAGTCGGTTGTGGCCTGGTTTGAAAAGAGTCATCATAAAAATTTTAGCAAAATGTCTGACGTACTATAGAGAAAAAGTTGAACATTAAGTATCTTCTAATTTGTTTCAATCAATCTCGATTCATGAATGAAAGAAATGGATTATAAAATGAAAGTTACCCAAGATAATTTTTTTAAGATCGCTTCCGATTGACAAAAGTCTTATGCTGATCTAAAGAGAAAAGTGATTTAATAGCAAGAAGGTGATAAAGTTTTTTCTGAAAGTATCACTTTGGAAGGAAGTATTGCGGCTTGGACCGAGTCCGATAATTATTGAACCTTATGAGACTTTATCAGTTAGCTTTTATCTACCGAAATGGACAAGACCTATAATGTTTTTCATGTGTCGTTTCTTATTAATTACCAATCAGATCCATCACATTTTCTTACATTGGGGAAAATAAAGATTCGATCAGATTTGATTTATGAAAAATAACCAATATGGATTTGGACTCGAGAAATCAAGAAAATGCATAACAAAATGATTTCTATAGTTGAAGTACTATGGTAAAAGCATAAAGTCTTTAAATTCGAGGACGAATTTTCTTAAGGAGGGGAGAATTGTAATACCCCATATATAAGGTCAGTGACTTTATTGAAAAGATTTAAAATTTAAGAATTTATTTGAATAAATAATAAAAGATGAGAAAATAATTTGAAATAGTGTTTGAGACTAAGTTGTAACGATAGATTAATAAAGAGGGCATTTTGGTCCTTTAAAGGGAAATTAATTTAATATCCATTTTAATAAGGTATTAAAGTATGGAAAAGGGGAAAAAGGGGAAAAGGGGAAAAACCTAAGTTATCTTCTCTCCTTTCTTTCCCGTGGAAGAGCTCTCCTCCATAGCCAAAGATAAAGTTCTATATGACAATTTTTTCCTTTCGTTTTTGGTTTGTTTTTGAAATATTGAGCATCATAGAGGGTTAAGGAAAGATGAAATAAGATTAAAACTAAGAGAAGGATGAAATAATTGAGATTTATGAAAATGAGTTTTTGAATGATATGTTAGAATATGAGTTTTTATTGATGTTTACTAGTATATTTGACTTGTCAAAGAAGTAAATAAGAGATTAGAAGCATTGTTGGGATTAAGAACACGTTAGAAAAAGTGGTATGAATCTTAGATGGAAATGTTCTTGGAAGATTTTAGATGTTTTAATAAGCTAAATGAAGGAAAGTTAGTATGGATAAGTAAAGAAGAATTTAATAGTATTGTTAGGAGTAAACATAGGAAATTTGACCAAATTTGGGTAAGAATCGGGCTGAAAATGAAAAATCTGGGTAAGGGTATCAGTACTGACAGAACAGTACTGATACTATAGCCTTAAAATTGGAAGAATCAGCTGAATAGTATCGATATTGATGCAATTGGTATCGATACTGAAAGGGGGGGTATTGATACTATGGAGAAGGTATCGATACCATTGATTACATAATGTAGAAATGGTAAATGGTATCGATATTGTAAGGGAGTATCAGTACCACAATGTAGAAGTATCAATACCATGGTAGGGTACCGATACTATTGAGACAAAAATTATAAGATACGCTGAAATTGTTATAGAAATTTAAATAATAGTACTTATGAATATTATTAAAGTATAAATGTTAGGAATATACTAACATTTAGTATGATATATGTCTTTAATGGATACTTATGTAGATCGTAATCAAACTCTCGAGTCCAACAAAACGAAAGTCAAAGATAAAGTAGATGAGTAGCAAGATTTACGTTTTGGATATAATAGCGAGACAAGTCGGGTGAGTGCATTTACTATGTACCTATATGTTACGATAGTCATAGATGTATGATTGATTGATATATGTATGGTGATTACCAAATGACACTAAGTGTGCAAAAAGTTAAGAAATTCATAATTAGTTTATGAATTTTTTATGAGCACTTTGTGTGCAAAAACTAAGAAAATCATACTAAGTTTATGAATTTTCGTATGGGCACTTTGTGTGTAAAACTAAGAAATTCATAATAAGTTTATGAATTTCCGTATGGGCACTTTGTGTGCAAAACTAAGAAATTCATAATAAGTTTATGAATTTCCTTATGGACACTTTGTGTGCAAAAGCTAAGAAATTCATAATTAGTTTATGAATTTCCGTATGGGCACTTTGTGTGCAAAACTAAGAAATTCATAATGAGTTTATGAATTTCCGTATGGGCACTTTGTGTGCAAAAGCTAAGAAATTCATAATGAGTTTATGAATTTCCGTATGGGTACTTTGTGTCCAAAAGCTAAGAAATTCATAATGAATTTATGAATTTCCGTATGGACACTTTGTGTGCAAAACTAAGAAATTCATAATAAGTTTATGAATTTTCATATGAGCACTTTGTGTGCAAAACTAAGAAATTCATAATAAGTTTATGAATTTCGTATGTGCACTTTGTGTGCAAAAGCTAAGAAATTCATAATGAGTTTATGAATTTCTGTATGGGCACTTTGTGTGCAAACTAAGAAATTCATAATAAGTTTATGAATTTCTGTATGGGCACTTTGTGTGCAAAACTAAGAAATTCATAATAAGTTTATGAATTTCGTATTGGTAGTGGGTGTGCAACCCACGTAAATATGTATTTAAAACAAAGAAATTGATCTAGAATGTATTTAAAGTGATAACTTTGGGAAATATGTTTCAACAACTGTTTTCTTGTTATATAAAAATGTTTTCAGTTTTAAATTTCACTAAAAAGTTTTAAGGGTTTTAAATGAAAAACTGTTTGAAAAGTGATGTGACATCTATATCTCGTGTATGAAAAGATATACGGGAGATGGGTGTTACAGTGCACCCATCAACCCCTAAGTTTCCCACGCGACGTTTTGTGTTCTCTCAACCAAAAACGCGCATGGGCTTAGTCCCTTTTCTACATCAGAATCACCAAGCCATGGTCCCCTAATTCTTTTATGCAGCGATGACAACTACTAGCAAGCATCAATATAACCTTCCTCACTTTATCAACCGCCATACAAGCAAAAACAAAGGAAACAAGAGAGTTACAAAATATTGCAACACGATTGAAAGTCGTTTGGCTTCCAATTAGAGCTTTTTTCATATCATTCCTTTTGTAACCTTGCAAAGGGTTTAAAAAATCCCAAAAAATAACATGTAAACGATTGACAATCCCAAAATCGATGCGAAATAATAAAAAACCAGAGTTCTTTTAAAAGTACTTTTTGTATTTTATTTTGGATTACAATAGCCTTTTCTAACTAATTTTCTAAACAAAAGGGGTTGGGTTTAGACGTTTAACTTGAGTTTTGGGCTACATGAAAGGATCTCTTAGACCTCTTCTCTTGTTCATTAGAAGTCTAGTCATTTGGAGCAAAAAAAAAGTAACGTTCGGTCGTTGGTGAATAGGAAGATGAAGGGTTGGGTTCATTTTAGGAAAGTTATGGGCTATTTTGTTTGTTTCTAGGCTTTGCTTTGGGTCTAGGAAGGAGAATCGAAGGGTTTAGGCTACTTTGGGACTTTGTTTGGGCTTACCCACCACTATAGGTGGCGGCTGTAATAATGGATCTATGTCGATGTACAACGATTGATGTGGTGGCTGAGGTTTTGATGAGGGGTTACAACCGAACAAAGAGAAGAGGGAGTTGAGAGAACAAAGTAAAAAGAATAAAATATTTGTTTGGATTAAGGAGAAATTAACCAAAATTGAAAAAAAAGAGTTTTTAATTAGGGTTTAATGGGTAATTACGAATCAGTCTCTCTACTTTTAGCATTTTTTTAGTTTTCCTCTCTATTTCTCTAACTATTTTATTATTTCGAATTTAGCGTACTAACTTCTAACTTATTAAAAAGACCCTACAACCTCACAATCGGTGACCCATACTGGGTATGATCCATGTTATTAGGGATGGCAAAAAAACCCGAACCCGACGGGGAAAACCGAAAACCGAATTAAACGGGTCGGGTTCGGGGATGATAAACGGGGACGGGGAAAACCCATTTATTTTAAACGGGGACGGGGACAGGTTTGGTAATCCCTGCCCCGATTACCCGATTACCTGCCCCGATACCCGACCCGATAAATATTAAAAATAATTATATATATATATATAATATTAATAAATTTAATTTAAATAAAAAATATATATTTATATATTTAATTTAAATATATATATATATATACCCGGCCCGATTCTCGACCCAATACCCGGCCCAATACCCGTTTAAATAACCGTTTATGCTAAACGGAGATACCCGTTTCCCCGCGGTTTTCCCCGATTACCCGACGGGGACCCCGTTTAAATCCCCGTGGTTTTTTAAACGGGGACGGGTACTGGTTTTTTAAACGGGGATGGGGACGGGGGGACCAATACCCGGCCCGAACCCGGCCCGTTGCCATCCCTACATGTTATCCATGGTCCATATAAAATTATTAAAACGAACCTCTTAATTTTATTTTATGCAATTTTTTTATTTAAATTTCATCACTTTAAATTCTAGTATTTCTAATTTCTCCCCTTTAATTTCCAATATTTTAATTTTAGTCCTTTATTTTTGCCATTTACTTTCTACTCTATTTTATTTTTGTCCTTTGATTTGTCTGCTTTACATTTTAGTCACTAATTCTGGTTGGCTTCTATTTTTTGTTATTTGACATTTGGCACCTTATTTTGACAGTTTTCATTTTAGTCCAGTATAATCCTTATAGTTTTATTGCCATTCCAGTGCCTATATTGTATGACATCTTTATTTTATGCCCTAATTTCTGCCATCTTTACTACTGTACGACTAAAGTTACTATTTTTCTCATTTTAGTCCCTTTACCTATTTTGATTGCTTTTAATTTTTGCTTGTAATTTTTCATGCTTTCTAATTTAGTCTTAGAATAAGTTTCTTGACTTTAGATTAAACCTTTAGATTTCTTTTAATTTAGTCCTTAAACTTAGTCCTTTAAATTAGGTGAACTTTTAAAATGGTCCCCACTACTGCTTGGGGTCCCAAATTAATTATTTGATTAAATAAATTACTAAAATTGGTTAGGTTTTAATATTAGAGCATTTACATTAGGTTTAATTTCAGTGTACTTTTAATTTAGGTGAATTTTTAATTTGATCATTGCCTTTTGCCTAAGGTTCCATTTTAATTATTCAATTTAATAAGGTGTTAAAAGTTATTAAGATTTAATATTAGATCCTTCACCTTTGGTTTAACTTCACTTTAGTCCTTTAATGTAAGGGAATTTTCAATTTGGTCCTCATGTTTTTGCTCGAGGTTTCATTTTAATTATTCAAATCAATAAATTGTTTAAAAATTTAGATTTTAATATTAGAGCCTTTACCTTAGGTTTAATTTTACCTTAGTCTTTAATTTGGATGAATTTTTTAATTTGGTCCTTGCCTTTTTTTTCCTGAGGTTCCATTTTAATTATTTGATTCAATAAACTATTAAAATTTGTCAGGTTTTAATATTAGAGCCTTCACCTTAGGTTTAATTTCACCATAGTCCTTGATTTTAGGCAAAATTTTAATTTGATCCATGCCTTTTTGCCCGAGGTTCAATTTTAATTATTCAATTCAATAAAATTGTAAAAATTCATTAGATTTTACTATTAAAGCCTAAATTTTTAGGTTTAGCCCTTTTAAGTTCTTTAAAATTCATAATTTGATATTTTAGCTAGAGAGAAGGCTTAACTCACCTAGTATAATTAGGTTTAATGATGTTGAAATAAGTCTTTAAGAGGAAAATGAAGCACTAAGAAAGAAAATAGTTGAAATGGAAGGTTCTAATTTGATTCACATGTTAGCCATGAAGATTATTCAAGAAGAGAATGAGGCCTTGAAATTTAAAATAAATAAATTAGAGAGTAGTCTCCAAGAATGCAATGAGCGTATCTTCTCTCTCGAAGAAAATAAGCCTCTAAGTAATAATGAATTAAATGATCTACTTTGATGATTTGGAGAGATGATTCAGACTCAACATGAGTCAATGCTGAGGCCAAAGGCTTAGGGTCAAGATCTTGCTTGACAAGTCTTTGCTACGGGGAAGGAAGTAGAAACTGTGAGGATTTTTGTAGTGCTAGAGTCTGATGGAGGACACATTATCTGGCTACTCACATAAGTTGAACAACTAGGAGATAGGGCTAGATTTTATTTTTAATAATTGATTTTCACTTTCCCAATGTACTAAGACATTGTTGATTTTTCAAGAGTTGTTTAATGAACAATTATTTTGATCAATACCTCTTCCATACATTCATTTTTGCATTTCATTTGATTCATTTATGCTTACACATTTTAAGAATCACGTGTTAAAACATTCATTCATTTATTCAATAAAACATCAAATAATATGGAAGGTTTTTGATCATACTGATCACCCCACTAATAGTTGCACTCGTATGGCACAAGAAAGATGACCAAAGAGATGGATGAAAGATTAGCCTACGTTGAAAAAGAGCAGAAGGACATGCAAGAAGAAGTAAGAAGCAAATTGGCTAAAATTGAGGTTAATATTACAAGCTTACAACTCAATATGCTGAAGAAGATTAAGGAGATGTTCAAGAAGTATGCGACCGCTTGAAAAAAGTATTACTCGACCTCAAGTTTTCTTCACCACTAACAACCTACCACCTCATCAATATGGAACATCATTTCATATCGATTACCCTACCGCGTTTGGGGTAAAGCTGAAGGAATTTCATGTTGATAATGAGATCACAAACTTGAATGAAATATCTGAAAAAGAAAGATCCAACAAAGAATTCACTCAACAACTAAAGAATATTGAAGAGAGTGAATTTTGTTAAAGTGGTTGAGTCGTTTATTGGGTTTGACGCTAAAGAGTTAAGTCTGGTTTCTGATTTGGTTATTCCACCAAAGTTTAAAGTTATGGATTTTAAAAGTATGACGAGACCATTTGCCCTTTATCTCAAAAGAATAGTTCGTAATCTCTGCAGGAGTGCAACTGCAGTTGATCATCTAGTTGTTGTATCTTGGGAGACAGATTACCAATGTTCTCAAGCACCATAAGAGTGGCCAAAATTTGTCTTAAAGAAACTGTGTAGTAGCATGCCTCAACTTGTTTCCAATATGTTAATCTATCAAAAATCATGTTTTTATTTCTTAACGAAATTTATTTCTTTTTAATTTCCAAAAGAAAATTTAAAAGTTTTGATTGAAGAATTAAGAGTGAAGCATGATGAACCAACAACATTATTTTGTGATAGTCAAGCAACACTTTAAATATCTACCAATCTGATGTTCCTTGAGACAATGAAGTATATTGAGATTAATTGTAATTTTATTCTTGAGAAAATTCAGAAAGGTATAGTACAAACACATCATATATTAACCAAGGACCAACAAGCAGACGCGTTGACAAAATGTTTAGAGATAAAACAACATGAATATTTAATAATCGACTTGAAAATGAAAGATGTATATCATTCATCAACTTGAAAGGAGAGTGTTACAGGTCTGATAGTTAATTAACTTGCTTAGTTGGTTAGTAATTGATTAGTTGAGGGTTAGTTTGTTGATATTGTATATAAAAGGTGATAAGAGTTTGTTGTATAACAGAAAATATAATGAATTTTTTTAAACTCTAGTATGATACTTTCTTCTCCTTAAACAACGTTCACAAACAAATCTTCTATATTCATTTTCCGACACCCGTTTGAACACATGATGTCGCCAAGGGTCATTTCTAAAATTTATTAATTTTAATACTTTTTTAGAAATTTTAAGAATTTTAATAAATATTTAATAATTTTCTTTAGAATATTTATAAATTTAGTGTGACAAAATCACATGATGTTATGTGATTGTAATATCTCAGTCAACATTATTAAGATTTAATTATCAAAATTGGTTAAATGATTAATCAATTTCTTGGTTTGAGAGGGTAATTGATTTAATTTTTCAGTTTGAAAGGTTAATTAGGTGTAAAACAATTAAGGACTTAATTAATTTTTTTAAAGAGTTTGAAGACTTTAAGCACTTTCATACCTTAATTTTTAATTTAAAATAAAATAAATTATTCATTTTAACTTAATTGAATTTGATCAAATACACACTTTAGTTAAACAAATAAATATTTTGTTAATTTATTTTAGGTGGGTAATATAAATCCAATATAAAGTTAAATATTATGTATAGACATTATGCATAAAAAAGAATATTAATTAGATGGCGATGTAATTTTAAGTCTGAATTAAATGATCTCAATGATTAATAAATTTATTATTATTCTTTAAGATATTAAATTTAAACAAGTGCTAAGTATATAAAAATATGAACGTTCAAATAGTTACAAATTAAATAAACTTTAAGCCCATAAATTAAATAAGCATTTCTGGTTCATCTTAGCCCATTCACTTCCACGAAGAAGTAGACACAACCCGGCCTGCTTATAGACCCTCTACCCGGATCCAATTGGGACTCGGGAGGGAAAACCCAATTTAAAAGAACCGAAACCCTAATTTTGTTAGAAAGGAGTTTCGACGGAGAGCTTTTATGTATGTTACTTTTTTCCTCTCTTTTTTCTCTAATGATGAGCGTATATTGAGTTCTTTTTGTTAATGTTTTGATGTTTGAAATTCGCAGTGTCTAGTCAGTGCTCGAGGTTTGCAATGGCCGACAGTTCCTTCAGTTCTTCGGGTTCGTTTCTTTGATTATTACTTTTTGCTTTGCTTTTATAGTTTATATCAGATCTGAATTGAAATTTTGGAATTTATTTAGTATTTTACTTGACATTATAACAGTCAACATTGGGTTAGCAGAGTTGTGTCATTTTCTTTTTCATATTATATTTTCAATCATTTTCGTGACATAGGTTTGATAGTTTCAGTATCTTCGTTTTCTTTGATGCTCTTGTTTTTTTCATCTGCTTAAACTAACCATTTGTTGTTTTTGTTTTGGATTGAATTTGTAATTCTCAGGAGGGTTTGGGACTTCACCTCTGTTTGGAGCCAGCACGGGATCCTCTCTATTTTCATCATCGACTTCTGCTACTACTAGCCCTTTTAGTTTTGTTTCTTCGTCATCATCAGCTTCTACCGCTACTACAGCTACAATTCCATCTTTTTCGGGCATTTTCTCATCAAGTTCAGCATCTGCATCGCCTTTTGCTGCTTCAGGGTTCTCTTTCCCGGGCGGTTCACCGTTATCTACGAGCAGTGCAAGTTCCACCCCAACAACAGCTGCTGCTTCTACTTCTTCAAGCTCTTCGGGATTCTCTTTTGGTTCATCTTCTTCCTTCGGGTTTGGCAACCCAGTTTCATCATCATCCCCAGCGTCCTTATTCTCAGGTTCAGCCTTTTGAAATCTACTTCTTTCTTGTCTCTGCATAATTGCCCTTACGCTAACAGTTTTTTTTCTTCGTTTGCTGTTTCTCAGAAAAGGTTGGGGCTTCTCCATCCACGTTTGGAGCCAGCAGTGGTTCATCCCTATTTTCATCTTCACCTGCACCTACTGCTACTATCACTTTTGGTTCATCCTCATCTTCATTGTCAGCAACAACCCCAGTTTTTTCAAGCTTCATATCATCGAGCTCAGCTTCAAATTCAACCACTTCACCTTTATCTGCTCCGACAGGGTTCTCCTCCCTTGGCACTTCATCTTTTTCAAAGAGCATTGAAAGTTCAACATCAACAGCAGCCTCTACTTCAACACCTTCGGTTACAGCTGTTCCTTCATCAAGTTCATCAGGCTTCTCTTTTGCCCTCCCTTCTTCAGCCTCTCAACCTGCCTTTGGTTTTGGCAATGCAGCTTCCTCATCATCGTCAGTACCCACAGTCTCTGGTGCTGCCTTGTCTAAACCCACTTCTTTGTTGTCTCTGTTCCTTTTGCTCTCTGATCTGATAAATCTGACCAACTTATTTTTCTTCTTAATTTTGTAATTTTCAGGGACTTCATCCCCATTTGGAGGTAGCAGTGGTTCCCTTCTGTTTTCATCGTCACAGGGGCCAGCTACTGCTACTCCCAGTCCCACAACTGCTGCCACGATCTCTTTTGGTTCTTCTTTATCTTCAGCTTCTACTACTACAGTTGCAACTCCGTCTTTTCCAAGCTTATTATCATCAAGCTCAGCCTCTTCTACGGGATTCTCTTTTGGGGGTAGTTCACCATTTTTGAAGAGCACTGCCAGTTCAACAACAACAGAAACTGCAGCATCTTCTTTAGTAGCTGCTTCTTCATCAGGCTCTTCAAGCTTCTCATTTGCTCCACCTTCAGCTTCTCAACCTGCATTTGGATTTGTCAATGCAGTTTCATCATCACCTGCACCGACATTCTATGGTGCCGCTGTGTCAAAACCGTCTTCCTCGTCCTTTGGAACATCATCAGCGCCATTGTTTGCGATAGTTACCACAACTGCTTCTACCCCTGCATCAAGTACTACCGCTGCTTCAACTTTATCATTCCCTGCCTTCAACTTAAGTTCTTCATCTTCTGCTGCTACAGCTTCAACAGCTGCACCCGCTAGTTCAGCTTCAACATCAGCTGCTGTGAGTTCTTTAACTGGATTTGGTGTGACAAATGCAGCCACTACGTTTGGGAGTTCTGGTCCTTTCTCTGGCTTTTCTTTATCAACAAAACCATCCACTCCTGCTTCGACCTCACGAGCACAATCCACCGTCAGTGCTCCTGCATTCAGTGAGTCTTCCTATAAACTGTAATATTCTGGGTTTGCTTGTTACCAGTAATGCTTTTCATCTTTTTGTTTTTGTTTTTGTGAATGTGTATGTGTCTTATATTTTGCCTAATAGTAATTATTAAGGCCTTCCTCTAAATTTATTTCATCCCTCGACCTGCTGCTTCGTAGAATTCTAAAGGGCCTAGCCCTAGATCAAGTAATGCTGGGTTAAAGTTGTCATGCAAATGTAATTCTGATCCTGCAGGTCTTACTGCTTCCAGTTCTGCTGCTTCAACAACTACTATTACTACTACTGCTGCCCAAACATCATCAGCACTCATTGTTGCTTCAAGCAGTGGGTATGTTTAGGTTTCTTTTTGGTGGCTTTATGTTTTATCCCTTCTCTGGTATTCATTTAACCCAGTGTTGTCAAGGTACGCCCCTAGGCTTACCTGTGCTTTAGCATTATGCAACAAAAGCAGCACAAACCCTCTCAGGCCGGGCCCATTTGAACAGGCATACTGTAGTGTACCTAGGCTAGGCAAGCTTTTTTTGTAAGGCGATGGACATAAAAACCTGCTTGATTAATTTTCTCCGTAATTTCTTTCATTTTTTCACTTTATTTTTTATTTGATATACCTTTACTAGCAAGGAAATGATAATACCGAACCCTATACTTTGTAATATTTGATCATTCAACAGCTAACATTGACCATAAGTAAATCATGCATACTGACCAATAAAACAATTGCATGTTTTGTCGATAAACTATACTCTGGTTTTTTATATATACCCTAATCTTTATATTTTAAAAATTAGAAAGATACATATAGATATTATATTACAAAAACTAATATATGTATACATGTCGCGCTTTACTTCACTCAGGCTAGTACTTTTTCCGCCTTCTGCCTGAGGCAATATAAGGGCTTAAGCACCTGGCGCCCTTAGTGAAATTGCTTTAACCATATCCCCTTTTTTGTCAATATTAAATTCTTATGTATTAGCTTCCAGTCCTTCGTCTTTGAAATGTTATTTAGAAAAATATTTTATTGGATTTTACACCCATCATTTCTCCCTTCCGTAGCTTTCCCTAGTTTTTCCTTGACATCACTTGTTTTCAAATTTTCTTGTCTCATATTGTTTAATGGACAAAGGTGAGGGCATTGGAAATGAATTTTGGGTGCCTAAGTTAGGAGTACAGATAGGGCTGGAACTCTTCATATTTTGCGCTTGAACTTGCATTTGGTGGAATTCATGAGGAGAGATGATTGTGATTGTTACTAGTTTGGTGGGTGCTAATTAAAACTGATCTGATTTTTGAAGGTTCTAGTGCTTGGAATAATTGTAGAGTCTTTTAATGTTTTAAACTATTAGAACCGTTCCTTTTTTTATCGGGTAGCATCCTTGTGTTTATTATTATATTTGCTGAATATTTCTTTTCTAAAAGTGGTGTTACTTCTATATTTTTAAGTTGTCTTAAATAAAAACGTTCTGAATTTCTTATTGAATCATTGAAATAGTTTTTGGTGTAACTTCTGTATGGTATCTCCACTTTTGTTTACTTTTCTTATAGGATGACATCAAGTGCCACTGCTGCAGTATCTACCTCCCCAAAGTTACCTTCTGAGATAACAGGAAAGACAGTGGAAGAGGTAATTTTGTTTCTATTTTAATATAAATTTTTTGATGTTAAATCATTCTTTTTCATGTCTTAATGTTTTCTCCCGATATTTCATGCTATGAGCATTTATACTAATTATACCAGTGGAAAAGGTTAGGTTATCTTTGTGTAGAAACATCGCTTTAGTTTTTGGGATAAACCAAAGCATAACAAAGAGGAAAATGGTATATTAATATTCACAATGTATCTGGAAGAATTAAGAATTCAAAATGTGGGACTGGATGTATGTGATACATATCACAAGCACATGCAACAACAAAGCATATTGTCTGCCGCTTTCAAACCTTACCATCTTCATTCTCAAGTGTTCTTCAAATTTCACTTTGGAGGAAGAAATATGAACAGTCTTTTTACCTTTTTAGTGGATTCAAGATGTATATTTCATCTTGTCCTCATCTACATTCTAATTTATGGTTGTCATTGAGATGATGAGACTTTCTTTTGCGGGCTGCAGATCATCAAGGAATGGAATGTTGAACTTCAAGAACGTACTGGGAAATTTCGAAAGCAGGCCAGTGCAATAGCTGAGTGGGACAGGCGAATCTTGCAGAATCGTGATGTTCTTCTTAGGCTTGAGGTACTACTATATTGTATTGTGAGGTAGCTTTCCTGTTAGTGTTATTTGTATGCCTTATCAACAAGGGATTTATATCAGAGTCTACCAAGGTTTATACATTATCCTATTTTTCTGCAATTTATTGTTTAATATGTTTTTGTATATTTCTCTTCTAATTCTAAACATCAATTCAGATAGAAGTGGCAAAAGTGGTTGAGACCCAAGCTAGCCTGGAGCGACAATTGGAGTTAATTGAGACTCATCAAAAAGAGGTATTTCATTGGTTTTTGCTGGTATACATTTTTCAAACTTTTAAACTTAATAGCACCAAGGGTACATGACATTTTGACTTTCACTAATGTCTTTTCTTGTAGGAATCTCTACATAACTACCAAAATTTATGTTGCTTAACCTCTGGATGAAACTTTTCACTCGCTTTGGATAGCAATGCTGTCCTAGTTCTAAGAGGATTTGTTTGTCATTAATGATTTTGCGATTATTATTGTTGCTTCCTTATGCTACTTTTATGTTTTGAACAATAAGGTAGCTAAGTTCTAAAGACTGCTGAAGCTTTTATACTTAACTTTGCATGTGAGTGTAGCTTCTTCACTGATCTACTTTATCAGTCAATTCTGTGTAAATTTGTTTTTGCCCAATATGCTTGAACTTTTCATAAATAAGATCACAGTGTATATTCAACTCCGCACCATTAGCTTTTATCAGTCGAAAGAAAGTATTGGGAACATTTTATTGATGATAAATGTTGAAGGCCTGCATGCATGATTGTCTTCTCATTCCAGGTGCTACTTGAGAGCTAAGTTCTCCTGTTTCTAGTGAATGTTTCCTCAATATTCGAATGCACAATCATAAATTTCCTGTCCAATTAAATATAGAGGAAGAAAAGTATTTCATGTACATTGTATTCATAAGGTTTCTGCGAAAATCATGGATGCTCATGATATAAAATTTTAGACTTGCCTTGTGTAATTATTGTATTAGCCATTGCTTTCCTTCTGAATATGATATTTAGATTGTTCGTTACTTAAATTTGTAATGTGATATAGTCAACCATTTTGTAAGTAATGTGAATATTATGTATGCCTGTCCTCCCTAGGTTGATACAGCTTTGCAAAGCATGGAAGAAGAAGCAGAACGTATTTATAAGGATGAGCGTGGATTGCTTCTTGATGATGAAACTGCGTCAACAAGGGATGCAATGTGAGAACAAGCTTGTTCTATGTTTTAACTTCTGTCCACTTTGCAATCTTATCCCATGCTTGGTCTGGTGTTCAAGTCAGCTTTGCTTTACATGTATTGAACGGGAGTTTATTCTTTCATCTTCGTTACAGGTTTGAGCAGGCTGAAAATGTAGAGAGGGAATTGGAGCATATGACAGAACAGATAAAGTCTATTATCAATACTGTAAACTCTAGTCAGGTAACTGTCGTTGGTGTTATGATCAGACTTGCTTTAAGTATCTTTTACAACATAAGCAGAAATGACAACTGCCCTCAAATATGTTTAGGGTGGGGAACTCGAGGCACTTGACGGAACTACTCCCCTAGATGTGGTGGTCAAAATCTTGAATAATCAACTAACATCTTTAATGTGGATTGACGAGAAGGTTAGTAATCTTTTCTCTGACCTCCATTAGTCACCTCAATTATGTGTGTTGGGTAATGCAGTTTTTAGGTTTGTAATTCGTGAAAAGCAGCAATGTTCATAATATAATCAGTGAACAGTTGGGCGTAAAAGTGGGGAATGCGTCTTTTATTCCCTATCTACTATCATTGAAATCATACGGTAGCCAAAATCACTACAGAAAATTATCCGTTCCTTGGATTTTGGTAGGAGTTGATGGTTTTCGGAAGCAAGAGCTTTGACTCATGTTAACTCGTTCATGTGTCAGGCTGAGGAATTTTCTGGTCGTATTCGAAAGCTTGCAGCACAGGGTAATGCGAGAGATGGGGAACTAACGGCTGCACCAAAATTTTGGATGTCCTGATCCTTCAGTTTGAAGGCTGCCCTGAAGTTGATGTTTAGTAACTTCAGAGGTAATATGGTTTATTTTTTCCCCATTTTTTGGCATAAGGTGGATGATGTAGAAGACGTTTGTGTAATTTCGGAGTTGGTCTAATGATTGTTACAATTAAGAAAAAAAATTGGGGTTAAAAGCCTGGATTTAGCTCTTATACAGCCTATCATTGGTCAATCCAACTATTCAACTTGTGAATGATGCCCAACTATTTTGCTCTCTCCCTATATGCACAAACATATACACACTTCCACTTAATGTAGTTTACATAATTTTTGACTTTTTGAAAAGTTCATATTTTAGCAATCTATTTTTGTGTTTCAACACGTTGATTATGTATGTCGAGTTTTAGTTAATATAAAAATCTTTCCAATCTGTTGAATATATGTCGAACTATTATTTTAGATTGAGATGATAGAAATATTGCATTGATTTTAATTTCATGTGCACGATTAAGTATATTTATATGGATATATTTAATGGTTTGATCATTGTAATATATTAATAATTCAATAAGTATTTAAAATTACTTCAGTGGTTTTTGGGTGAAGTACACAAATGGTCTCTGATTATAGGATGTTATTTCATTGAGTCCTTTAACTATTAAAAGTTACAAAATAGTATAAGAGTTACTATTAGATAATATATTTGAATTATTAATATTATAGGCATCATAAATATAATATTAATAAAAATATATTAAATATTAAAGTACTATTAATTATTTAAATATATGTAACATCATTTAAATATTAAATTAAAAATAAAAATATTTAATAAATTCGCATTGCAAATAATTAATTATCTAATTAAAAATATGATACAAAGGATTTAAATAAAAAATCATTATTTAAGGGAGTATATTGTCCAGTTTGATTGGAATGAATAAATACCTAAAAAGAAATGGAGGGAATCACATTCCTACCATTTAGACCAAAAAGTGTAACTGTTGGTAATAATCTTTTCCATCCTTGTGGGAATCAATTCAAACCAAATATGAGAATAAGATTACAGAAAAGATCATAATGGTAATGGTCTTTTGTGAGAACTAAACACGCCCTTAAGTTACGGTTAAAAGTAATAATGTACGAGAGGGTTTGGACTCCAAAATACAACACTCAAGCTCTAGACAACGTACCTATGTTTCAGTTTTATTCCAAGGCTTGGGTTTATGAGAAAATTACATTAGTGGATTTATGAGACAAAGGAACCAACCCATTAGCCAAGTAGTTAAGTTGTTGGTGTTTCAGTGGTCAGCTTAGCTAGGAAGGTTTGACGCGCGAGATGCTTGAAGCATTCAATTGCATCCATGATAAATCCAGAGTTTTGAGTGCTGAATTCAATCGATAAGTTTGTAATTTTGTTATTTGAATTGTTTTGAACGATTGATTTTGAAGTTCAATTTTAGGGATGTGAAAAAGTGATCAAACCTGTAAAACTAATTGAAATCGACTCTAGTCAAAAGTACTTATAACCTGAGATGGAGATGATTTGAAATCGATTCGAGTCTGCACTAGTGTTGATATGAACCAAGTTGGACTTGATAATTTTGAAATGAACTTGACCTAAGAATGACCTAAACCTAAATTGAACATGATAATAGCATAAGAGAATCCAACATGCATCCGACCTGATATTAACCCGAATCCAATATTAACCTGATAAAAAATTCATATTACCTGACCTGTTATGAAACTGACATGTAATTGGCTCAACCTGTAAATGACACGACTTTGTTAGGATCATTGAAGCTCTATGATCAACCGAAAAATATGCCAAGAGGGGGTGAATTGGTCTTTAGAAAAATTTGGGTGTGAAGGAATAAAGATAGAAAAATTTGCACAATGATTTAGAGTGAATCGACTTTATCAACCAAAGTCTATATCCACTACCTTAGCTCCACACTAAGGATTTCTAACAAGTTCACTAATTTGTTCTTTCTTTTTTCTAGACTCAAGGTAACATTTACAAATCCCTAGTTTTTGAGAGACTAAACTAGAACCATTTCTCTTTTTATAAAGGATGACATTCGTATAAACAAGAAGACCTCTCTAGGTAGGTGTTTACAAATTTGAGCTTACAAGATTTGGTACAAAAGATATGCAGTTAAGCTCAGAACACTATGTACAAGAGAAAATGGAAAATAAAGAGTGAACACTTTTCTCTTGATCTCTTTTGCTTGGATAGGTGTTGTAACCTTCTTCAATGGTTCTTGATTTGTTTTTATATGATGGAATGAGTTGCTAATTGTTTCTAGCCATTGCGTTGATTTAGAACCGTTGTGGAATTAATTTGCTGCAAGACAAAACTGCTCAGTACAGGGAATATCAGTATTGCCTTTGTTGTATTTAAAAATATAGTCGTTAATAATCATTGGGCTAGACCAGTATCGATACTGGAGTTTTATAGTATCAGTACTATTACGTGTGTTAATGTACTATGCTATGGCACGTAAATATGTGCAAGTATACACAATCGAACAAGTAATATAGTAGTGATTGAGTATCATCTCCACAAGGATTGGAGGGTTTCCAAGCTAAGTTAATGCACTAACACTATAAATAATAATGTATAGATATATGGCGGTATGAACAATTGATGAGATGCTGTGGCAAAATAGGAAGTATGGAGTGTGAAATACTGTGGTAAATAGAGAAGTATTGTAAAAATATGTTATGGCAATTAAATTGAGAATCTGGCTATAAAATAAGATAACCTGACAACCTCACACAATCAAGCTACTATGGGGGATAAGTGGTAGGGTCTACTAAAGAATCCTATTCCTTGTCTTCTAGAGTGGTCCATCCCTTCCATGAGTGTACTGCTCGACAATGCTTGCTAAAAGTGTTCCTAGGCTATCTCTAGTAAGGAACCTAATAGTGAAAATGCTACGACAATACCTCTTAGCATGAACTACAACAAAATACTATAAACTAAGTCCTAATCCTTTTAGTCGTTGAAATCCTCTCTTTATCTCCAAGATGGATTAGGGCTTTGCTTCCCATCTTAGCCCCATTGCTCACATTGATCTCACCAAACTCTCTCGATATTAGGCATCAAACTTAGAAAATGGCTAACTCTCGAAATCTATTTACAATTCTAAGTAAATAAATATAATGGGAAAAACAAGCATATAACATGAAAATATTAAACATTCATTTCAACAAACACATAATCATCCAAAGCAAACCCACACCAAATAAGTTAGTTCATGGTGGGGTAAAAACCATCCACAAGAATATTATTTCTGTTACAAATTCACAAATGAATAAGAATGAAAAATAACAAAGGAGAAGAGAACTCTCCAATGTTGCTGTGAGCTTCTTGAAACCACCGCGAACCACCTTAGCAAGCTAGCTTCTCTCAAAGGCCTAGCTTGCTATCCCCTTGAAGTTTGGCTATGGAAGACACCAAGAAAGGAGGAAGAAAAAGAAAGAAAATGGAGAATTTGTTGCTGTTGTTGTCGCCTTTCCTCCCTCTCTTATCTCATATTCCCAAAAACTCCCTAAAATGTAGGGCATCCTTGTCTATTTATACTAAGGGAATTTTCTAGGGGTTTGTGCCAAAATTTCTTTTGTACCCTAAGTAACATTCCCTTCACATGAAGGGGTAGGTATGGCTAGTAGTGGGGCTCACAAGGGCAACTTAAAGAGGGAATAATGTGTGAACATGGTCAGCTGTAAACTCTCATAAAAATATCTCCATCCTTTTTTTTTCTTTTTTTACCCAGGAATGTCATCCAGGATACTGTAGCATTTCATCACAAAAACAACCAATAACCTAAATGCTGTACCACTTCTCCTTTAGCGCTATTCGTATGCACATCATCACAAAAACACTACCTTTCCCATTACACATCACCAGTTTCATAAATAAAATGCTGCAGCAAAACACCACCACCATATGCAACTATGTGAGCCTAAATGCAATTATAGCAACTAATTATGCTTTCAAACAACCAATAACCTAAGTAAAAATGCACAAAATATAACATTTTTATTGGGTTATCACTCCCCAAACTTAACTATTATTTGCCCTCAAGCAATGGATAGTAATTAGTAAAAGAAATGCTATAGCAAAGTTCAATCCAAGGCAATTGTAAGGTATAAAATTCAACCCTCATAAACAATTGGCTTCAACATGCTAGACAAGTTGAGAATTCAAGAACTATTCCCTAGAACAAGATCCTTTGCATGTTTGTGCGTGATTGTATCGAATCTATGCTTAACAAAGTTAAAAAATTCTAGGCAAGTTCTCTATTCTATTTTAGCATTTATTAAACCTTTAATCACATGTTTACTCCCATTTCCTTAAAATTAAAAAATATTTCACTACTAGGAGGGGAGTCAACCTATCACAACTACTTTCCTAGACTTGAAAATGAAGTAGATCAAACACCTCATTCCCTAGCCTATTGAGCAAAGTCATCCTATTGCTACTTTCATTCACTTATATGCTATAGCTGCATATCTTCATTAGACTCATCAATTGGAGAAGTCCACATTTGACCAGTAGTTTACTATAAACGATGCCTCGTCGGTGGTTTTGTAGTTTGTTGTGGCATTGGGGCAGGAGAGACCTCATCATTTATCTCATCATTTATGCTAGCAGTAAATGGGTCTTCTTCTTGAGTTGGTTCGACATCTATGGGGGCTTTACCCTTGTCCACATGTTTGGGAGTCTATGTTGCTAAAAAAATAATATTAAAATTAATAACCAAGAAATAATGTGAAAAAGAAAAAAATAAACAAAAAAATTGATATAGAAAAAATTAAAGAGGGAAGAGGGTTGAAAGGATGCAAACTATAAAAAATCCTGAATTGTTATAGTCTTTTTTCACGTTTGATTAGAGCACCAGTATAAACCAAAACGCTTCACACATATAACAGTTCCACTTTTAGTATATTTTTCTTAGGCATTCATTGTCTTTGATATATGTTCATTGTTCTTTGGCCTCTATCACAAGATTTATGGAAATCTTGGGTATCCTTAAAGAGTGTAGGCTAATAGAACTCAGATTGTAGGACCTTTGCAGTAATCCTTGTTCCTCCGAAGTGCTCTCCACATTAAGTTAAATGGAAGTGGTATAGGATCTCTTCTTGCTCTTCTTCAGGGACAAGTCTTTCAATCGTATGGTCAACACATTATGTGAAGAGGTAGGGGTCATCCCAATGGCAATAGCGAACATTCTGCATGAACTTGTTTTTTCCCTGGCTATTTAAATCAGGAGGCAAGATACCAATAACGAGAGAACTGGCAATGTTAGCATACCACGAAATTACTATGTAAAATAATAATTTCTCATTAGGAAATTCCTCATTAGTTTCTATTTTATTCCTTAGTTCTTTCATAATTTTTAGCCTAGAAAGATGCGCAACTACTTGGTTTTTAGTGCCTTTCAAATCAGTAATAGTCTAACCTAAAGCTTTTTTATGTTGAGCTAAAATATGAATCAAACTACTCTCTTACTCAGGCTTAAGATTACCAGCATTAAGCACAAACAAAGTCTTATTGCAACCCAAATGAACATGATTAAGGTGTGAAGGTAAGTGCTTAAGTTCTAAAGTGGGTGGGTGCTCAAGTGAGGGGTGAGGGCTTGTAGCTAGACCAGATATGCATTTCCATTGGAATTTCCTCATGCTCATCTTCGTCTTCTTCATAGAGCTTCAAGTAATCATCAATGTTCAAAAATTACTGCAAGAAAATTCCGATGCTTCCTCTTTCACAATAGATTTCACATATTAAAGCGATTGAGACTCCCCAGATCAACAACATATTTGAGAGTGTTAAGGACATTGATTGTTAACCCTTGGTCATCCACTCCTGCCGGTGGGGTTTATTTGCTGTGGCATTATTCTTTCTATCTTCATTGGTTTCGTTCATTAAGCCCTTAGCCTTGTTCTACATAGGAGGTGAATCCTCACACTCTTGAAACTCTTCATGTACAGTCTCTAGGGTGGGTTCATCAAGTTTTTATCCCCAACCTTATCTTTTTTTTTAATCTAGGTTCAACTACTTAGTGTGGGTTTACTACACTGCTATTTACCATGAGCCTTAGTGACTTCACTATCACTTAGGAGATTGCCTTGTGGGCGTACATGTAATGCTGTAGTAATTTAACCCACTTGAGTTTCCAAGGCTCTTAAAGATAAACTATGAGTCTGTAGCAATGCTTTTTGACTCTGTAATAATGCTCCTTGGATTTTAATATATGTGGTGTGATCTTGAAATAGAGCATTCATAGTCAACATGAAGTCTTGAGAGTAGCTTCTAAAAAGAGTTGGTGTTCGATGAAGATGTTGACCTCTTTTTGTTATTTCTCCATGACATATTTTGTTGAAAACCTGGGGGTTCAGTCAGATTTTGTTGGCTATTCAAACTATTGCATTGTTGGCTCCTTGATTCCCCCAAGAAAAATTATAATGCTGATGCCATCCTGGGTTGTAAGTGTTGGAGTAAGGGTTGTCATTGATCCTATTGAAGTTTCCCATGTAGTTGGTGGACTCGTGGTTATCAGGGCATTCACTCATATGATGATTTCCATATCAAAGTACATAAGAAAAGCTTGCAACCTTAACTTTTTTCACTTTGCTAGGGCGTTGAAGATTCTTCAACATGTTAGTAATGGTTGATAATTGAGCTGAGATAGAATCTTTAATATCTAGCTCAATTATCCCTTGAGTCTTTCTCCCTGTTCCTAGTCTTAAAAAAGCGAATTTGTAATCATTTTTTTCTATCCTATCAAGGAAGTCAAATGCTTCTTTGGGTGACTTGTCCAACAAATTACTATTTACTGAAGCATCTAACATCACTTTCGTTGGAGCATTTACGCCATGGTAGAACATGACAACTTGGGCCCAATTGTGGAATCAGTGGTTTATACACTTGCGTTAGAGTCCCTTGTATCTATCTCAACACTCATACATAGACTCGTTATTAGCTTGACGAAAGGAAGCAATGTCATTCCTAAGTTGATTGTTCATATTTGGTGGATTATGCCACAATAAAAAGATTTTACATAAGTATGTCCATGATTTTATTGAGTTGGAAGGTACTCCACTAAGCCATGCCCTCGCTCGATCTCTCAAATAATATGGAAATAACTTAAATTTAGAATATCTTCAGTCACACTTTGTTTTCGAAAGGAGTCACACACCTCAAAAAACGCACAAATATAAAGTCCACCACCAAACAGTCCAATCAAGTCCAACATGTCGAACATCACCGGATTGAGCTCAAAGTGGGCTTTTTGAATCTTTGGAGCTAAAATTACAGGGTTGATATCATCCAAATTGGGAGCTAAGTGGTCTTTAATAGTATGTGGACTAGCTAGAACTCCATCACTGAGATTTACGGCAATATTTAGATCTGTAGGATCCTCAACTTGGTTTTGAACTTCGTACATGGTTCTTTATGGGTTATGAAATAGTACAACACCTGGAAAATTCAAACAAAAATAACAAGTAAAACTATACAAAAAAAAAAAGAAATAAAATAGTGTAAAAACTAAACTTAAAATCACCAATTACCAATCCCAACAACGGTGCCAAAAAATTATTGCATGTGTGAATGTACTATGCTATGACACATAAATCTGTACAAGTATACACAATTGAACACTAATATAGTAGTGAGTGAGTATCGTTTCCACAGGGATTTCCAAGCTAAGTTAATACACTAACACTATAAATTCTAATGTATAAATATATAATGGTATAAACAATTGATGAACTGCTGTGGCAAAGTAGGAAGTATTGAGTGTAAAATGCTGTGACAAACAAAGAAGTAAAGTTAAAATATGGTATGGCAATTAAATTGAGAATCTGGGTATGAAATAAGATAACCTGACAACCTCACACAATCATGCTACAGTAAGGATAAATGGTAGGTCTACTAAAGAATCCTATGCCTTGTCTTCTAGAATGGTTCATGCCTTTCATGAGTGTAGTGCTCGACGAAGTTTGCTAAAAGTATTCCTAGGAAGTATCTAGTAAGGAACCGAATAGTGAAAATGCTATGGCAATACCTCTCAGCGTGAACTGTAACAAAAGAAAATCGACTAAGTCCTACTCTTTTTAGTCATTAAAATCCTCTCCTTATCTCCAAGGTGGATTAGGGCTTTGCTTCCCATCACAATCCCATTTCTCATGTTGATCTCACCTCTCTTGCTATTAGGCATTTAACTTAGAAAATGACTAACTCTCGAAAGCTCTTACAATTCTAAGTAAATAAATATAATGAGCAAAGCAAGTATATAACATGAAAAATATAAAACCATTTATTTCAACAAACATGTAATCATCCAAAGCAAACCCACACCAAATAGGTTAGTTCATGGTGGGGTACAAATCATCCACAAGAATAATTTGTTCCATTACAAAGTAACAAGTGAATAAGAGTGAAAAATAACAAAGGAGAAGAGAACTCCCCAATGTCGCAGTGAGTTTCTTGAAACGTCCGTGAATCGTCTTAGCAAGCTAGCTTCTGTCAAAGGCCTAGCTTGCTATCCCCTTGAAGCTTGGCTAAGGAGAACACCAATAAAGGAGGAAGAAAAGGAAAGAAGATGGAGAATTTGTTGCTGTAACCTTTCCTCCCTCTCTTATCTCATATTCCCAAAAACTCCCCTAAAATGTAGGGCATCCTTATGTATTTATACTAAGGGAATTTCCTAGGGTTTTGTGCCAGAATTCCCTTCACATGAAGGGGTAGGCACGACTTGTAGTGGGGTTCACAAGGGCAGCTAGCAGAGGGAATCACGTATGAAAGTGGTCAGCTTGTAGCTCTCATAAAAATATCTTATTTTTCATCTTTTCCTGCCCAGGAATGTCGTCCAAAATGTTGTAGCATTTCACCAAGTCTCCTCACTCAGTATGCTACGGCAAATCACCGTTTCTCCTTTAGCCTTATTCACCTGCACATCATCATAAAATCATGACCTTTCCCATTACGCATCATCAGTTTAATAAATAAATTGATGCAATAAAACACCACCACCATATACAACTATATGAGCCTAAATGAAACTATATGCAACTAAATGTGCTTTCAAATAACCAATAACCTAAGTAAAAAGCACAAAATATAGCCTTTTTATGGGGTTATGTGGTACTATTGTGTAAAGTAGTATCGAGACTCCTAAATTATTAGTAGAAATTTTACATTCTAGAATTTGAACAACTTGAAAAATAAAAGTTTGTATTGATACTACCAATGGAATATCGATACTTCTCCTACCTTTAGCATAAATACTACAAGAAGTATCAATACTACTTACTCGGAAAATAAAACTACCCAATACATGGAGTATCAACACTCGAGTTTGGAGTATTAATAATTCCTTTTTGTATTTAAAAATATAGTTGTTAATGATCACTAGGCTAAACTAGTATTGAAAATAGGATTTTGCAATATTTTTATTATTGTGTAAAATAGTAGCGATATTCTTAGAGTATCAGTACCAATTTTGCATTTTAGAATTTGAACAACTTGAAAAACAAATGGTATTATTGATGCTATCAAATGAGTATCAATACATCTCTTTCCTTTGGCATATGTACTGTAAGAACAATATCAATAATGTTCATGCAATATCGATACTATAAGAACAATATCATACTACTTACCTAAAAAATCATTTTGCGTTTAGATTTCTCTTTTATGAACTTTGAATTATTATTTTTAAATCTTTGAACAAATTCAATTAAGTTCTAAAACATTTTTCACTTATTTGTTATATCAAAATATAAGTTCAACAATCTCCACTTTTTGATATAACAAAATATTTGAAAAATAGTATATTGGGAAAAGCTTCCTTAACAAAAATATTTCTTGAAAAGGAAAAAATATTTAAAAAATATTTAAGGTCTTCATTTTTCTTTGAGAAATTGAAATTTTTAAACTTATACTTCTTCTCATTTTTTTATATAAAAAATAATTCAAATTTTGTTGGGTTAAAATAACAATGGAGATAAAAAAATTAGCATAAAATCATTTGAAAAATCAAAGCTCTCCCTTAATAAAAGTATTCCATGTAAAAATTTGACACAAAAGCTTTTCAATAAGATAAGAGAGAAAACAAATTAATAGCTCATGAAATTCAATAAATCCAAGGCTATCATACTTTATGCAAAGAAATGGACTATCAAAAGCTCATATGTATAAAACACTATAAATTTATGCATTTAACATGGATATTAAGATGTCATTTGTTAGTGAAAGGACATGCATAAACATTAAAAAATAATGAATTTCATCAAAATATCAATATTTAAAAATTTAACTCAAATCTTGAAAATCACATTCAAGTTAAGGTACTTTAAAATAAATCATTAAAAAATAAAAAAATAAATTGACAAAAATATTATGATGAATCAAAAAGATGATAAAAATATTTAACTTTAAAAACATATTCATCATAGCATATTTTCAACATACATGAGATAAACAATATGAAATCATTCATGCTCAATACTCATTCATGCATAAAAAATAATAGGCAATAATTATACAAAATCAATAAACTTAAAGTTTAGAGGTTACTCATCATTCTTTTGAGTGACTAGAGTATCCAAGATCTTTACATTTATCATCATTTCCTCAACACACTTATAAGAGACATTCATTTGGATTTTTGTATCCAAATTGCTTTGGGTCCTTGAGGGTTAGTATCAATGTCTATAGCTCTCTTTGGAACTTATAATTGTCTAATTTTAAAAGATTTTGCATTTTTAATAGAACAAATATGTAGACTATGACCATGATAATGACAATGTGAGCATTTTGTCATTATTGAACTAGATGGATTGTTTAAAATGATTTATTATTATTTTTTGTTAAGAACTTAAGCTTAACGTTCAAATCAAAGTTTTTTTCCATACTTTTCAATTTTAATTTTGAAAGCTATAAATCATTCTTCAAAGCTTCACTTTTTTTCAAAAGCCATTTTTACATTCTGTTGAACTTATATTTTGATATAACAAATATTTGAATAATTTATTTTGGACTTAATCAAATATTTCAAAAATAATTCAAAGTCTAAAATAACTTGAAAAAATATGTGTTCTTAACTGCTTTATATATATATATATATATGAAATATTTTTGAGTTGATTAAAATATGTTTAAAGTGTTTAAAATGTATTTAAAACTTTTTAAATATGAAAAAAATGTTCATGACACTGTTCATACATGGGTATTGTTCATAGTTTGGAAACTTTGTAAGAGTTTTGAAACTTCTATTAAGAGTTTCGAAACTTTACAAAAGTTTCAAACTTTGCACCCAAAAATTGTTTTAACGACCTGATTTTCTTCAACGGTCATATTTTTAAGTAAGAGTTTCGAAACTTTCATCAAAGTTTTGAAACTTTCAAGAATAATATGTTTAAAAGTTTCGATACTTTCATAAAGTTTCAAAACTGCATGTGCAGTGGCCTTTATTGCATGTTTTTAAAGCTTCCAACGGCTATAACTCATCCCCAAAAGTCATAAACGGCTAACAACTCATCCAATACAATAAAAACACTCCAATGACACTTGAAAAAGGTTACTACACCTATCCAAGCTTAGAGATCAATAGAAAAGAGTTTTCATTCCTATTACCTTCATTTTTCTCTTGTACATAAGTGTGTAGAGCTTAATTGAATATCTTTTGTTTTTATTCTTGTGAGCTTAAATCTTTGTAAACACCTATCTTGTGAGGTTTCTTGTTTACATTTCTTATCAGGGGAGTGGTTATAGTATAGCCTTGAAAAACTAGAGAATTGTAAAGGGTTAATCTTGAGCCTAGAAAAAAAATGAACACATTAGTGATTTTGTTGAAATCCTTAGTGTAACACCCATAACCCGTATACGCGAACCAATACGAGTTACAAATGTCACATCAGAAATTTAAAAATATTTCTTTGAGTGAATTAAGTAAAATTTTGTTTCATTCAAACACCAAGTTTCATAACTTGAACAATTATTATAAAATAATTATTCAGAGAAAAATCGTAATATAATATTCTTGGTTACCAATTCAAAACCAGTTTCAAGCAGTGATATACAATTTTGTTCTGTTTCATAAAATAAATACAACTGTCCACCACTTTTGATTTAAAACCCAAATTAATTTTATTTAAGCATAGTTTAATATCATAATATTTATTCATACTATTAATTATTATTTAATACTAACTATATTAAGAAATTGCAAACATATCATTCTCGTATACATGCCAGCTATAACTTTGAGAACACAATAGGATGTCATCATTGTTACCTGTAAATATTTCCTTGGTGATTGATGCCAAGCTCAACTCCTTACTCTATTTCCTCATTTTTCCTACGTGTGAAAATCATCACACACTAAGTATATACTTAGTGAGACAATCATATAAATATTCAAAGCAATGCAACATATAAATATAAATGAGTAATGGTATTCAATGCAATGTGATCACTTTACCTGCATTCCACCCATGTTGCCATAAATTAACATGATATAACCGGATATAAAGTTTCTTACCAATATACTTGCCATTTATCCCATAAGCTCTTAAGCTTATTTGCATGTTTATCATTTATTAACCAATAAACATAGCCCAATTTAAACCCTGAGGACCCTGGGTATTCGAGTTAAATATATGCACCGTAGTACTAAACATGCACTAAGCTTGCGCTCTAGTGCTAATCCAGATATTACACATAAGTTCGTGCCTAACACCTACACTAGATTTACACTCTAGTGCTAATCCGGATATGACAAATAAGGTTGTGCCCACCACTTGCACTTAGTGTCTTTACACACCAGTGCTAATATAAACCTGCAGCTGCTATACTCTATGGCATGCCAACTATACCCTGTCCCTCAATGACTTGCTTGGGCATATAGTCTATTTTTCCCATCCATGACAATGTATATTAGTATAATTTTTAA
Organism: Hibiscus syriacus; assembly: GCF_006381635.1. Taxonomy (NCBI): domain Eukaryota; kingdom Viridiplantae; phylum Streptophyta; class Magnoliopsida; order Malvales; family Malvaceae; genus Hibiscus; species Hibiscus syriacus. The sequence goes on along the minus strand of NW_024062536.1, from coordinate 121,110 downwards.
CATTGGGCAATTCATACCCGAAGTAACATTCGTAATAAACATCATATATATTCATGATAAAAATCATATATATAATAACCAGTGATCAATACATTTTATATTCAATCTTTGACATATTTAGAATATGTCAAATATATGATACATGACATAAATATCATGCCAATATAAACAAGGTAGACTTGTCGCAAGTCCTGCCCAATGATGTATAAAACATCCATGTATAATGTTATGCATGCATTGCACTCATTTTATCGCAAGTCGAGGATTATTTGTTGGATTCTACTTCTTCAAGAATTCAATTTTGAGATTAAATACAAGAAGGGATGCGAGAATTTGGTGGTTGATCACTTGAATCAGATTCTTATGACCTCATCTGACCTGCCAATTAAAGAAGAATTTCCCGAAGAACACTTGATGTTGGCACAGAAAATAAATTCACCATGGTTTGCTGACATGGTGAATTACTTGGCGACATGTTAAATTTTGGTACACTTACAACGAGCGGTGATTAATCAGATTAAGAGGGAATCCCGATTTTATATTTGGGATGATCCTTATCTCTAGAAGCACTGCTCTGATAAGGTAATCTGGCGATGTGTCACCGAAGAAGAGCTAAACTCGATCCTTAATTTTTTTTCATTCATATTTGTGTGACTGTCATTTTGTACTTAAACGAACTGCTCACAAGATTTTAGAATGCAATTTCTTTTAGTCGAATATATTTATAGATGCTTACTTTTATTGCAAATCATGTGAAAAGTGCCAACAAGCAGGTAATCTGCGTCGTAGAAATGACATACCTTTAAATTCGATCCATATTTGTGAAATTTTTGATGTATAGTGTCTCGATTATATGGCATTTGGAAACAATTACATAATTCTTACTGTTGATTATGTTTTTAAATGGGTATAAGCTAAGTCTACCTGTAATAATGATACCAGAATGATTGTTAATTTCCTTAAAAATTTATCTTTTATAGGTTCGGCACACAGAGGCGATTATAAGTGATAGAGGAACCCATTTCATCAATCGATTATTGAAGCGCTTATGAAGAAATTTGGGTAACTCAAAGAATTGCAACGGCCACCATATGCAAACAAATTGGTAAGCAAAAGTGTCAAATCATGAAATTAAGGCAATTCTAGAGAAGATCGTTAAGCCAAATTGAAAGGATTGGAGTCTCAAGCTTCCAAATGCGCTATGGGCGTACAAAACAACTAATAAAGGATCGATTAGAATGTCCCCAAACCGCCTTGGTTTTGATAAATCATGTCATTTGCCGGTTGAACTTGAGCATCGGGCCTATTGGGAGGTTAAGCAATGCAACATGGAAATGAAAGCTTTCAGAGAGGCGCAAAAGCTACACATTCAAGAATTAGAGGAAATCCGATGAAACGTTTACGATAGCGCTCACATATTTAAAGAGAAGAAAAAAAGAATTCCATGATCGAATGATATCCTTTAAATCGTTTAATATTAATCAAAAGGTTTTGTTGTTTAATCCAAAGCTTAACTTTTTACAGGTAAGCTTCAATCGAAATGGTTCGGACAATTTACAGTGACTCAGATTTTTCCTAATGGCGCAGTGTAGATAGAAGACAATTCTGGAGCTCGATTTAAAGTGAACGATCAAATATTAAAGCCGTATCTTGAAATGTTCTAGCCAGATTAGTCGAGGAAATCCAATTAGAAGAACCCACGCCTTAAAAAGCAGGTCGTCGAGCTAACGATGTTAAACAATAGCTCTAGATGGGAGGTAACCGATTTTGTTTTATTTTAATTCGTTTAGTTTTAAATTTCCACTCGTTATTTTTATTTCACATTTATTTTATTTTTAAAAAAATTGAATTTTGTAGGTACCCGTTATTCCAATTAATGTCAATTGAAATCAAGCAATCTTCGAAGCTGTTTTTTGGTCCAACGTGCAAAAACCAATTATATGAAGAAGGAATTATCGACCGGCATCCAAAACAAATTGGTCGTTGCATGGTGCGCACTGTTTAACTAATAGGACACATTAACAGCCCCTTATGGAGCCAGCCTATGTTAGCGCAACCCAAACCCCAAATCATATCTCATTACCGCCAATTTCCCACCAATTTCCCCTAATTTTTATGGTTTCGGCCGACCCTAGTAACCAATCCCTATTAATCTTGTTTGGATTGTGATAACCTATTTTCCTTATCTTTTTTCTTTTCAAATTAAATTACCTTATCGCCAAAATCCCACGCCAACTTAAACTCCATCTTGAACCCTACCACACATTAAAATAAACACTTAGCCTCTCACCTTTTATTTTATTTTAATTGGCCGAACTCCTTCCATGATATCAAACCTTTACTTATTCCTCACCTGTAGCCCCACGTCCACCGAACGCCACCGCTGCTATCATTGACCGCTGGTTCCCTTGCGCCTACATGCTACCTCGATCCCACCTACTGTCGATCATACTACTCTGTTGCTACTTCATCTTTATTTCTTCTTTAATCAAGAATCATGGTGAGGATAAGAAACCAATATGAAAAACCCCTCTTGCTGCCGGTTACCTTTGGTGGTGGTCATCACCGATTTGTCGCGCCTCCGTTGATCGAGGTACCGAGCGGTTCTGATTCCATGCCTCAACTGCCGCCTATTCGTGACCCCGTGCTTGTTGCCTGACATGGAGGACGGCGGTCGCCCAAGCCTCGTGCACGATATCCCACTCTTTAACCGATGTCGTTTGCCTCTGTCAATTATTCTTCTACTAAATTCATGATGCCACCACACGATTCTACCGGCCCATCAAAACCAGGGAAGAACCGCCCTTCTTCGATGACCACTCTAACATTCTATTCGATGTCGTCTGCTTCGTAATCGATGTCGGATGTCGCTCATTCATTTTCAGCTCATTCGGTAGCTTCCGAACAACCCAAGGTAAACTCTAATCCTGTCGATATTGAAGCATTACTCAAGTGCACCCTGTTTATGGTTTTTTTATATGATTTTACTTTTGAATTTCCAAATCCAACACCACAACCAAGCCCAGAGTGTGTATCTTCCTCTTACCAAACTCATGACCAACACCCCTATTCACCATAATTTGCCGTGAGTTACGAGGAAGCGCCTACCCACGATGACCATACACCCAATCACGACCATTATTCCAAGTGACATTGAAGAGGGCGTACCTTTTCCGTACCGACTAAGGAAGTAATTCAAGGTTATCTCGACTTTGACGAGGAAGAGGCTTGGCGATTCGACAACATCCGGCACCCTAAGTTCTAAGTCTGTAATTATATTCTCGATCGCACTCTTGATTCCTTACATTTACGAGATTCTATCATGACATATTTTGATGCAATTGGTTGGTGTTCCTACTCTGAAATTAGATGTGGTACCTATTACGAGTTGGTATTTGAGTTATATATGACATTTACATTTTTACCAAATCATATAGTATCTAATGCATGTCAGGCGTCATTTCTTTTCGTTTATTTAGACAGTTCTTTACTATATCTCTTGCGGATTTTAATTTTTCTATGGGATTCGTGATGGATGTCACAGACCATGATTTTCTAATTGCTTTAGTGAGATTCCGCATGACTTCAACGCAGACGGGCTTATGAAGGACTTACCGGGACGACATGAGCTCCTACAATGGGCACACAACCAAGGAGTGGCACATTCACAATCCCGCTCTCTGCTACATACACCGGTTCCTCGCATACAACTACTGCATACATAATGACACTAAGTCTAGCTTAAGTAAGGTCAAAATATTTTTCTTATGGTGTATGCAAACAATTGTAAAGGTAAATTTGGGGTTTTGGTTCGCCCGTACCTTAGATCGTGTTGTGCATTTCAATCGTCCACTAATTCTTGACCCTTACATTACTCACCTTGCATATCGTTTATTTCCATTGACGTTTGATACTGATCAATTTACTTATGTATTTGCAATGTATTCGTACGATGCTAGGTGCTTGGATTCGATGAGACTCATCACCAGAACTCTTGATGCGCCTCACATTGTCCTTCTCGACACGATTACCCCACGCGATGAGTACTTATTTCTTCAGAGGACTACACAACCCGCGGCACCAGAGGAGCATCCACCTTCGGACGTGCATAATGAAATCCACGAGGTGCATAACCGACTTGACTCCATCGAGACCAAAATTACATAGATTCTCTCATACCTTCGCCTGGGGCTTTCTCGTCGTAGCCAAGGTTGCTATCAACATTAATCGGGGAGTATTTTCACCCTCTCTCTTTTGTATTTAATGTTTTTCGTTAATATTGGGACAATATGATTTTAAGTAAGGGGTGGAATTAGAAATCAAATTAACTTTTTCTTATGGTTTGTGATTGAAATTGAATTATTTATTGGTTAGAATTGTTGATAATCTTTGTTGCCAATCTCTTGTTTGATTTTTTCCTTGTGTTTCTTTGTGAATTCAATATTGTTCTTGTTGAGTTTAGGATGCAAGATAGCATGACATGACTAATTGATGTAAATTTTTCTTGGAAATTTCATGAATTTGTTGATTGAATTGGATGCATGACTTGGTAATTGAACCTTCGTGTGAGTTTTGAGCTTAATGGGCATATCTTTTATTCTTGTTCTTTGTTTTAATTGAGTGTGCTAAACTAATTGTTTGTATTCTGGAACTTGTAACTTGATGCTTGTTGAGACTACATATTTTGATTACGATGCTTTAATGTGATAGAGGCATTAGGATTAAACCAATTTCTTTTCCCCAAAAAAATAGCCAACCCTTTTATTTATTTTCCCCTTAGTGAACCATTTTGAGCCTTATCCTTTTCTTTGTTCATAACATTTTTAAACTCGAGCTATTTTATTTTGTTTTCCCTCTTTTTGTTACCCTTTTTCAGGACAAAGTTGAAATTGTTTCAAAAAAACTATTCGAAACAGTACATAATTGAACAAAATAGTCTAAGAAATTCAAACTATTCAAACAAAAAAAAAAACTTTACAATTTGGTTCAAACAGTGCAGTTTTGTTTGAATGAGCAGAAAAATTTAGTGCAGAAAAAAACAGTTTGGTTTGAGCAACAAAAGAAAAAACAGAAACATTCGAAGGAAAAAAGAAAGTGAATAAAGCTTTTTTGGATTTCTTGTTTCCCCTTTCTTTCATTTTTTACTTCCCTTTGAATAATTCTTTGGAATAATTTTCTCTTTGTTTTGAATTTTTCAAACCCCATTTCGGCCTTTATCCTACCCTAACCTTAGCCTTGTTACAACCCATTTTAAAGACCTCTTGATTATTACATCATTTTTATATTAAGTAGTGGAGATTAGATTTAGTAACAAGCCTATGATAATGTGTTGATTAGTTTAGGCTTGAGTGATTCTTTCACCCTAAACAGTTTTGCGAAATGAGTGAACCAATATGAGGAACTAAGTCTTGTATTCTTTAGATTGATCGATGATTGAAATGCCATGTCTGATTTACATTTAATTTATCGTGCCTTGCTTGATTGATCTTGAATTTCAACATTTGCTAGATTTAGTTTGCTTAGAAATTTTATAAAAAGTTGTCAACTTGAGGTTTTTAGCATGATAATTGAAAAATGCTTGAGGACAAGCATCAAATAAGTGAGGGGGAGTTTGATTAGTGCTTAAATTCGTCATAATTTTATTGATAATTACTCCTTGATTAGATATTTTAAGTTGCTAATGTGGCCATTTTCGTTCATTTTCAATGCATGACAGTAGATTCCATAAATGTTGCTCAAACTGATGAAATTGTACAATTTTTTTTCTAGAGTCCTGGTTAGATTAGTAGGCATGATGTATCTGACGTGGCGTCTAGTCAACAGTTTTAGAAGGTCTAGTCAGTAGCCTGGTGGAATCGGGAGACTCAATCGTTTTTTTGAAATCAAATTAGGATTTATTTATTTTTAATTTTAGGAATTATCTTTAGGAACTATCTTTTGGTTTGAATGTAATTTTTTGGGTTTTTTAGGGCCATAAATACCACATTAGGGTAAGTTCAATTCATCATTCAATCATTCATTTTTAAATTCTTTTGTTTATTTATTTCTTTGTTTTATAAAACAATGACTTAATTCTTAACATGAGAATTGAAAAACACCTCATACCCTTCGGGTTATATTTTTAGTTTTCCGGAATCAAGGATTGGTAATCGATCATCATTTTATAATAAAAACACATTTACTTTGAAAAGTGCTCGTTGGATTAATTGTGGTTTCGATTAATAGTTGGGAGGATGGATCGGCCTGTGGCACATTCAAATTCTCGTGAACACACTTAGCGGTGGTCTACTAATGGAAACTGAAATCGAGTTAGATTCTCATTGAGACGGTTCAATCCGAGTCGGGTTTTTTCAGAACTTAACAAAATTGGTATTAAAAAGCGATTGATGCGGTTAATCCATATAAGGACTTAGATCTAAAAATTGATTTTGGATGATCGATTCAATTGAGAGAAAAATAAGTTACAGGGGTTGATCCCTATAGACTGTAAACGAAATGAATCTGGAGCTAAAATCCTATTCAAGGATCGATTGAAAGTGAGACAAAGTTTAAGCATGCGTCTGATTTAATTATATTGAATTCTTTTCATTGCTTTCTTCATTTTACTTAGATTTTTATTTACTTTCTTTTAACTCTCATCAAACACCCCCTTTTACTTTATTTTTATTTGCAATTTACGCCAGATCAAGAATCAAGAACCAATTTTCGGCAACTTCCTTAGTCCCCGCGGATCGACCCTTACTCTCCCTATTCTATTATATTATATTTTTTAGATTAAGGATATATTTATTTTGACAATTAAAACGTGCATTGTCAAGCTTGAATGAACAACATCATCTTATTATTCCAATAGGATTAGTTGGCATCATTAAAGTATGGAGGCCTTATAATGGAGTGAGAATCCTCGAGGTAGTACAAGCCAAAAGTTGAAGTCATCTTCTCGGTTGAGTCATAAATTAATATAGTGCTTCTAATACCTTCACAAGATTGTTAAACTGTTGATTGTGATTCGCTCTAATACCAATTGTTAGGATTGTTGAAGCTCTATGATAAACCAGAAATGTGCCTAGAGGGCGTGGATTGGTCTTTAGAAAAATATAGGTGTGAAATGAATAAAGATAGGAAAATTTGCACAACGATTTAGAATGGTTCGACTTTATCAACCAAAGTCTACATCCACTACTTAGCTCCACACTATGGATTTCTAACAAATTCACCAATGTTCTTTCTTTTTCTAGGCTTAAGAGTAACCTTTACAAATCTCTAGTTTTTCAAAGGGTAAACTAGAATCACTCCCTTTTTACAAAAAAATGTGTAAACAAGAAGACCTCTCCAGGTATGTGTTTACAAATTTGAGCTCGCGTTAATGGATACAAAAGATATGCTATTGAGCTAAAAACACTATGTACAAGATAAAATGGAAATAAAGAGTGAAAGGACTTTTATCTTGGTCTCTTTTGCTTGGATAGGTATTATAATCTTCTTCTAGTGTTCTTCACTCCTTTTCATATGTTGGAATGAGTTGCTAGTCGTTGGGGTTGATTTAGAGTCATTGAGGAATTAATTTGCTGCAAAATAATTTGTTCATTGATTAGTAAAAGAGGTGAGAGAAAGCTCAAAGAGAAAAGGTAAAGTGAAGATTGTGCTTGGTTAAGTTTCAGTTGTTATCCTATAGCTTAGGTGTAAGTTAACATATTTCTAACTCACCTATGCCACTTGTAGATCATTGTATGTGCTAGCCTTGCTTGTATGAGTTCATGTGGCATGTAAGTGTATTTTTGGTTGTGAAGACACCAAATTCTTGTCCTTCGATATTATATAATATATTTATATTATATATTATGTAATAATTTATTATATATGATGTACACACATTTACATTTATTTATTTATTTTTTGTGACAGGCCCAAACATATAACCCATGTACAAATAAGTAGCCCCAAAGAAACAGGTGAGGCCCAATAGTAACCCATATCAATTTAGGGTTTCCAAAAACCCTCATCCAGCGCCGTTTCCAGGAGTCCCCAACGCCGTTTCTTGTGAGGAATTTTCCTCACTCATGACTCCGGTCTTCATGGCCACGCACGCCAACAGCCCGAGTTCTCCGGCTCAAGGATATCAGCATCAACACCAACAACCAACAACAAATAGAGTTAGAATAGGACTCTATAACCACATCTAAAAACAGGATTTTTACTGCTATAAAATGATGTAATCAAACCTATTGTAAGACATGGATTTCATATGAAATAAAGGCAAAAACTTTCAAGCAAAGTCACGAGCAATATTCAGGCATAACCGAGATGGTTTTTTTTAGAAGAGCAAAAGGTAAAGATCATACCTTTTCTTTGTTTGATGATTTGCATGTCGTTCCTTTCGCGTTAAATTTTTTTTAAATCCAAAAAGAAGTATTTTTGGTCGATGAACTAAGTGAGGCCCTTGTTTTCGAAACTATTTTTTAAGATCTATTCTTCCCTAAAGCTCGGTTTAAAAAAAGTTTTGATTTTTTGGAAAAAGGGGAAGAAAGCGTTTGGAAAAAATTTTTGGCCGCCGATGAACGGCGGCCGTCGCCGTTCGACGACGGCGGCGAGGCTCACTGAAATTTGGAATTTTGCGGCGATGTTCATGTGTTCTTCAAGAACACAAGAACACCAAGAGGAAAATAAGAACAGGGGGGAGAGCTTCGTTTTAAAACGTAACAAATGAGGATTTTAGAACAATTTTTTAAGTTAAATACGTGACCTGCCTAGCCGGTTACAGCCCGCGTGTTGACCCGTTTTTCACCCCTGAGCCGCGTTTTTTAAAGCATAATGGGGAAATCATCGTTTGGTCCCTCGCATTCTAAAGAGGCTTCATTCTGACCCTAAATCCGATGTCCACATCATTTTGTCTCCTAATCTGGCCACTTAATTTGTTTTTCTTTTCAATTTAACCCCCAGTTAAACCCAATTCGTATTTTAATTTTTAATTTTTCTTTTTAAAATCTTTAATTATTTTTATTTAATATATTATGTTTTATTATCATATATATTATTATTCTTACATGTATGCATATATATATATTTAATTATCTCTATTTATTTGTTTTATTGATTATTATATATATATTTTTTCTTTTTTTCCCCTTTATTTTTTTATGTGTCGTGCATTCTATTTCTGTGTTATTTATTTCATTTTTTTACATATTTATCTTTTTATTTTCTTCTTTTTTTCCTTCGACATATTTTATTTTTTATTTTTATGTGTATTTATTTTATTATTTTGCTCACTTTTTATTTAGGTCTCATTATTATTATTTTATTTATGTGTATGCTACCTTTAGTTTCATTATTCCATTTATTTATTTTGCTTATTTACCTTTTTTTATTTTCTATTTTATCTTCATTTTGTTTCCTTTTTTACTTTATTCATTTTCGTTTTTTAACGTCTCTATTTTTAAGGGTACCTCAAACAATCAGAGGTAAGTAATTTTGGATCGTTATTTTACCTTTTAATTTAAAGTTGTAATTTTCTTAATTAAAGACAACTGGAAATTATATAGTACCGAAAGGGCAGTTCGAGAGTGCTAACCCTTCCTTGACTGTAACCGACTCCCGAATCCGAAACATCTTTGGTGAGACGCAGATCAGGTAAGAAATAAGGTATCCAATCTACCTATTTATTTTAAAATAAAAGATCGGTGGCGACTCCATTTCATTTAATCCAAGTCGAAGCCCAATTCGGGTCCAACCGAAAGACGGTTCCGACAGCTTGGCGACACAGATAAATGAGTCAGGCTAAGGTAATTTCCAGTTGTCTTTTTAACGAAAAGGGTAAGTTTAAATTTTAAGGTAACATTTCGATCCCTTTACTTACTTTTGATTATATTTTCAAGTAAATAGTTGTACTAATCGTTTTCTAATGATTTCAACCTTCAAAGTTTTTTTCACTTAAGGCTCTAAACCCGAGCTCCGAACCCGTTTTAAGTGGGGTGAAAGCGATGCATTCGTGTGAATTTATTCACCGCATGTGCCTAGCAAGTAGCCTTCGGGATTCATATACCTTATGTCTTCGTGTGAATTTATTCTCTGCTTAGACATAAGGGAATGTGTCCTCTCGAGTTTAACTTAGTCCACACAAGCCTGTGATGGGTTTAGGACTAAGGGTCTGGTAAGCCTAAGGGGGCGCCGGTAAGGAGAACTCGGGTACCTTTTTAGAACCTAAACCGGGAGACTATGGAGAATTAGAGCCTACCCCGAAACCACATTTCAAAACCTAGGATATTTTTACCCTAACCTTGTTTCTTTTTTGTTTCTTTCCTTTTGTCATTTTATATTTATTTATTTATTTTTATCGTACTAACTTTTTGCCTGTGTTTGTTTTTTTAGCATTTGCATCATAACACGAGGCCATTGATCCTTAAAAAGTGTTTATTACACATAAAATAATCTGAACAAATGGAAAAAGGTGTTGTAATACAAGAGATTAAAAACCCTGAGGTACGACTATGGTCCGACAAGACTCAGAAGGAAAAGGGAGACAGTCTTAAAAGAAGCTATGTGTCAGAGCTGGTCAGCTATGTCTCTATCAGCCTAAAACAGAATGACGTGCAAGAGTTTCGAGACATATGAGACAGTTGGAAGAATGATCAGAAACAGAAATTTAGCCAACGGTACGATGACATTGCACTTTTGCTTCATATCAAGACCGATGAGCCCTTAATCAGAGCCTTGGTTCAATTCTGGAACCCGGGATACAGTTGCTTTACTTTTAATCATGAGGACATGGTGCCCACCATTGAAAATACACTACACTATTACACTGTGAAAGTATCAGATTAGAGATGGCCTACCTTTAACACATTAAAAGCCAGCCTTTCAAGAATGCACTAGCCAAAGTTGCCGGGTTGACGAAAAATGGGTAACTGACCGGGCTCGATGTAAAGGCAATGGGGAAGGAATTGCGTGGCTTCATATCAAGCATCTGATGAAGAACCATCCCGATGAATGGAAGGAAATAGACCTGTTTGCACTGGGTCTGTATGGTCTGATTATATTCTCGAAGACTTTGGATTACATTGATCCTGCTGTGGTAGAGCTGTTTGAACAACTCCCGAAGCGAGTCAACCCAGCACCAGCCATCTTAGCCGAAACCTTTCGGTCTCTCAACCATTGCAGAAGAGCTGGCGGAGGAAGTTTAGTTGGGTGTACTCAGCTCCTTCAAGTCTGGATTCATAACCACTTTTAGAAGACTAACGGGGTGGCCTATCGTCGATTCAGCACTACCAATTCACCTTTAGGAGAATTCATCACTAGGAAATGGCATGAAGGTGCTTCAAAAGAAAAGTGGATGAAAGTTTTTACACATATATAAGATCGAGATATTACTTGGAGAGCCCCTTGGTTGTTCCTCGGTGACGTTATTTTCTGGTGTGGGGATTCTAACACTATGATCTTACTCGGACTTTGGGGTACAGTTGGGTATGCTCCGTTGTTAGCACTTAGACAATATGGGGCACGTCATTTTGTCCCCGCAACATACGGACAATTAAATCAGAGTTTGTGTATAGCGGTAAAGTTATAAGAAGATGATCAAGGAAGCATCTGAGTCATGGAAGAAAGTATTTTGAATGGATGTCGTTGCTGCCAGAGACATGCTTACTCCAATTATGTGGAATGGGAAGATTGAGAAAGAATGATAACGTCCCGGTGCCAGATTGTGAAGACACTCGGACTATGGAAGAACATCTCAGGCCTGTTCCTTCCGGACTTAAGATAACCAACGCTTGAGAATCCGGGTGGCGGACTTAGAGAAATAACATGAAAAGGAGGGCAAGACAATAGTTGAGTTAGAAGCTGTTGTAGATGGGTTCAAAAGGCAAGCGAACGAGCTTCAGATAGTTCCCTTTGATGAGGTTTACAGTGGTGTTTCCGTTGGGAGCAAGCACAATGAAGGGTAAGGGCTAGAGACGCAACCATCTGAGATTTCCTGGAACAAGTACAGAATGCGGCTCGTCATCTTCACAGCCTGGCAAGGGAAGCAAGAGTGGTTCGACAAGGCATTCAACCAGTGACAGATGAAGGCAGAAGACTTGTCAACCTACTAGAAGTTGTTAGGGGTCTAGAGGATTTAGTCCGAATATACCTTTAATTTGTTTTTATGTCTCTTAAAAGATAAAACATTTTTGTCTGAATAAGGATTGTTTATAATAATGGACACTTTTCTGGATCAATGCTTCCAAATTGCATACATCATGCATTGCATTTCTTGCATTTTATATTTCATGTTTGTTTTTATTTTATATTTTCATGTTTTTACATTCGTATTAACTAACAGAACATGTCTTAGACACCAAGCGTACCACCGCAAGCATTAGATATGCATCACCCTCACAACACTCGTGCAAAAAAGAAACAAATGGATGCCAAAATCAAGAAGATTGAGGAGAACATGGTAAGACTGCATAAAAATTGGAGGACAAAATGGCTCAGAACAGTCAACGTACCATGGAGTCTATTAAGAAAAGCACGGAGTCCCTAGTCGACCAGATCGTGGCTAGGTTATCTGGTTTACAACAACAGACAAGTGCACCCGGAGAAGGTGCATCTGAGGGGACAACCATACCACCAACCCCGCAAGTAGTTGTCTCATCCGGGACCTTACCCAGACTGCAAGGTGACTCATCCGCCGCCAAAGGGAGATCTGCATCAGCGGCAAATTTACAGACTTCTGCGGCGAAACCTGACAGTCATCTGGACGACTGCCCTATCCCTGATTTTGACGAAGAGGATAAGGTAAGGAAGATGGAAGAAAAGATCAGGATGTTAGAAGACCAAATGCAGATGGTCCAAGGAGACCATGATTATTATGGTGTGGATGCAATGGAACTAAGTTTGGTTCCCGATTTGGTGCTTCCACCAAAATTTAAAATTCCTAAGTTTGAAAAGTTCGACGGGAACAGCTGCCCTTCAGCCCATATCACTATGTTCTGTCGGAAGATGACAGGATACGAGGGAAATGACCAACTCTTGATCCATTACTTTCAGGAGAGCCTGTCCGGTTCAGCTATCCAGTGGTACAATCAGCTTAGCCGAACTCATATCAAGATGTGGAAAGACTTAGCCAAGTCTTTCTTAGAGTAGTACAAGCATATCAATGATATGAGACCCGACCGAGTTATGTTGCAGAGCCTGGAGAAGAAGCATAACGAGAGTTTCCGACAGTACGCACAAAGGTGGAGGGATTTATCTGTACAAGTTCATCCACCCTTGGATGAAAAGGAAACTAGAAAGATGTTTGTACAGACCCTGAAGGCACCTTATTTCGGGCATTTGGTAGCAATCACATCGGGAAGTTTCTCAGATTTAGTCATGGCGGGCGAGATGGTTGAACTGGCCATAAAACAAGGAAAGATTGAAGGAGGTGACTCTAGTAGATAGCCCCCGTGAAGAACAAGGACCGTGAGATCAACAATGTGAACACCTACAACGCTAGCAAAGGTGTTACGATCTCAAGTTCAAAAATAACTGCAGCTGTACCATCTGGTACTTCTAACCAATCTCAGAGAGAACCGAAGAAGGAAAGGGAAAGAGAGCAGTTCGACCCCATTCCCATGACGTATAAAAAATTATAGCAACAACTCTTCGACACTCACGTAGTATCACCCTACCCAATGGTTCCGATAAAGCCCCCATATCCGAAGTGGTATGACGAAAACGCCCACTGCGAATATCATGGAGATGTGTAGGGGCATTCAATCGAGAACTGTCTCGCATTCAAGAGGCTTGTACAACGAATGCGGAACAAAAATTGGATTCATTTCAACTCTGGAGCACCTAACGTCGCCCAGAACCCCTTGCCTAATCATCAGGAGACAGGAATCAACGCAATCACCACCGAGAATGGTAAGAAAATCAAAACTTGTGTTTCGAAAGTTAAAACTCCTTTGGCTTGGGTATGGAGCCAAATGGTAAAGGCGGGGTTTCTTACAGCCCAGTCGCGTGAAACAAGGATAGAAGATGGTAACCATTGTTGTTACCACAACGAAGAGGGGCATAAGGTGCAAGAGTGCCCAGAATTCAGATGAATAGTCCAGCTCATGATGGACCGGAAAGAGCTGGAATTTTACGAAGAAATTCAAGATTCTTTGGAAGCAGATGTTTGTGCCACCGGAGAATCATCATACATAAGATTTGGCAGGGGTGGTCTCTGATAATTACTCCTAAAGCGAAGATGACAATAATAACACAAGCCAGGATGGTGATCACAGCACCTCGACCTTTTCAATACGAGGACAATTGACAAGTGCCATAGAAGTACGAATGCCAAGTAAGTACTTCTAAAGGATGTGATGGCAAAGTGGGACAAAGACCACTTGAGCCATTCAAAGAAGATGTGGTAGCTTTTAACGAACCCATAAAGGAGGAAGAAGCTAAAAAGTTCCTCAAGATCTTGAAGCACATCGAGTACAACATTGTAGAATAGCTCCACAACTTAGCTACGCGTACTTCAATGCTAGCGCTATTTTTGAACTCGGAGGCACACCGAGAAGCATTGCTGAAAGTCCCTAATCAAACGTTCGTTCCACAAGACATACCAGTCAGCAAGATGGATCGACTGGTAAACAATATTCAAGCTGATAATCTCATCTCATTCTCAGATGATGAGATTCCATCCGGAGGAAGAGGCCGAACTAAGGCATTACACATCACTACCTATTGTAGGGGGCATGCCTTACCGAGTGTGTTGATCGATAACGACTCAGCCCTGAACGTGATGCCTTTGGTGACATTGAAGAGGCTGCTAATAGATACCTCTCATATGAGAGCCTGTCAGAACGTGGTCCGAACATTTGATGGGACCAAAAGAGAGGTTATTGGCAAGATCGAGGTACCGTTGACCATCGGACCTGCCACCTATGACGTCGAGTTCCTTGTGATGGATATCATGCCGTCCTATAACTGTCTTTTGGGAAGGCCGTGGATTCATCAAGCAGGTGCAATACCCTCCACGCTGCATCAAAAAGTCAAATTTGTTATTGACGGAGCCTTAGTAATTATCAATGCTGAGGAGGATATCATGGCAAGCGTGACCACGGAGGCTCCATACATCGAGGTGGATGAGGAAGCGATAGAGTGCTCGTTCAGCTCCTTAGAATTTGTGAATGACACATTCATGGCAGTGGAAGGAAAGAAGATCCCAGGGCCCCGACTCTCCGCATGCACAAAGATGGAGATCAAGCAAACCTTAGGCCGAGGTGCTAAAATCAGAAGGGGGTTTGGGAAGTTACTATAAGGAAGGATCAATCCAGTCCTTCCTGTTTTGAAGTTAGATTAGTTTGGGCTCGTTTTCAGCCCAGTTACCATGAAAATAGGAAGGAAGTTCAGAAGAACCGCGAAAGAAGACTAGCTTGGTTAACTAGAGGCGAACTTCAACGGGAACCTATGACATTCCCGCCTCTTTACAAGACATTCAAGTCAGGTCGGTATGTGTTTGAAACCACCAAACCCAAGTTAGAAGCGTCTCTAAAAGATTTGAGCATCAATGCCATAACCACAGAAGATGTTGACAACGGAGATAGATCCGGGATATGCCCTCTGCCATCTGGGTTCATGCCTAGCAGCTGATCGGTGGAAGAATTACCTGTGGTTTACAAGAATCTTTCAGAGTAATATTCGAACTATCCCTATTTGTCTATACCCGAGGCAATAGGTGATCTTTTTTAAAGGTGAATAAACATTTGGTTTAATTTTAATAAAGGATGCATTTCTTTTCTATATCCACGGCAAACAAATTTTCTTTTATTTCTTTTTGAATTCATTATCTATTTTCTTCATTTCAGCACTTCATTTCCATTTCTCTTTCAAATTTAATTCTTTGACTATTTCGTATGGGATATTTCCTCTCACACACCCATACCTTCTTTGTTCCTTCAGGACCCCAGATAACGATAATGTAGGCACTAATGATCTTGATCCGAAAGTGGATTTTGATTCAGCCATTTGCCTCGGGGAATTTGATGAATGCGACACTGAAGAGGAGTGTAACTTGCCTATCGAATTGTTGAGAATGGTAGAAAGAGAAGAAAAAAAATACTATCATATGAAGAGACAATCGAAATCTTGAATCTGGGTACTGAAGATGACAGAAAGGGGGTTAAAATCAGCACAACTCTATCGGCTGAAGCAAGACAAAATCTGATAGTCTTACTTCAGGAGTATAGAGATGTGTTCGCCTGGTCGTATCAGGACATACCGGGACTAGGCACAGATATGGTCTTTCATAAACTGCCAATTAAGCCAGAATGCAAACCCGTGCAACAGAAACTGAGAAGGATGCGACCAGAAATGCTCCTCAAGATCAAAGAAGAAGTCAAGAAGCAATTTGATGTCGATTTTCTTCAAGTGGCCAAGTATCCGGAGTGGGTGGCTAACATAGTGCCAGTTTCGAAAAAGGACGGGAAGGTTCGCATGTGCGTCGATTACCGTGATCTTAACAAGGCGAGCCCTAAAGACAACTTTCCCTTGCCTCACATTGACACGTTGGTAGACAATACAGCCAGGAATGCTTTCTTCTCATTCATGGATGGATTTTCGGGATATAACCAGATCAAGATGCATCCCGAATACATGGAAAAGACCACGCTCGTCACAATGTGGGGAACTTTCTGCTATAAGGTGATGCCCTTCGAACTAAAGAATGTTGGGGCAACATATCAAAGAGCTATGTTGACCCTGTTCCATGATATGATACACAAAGAGATAGAAGTTTATGTCGACGACATGATTGTCAAGGCACAAACCGAGAATGAACTTGTCCAGAATCTGAGGAAGCTCTTCCAGAGGTTGAGGAAGTTCCAGCTATGACTCAACCCTAGCAAGTGTACCTTCGGGGTGACATCCGGGAAACTGTTAGGATTCATGGTCAGCAAAAAGGCATTGAGGTTGATCCTGACAAAGTTAAGGCTATCTAGAACCTACCTCCACCTCGAACATAAAAAGAGGTCTGAGGTTTTCTAGGTAAACTGAATTACATAGCTCGGTTCATATCTCAGTTAACCGATAAGTGTGACCCAATCTTTCGTCTTCTCCGAAAGAACAATCCAGGAGCATGGGATGAAAAATGACAGATTGCATTCGAGAAAGTAAAGGATTATTTGTCTCACTCTCCTATCCTGATGTCCCCTATTCCGGGCAAACCTCTATTCTTGTATCTCTCCATATTCGAGAACTCCATGGGGTATGTCCTTGGACAATATGATGAATCCGGGAAGAAGGAAAGAGCCATCTACTATTTAAGCAAGAAGTTCACCGATTGTGAGGTCAGATATTCTCCTATCGAGAAGGTTTCATGTGCTTTAGTTTGGGCTACAAAAAGACTCCGACAATACATGTTGTACCACACTACTTGGCTAATTTCCAAGATAGATCCCCTGAAATACATGATGGGTGTACCTGCTTTATCTGGAAGGTTAGCCCGATGGCAGATGCTCTTTTCGGAATTTGACATTGAGTATGTGAGCCAGAAAGCAATCAAAGGAAGTGCCATATCGGAGTTTTTGGCCAGCAGAATCGATGAGAATTACGAGCCTTTGGAGTTTGACTTCCCAGATGAAGACTTGATGGCTATCTCATTAGAAGAAGCAGGGACTTCAACGGACAGTTCCTGGAGAATGCATTTCGATGGTGCGTCAAATGCATTAGGACATGGCATCGGGGCTATCCTAATTTCTCCAGAAGGGAGACACTACCCATTTACTAGTAGACTCAACTTCGATTGCACCAATAACATGGCAGAGTATGAAGCATGTGTCCTAGGAATCCGAGCTGCACTGGGGCAAATCATAAAGACATTGCAGATATATGGAGATCCAGCATTAGTAATCTATCAGCTCCGCGGAGAGTGGGAAACCAAGGATGTAAAGCTGTTAGAGTACCGAAAACTAGTACTGAATCTACTCGAAGAATTCGACGAAGTCACCTTCCACTACGTGCCTAGAGAAGAAAATCAAATGGCTGACGCTTTAGCTACCTTGGCCGTCGCATTCAAAGCTAGCGGGGAGTCTGAAATGATGCCAATCAACATACGGTCGTATGAGTACCCGACTCATTGTTACCAAATAGAAGAAGTGAAAGACACTAAGCCTTGGTACTACGACATTTTGTAGTATATCAAGCATCGGGGTTATCCAGAAGAAGCCACTGAAACTGATAAGAGACCCTTAGAAGGATGACAGCTGGATATGTCCTTGACGGAGAGGTTTTATACAAGAAAAGCCATAATCAATTCCTGTTAAGGTGCGTCGATGCTGAAAGGCAAAAATGATAGTGGAAGAAGTACATAATGGAGTTTGTGGAGCACATGCAAACATACATATGATGTCAAGACAAATAATGAAATGCGGATATTTTTGGTCCACAGTGGAAAGTGATTGCATCAACTATGCAAGAAGATGTCATAAATGTCAGATTTACGGAGATAAAATCAATTTCAACCTCATCCACTACATGTAATGACATCACCATGGCCTTTCTCTGTGTGGGGCATGGACTTTATCGAGCAAATTAATCCGAAGGCTTTAAATGGTCACCGTTTCATCCTTGTAGCCATCGATTACTTCACAAAATGGGTAGAAGTTGCATCGTATGCCAGTGTCACTCAATCCACTATTTGCAAGTTTCTGAAGAAAGAGATTATATGTCGGTATGGTCTACCTGAAAGGATTATCACCGATAACACAACAAACTTGAACAACAAGATGATGAATGCTGCTTGTGAACAGTTTAACATAAAACATCATAATTCCACTGCTTATAGACCAAAGATGAACGAAGCAGTAGAAGCAACAAACAAAAATATTAAGAAGATAGTGGAGAAAACGACTGAAACTTACAAAGATTGGCATGAGAAGTTGCCTTTTGCTTTGTTCTCTTATCGAACCTCGGTACGAACCTCGACTGGGGCAACTCCATTTTCACTAGCCTATGGAATGGAAGCAGTGCTACCCATTGAAGTCGAGATTCCGTCTCTCTGGGTCTTAACAGAATTCAAACTGGACGATGCAGAGTGAGTACAATCCAGATATGATCAGCTTAATTTGATAGATGAAAAAAGACTGAAATCCATTCATCATGGTCAAATCTATCAGAAACGAATGATCCGAGCACATGACAAAAAGGTGCGCCCGAGAATATTCTGCGAAGGAGATCTAGTGCTAAAAAGAATTTGGCCAGTCTAGAAGGATTTCGAGGAAAATGGACGCCAAATTGGGAAGGACCTTATGTCGTGAAAAAGGCTTTCTCCGGAGGAGCCCTCGTCCTGGCTAAATGGACGGACCTGAACTGCCACATCCCATCAACTCGGACGCAGTCAAGAAATACTTCGCTTAGGATGAAAACCCGAGAGGGCGTCCTAAGTTGAAAAAGTTGAAAAAAAAGAAAAAACAAAAAGAAAAAGAGAAAAAATGTTTATGGTGAAAACCCGAAAGGACGCCCTAAATTAAAAAAAAGAAAAAGAGAAAAAGAGAAAAAAGAACAAAAGAAAAGAAAATAAGGTGGGTTTAAGATGAAAACCCGCAAAGGGCATCTTGCAACCAAGGATGAGTCCAAGTTGAAAACCCGGCAAGGGCGATTTGGATATTAACAGTGGAAACATCCTGGCACATGAATCATCTACGAGCTCAACAAATCGGAGAAATGTTGCAGTCCCCTGAACGTTGTCGCATTTTCAAAGATCCTTTGGCAAAGGCTGCATTCAAGCTCACCAAACGGCTTTTCAGCTCAGAAGTGCCCACATTATCGAGATCTAAGACATTCATTTACACCTCACCATGTATTCATTTTCTAGAATGTTTGTCATGTATTATTTTTCTTCTTCTCCCTTATGAATAAAGATAATCTTTCCTCAAAATCAATTCCTTTTGAGCATCTTGAATTGGATTTAAACCTAATGATTTATTTACTTTTGTAAAAGATAAACGCATATTATTGTACAAAGATTCATTGAAAAGTACAGGTACCCAAAAACCAATCAAGGCTCATGCACATACTTGAGATGGTTGAGGAGCAACTCCCAAATCAAGAAAAAATAAATGTGCACATCAGATTTAAACATTTAAAGAATTCAAGATCAGGGATCAGAACTTCAAGATTTCAAAACCAAGAGTCAACAACGACAGGCCACCGAAGATCAAGATTTCTCTCCATGGCCCCCAATAACATATGGTGCATATGCATTTTAGGCATACCTAAGAACATGACATCCATAACATCGCATATATGCATATATTTGCAGGTTTTACTAAAGCCAATTTCAACTTCACAGCGAAGGGTATTGGACTCAAGACAGCACAAGCTCAACTTCACAGCGAAGGGGCGGCTGACTGTCAACAAACAACTTCTCAATTTCAGAGCTAATTTCAACTTCACAATGAAGGATATTGGACTCCAGGCAACACAAGTTAAAATTCACGACGAAGGGACCGTTGGTTGTCAATAAACAATTTCCCAATTTCAAAGCCAATTTCAACTTCACAGCGAAGGATATTGGACTCAAGACAGCACAAGCTCAACTTCACAGCGAAGGGGCGGCTAACTGTCAACAAACAACTTCTCAATTTCAGAGCCAATTTCAACTTCACAACGAAGGATATTGGACTCCAGACGACACAAGTTCAACTTCACGACGAATGGACCGCTGGTTGTCAATAAACATTTTCCAATTTCAGAGCCAATTTCAACTTCACAGTGAAGGATATTGGACTCAAGACAACACAAGCTCAACTTCATAGCGAAGGGGCGGCTGACTGTCAACAAACAACTTCCCAATTTCAGAGCCAATTTCAACTTCACCACGAAGGATATTGGACTCCAGGCAACACAAGTTCAACTTCACAACGAAGGGACCGCTGGTTGTCAATAAATAATTTTCCAGTTCCAGAACCAATTTCAACTTCACAGCGGAGGATATTGGACTCGGAACAACACTTGGATTTCAACTTCACGACGAAGGATATCCAATTCTCAGGTTCAACTTCACGACGAAGGGGCCATATACATATATAACTTCACAACGAAGGATATCGTACCCCAACGAGTGATTCAACTTCACGACGAAGGAATTATCTGTAGCACATCAATACCGAAGTTTTCGGACAAGTTTTACCTTCACATCGATGTATCTTGAGCCAGAAGACGATCCAGGAGTTATTGGTTAAAACCCTGAGTTCATTTTCAACTTCATAACGAAAGACTTCGTGCTCAGAATTTTCCAGTTTTGACTCAACCTCACTATGAGGGGGTCATTTCAAGATTGACGAACCAGTTTCGATGTCGGATTCGACTCTACGACAGAGGGTGTTTGATATAGACAAAATTTGGGTCTTGTAATCTTTGTTCTATTTTTTTACACGACAAATGAACAAAGAGGGGCAGCTGAAGACACCAAATTCTTATCCTTCGATATTATATAATATATTTATATTATATATTATGTAATAATTTATTACATATGATGTACACACATTTACATTTATTTTTTTTTGTGACAGGCCCAAACATATAGCCCGTGTACAAATAAGCAGCCCCAAAGAAACAGGTGAGGCCTAACAGTAACCTATATTAGTTTAGGGTTTCCAAAACCCTCATCCAGTGCCGTTTCCAGGAGTCCCCAACGCCGTTTCTTATGAGAACTTTTCCTCACTCATGACTCCGGTCTTCACGGCCACGCACACCAACAGCCCGAGTTCTCCGGCGCAAGGATCTCGACATCAATACCAACAACCAACAACAAATAGAGTTAGAATAGGACTCTATAACCATATCTAAAAACATGATTTTTACTGCTATAAAATGATGTAATCAAACCTATTGTAAGACACATATTTCATATGAAATAAAGGCAGAAACTTTCAAGCAAAGTCATGAGCAATATTCAGGCATAACGAGACGTTTTTTTAGAAGAGCAAAAGGTAAAGATCATACATTTTCTTCGTTTTGATGATTTGCATGTCATTCTTTTCGCGTTGTCTTTGATTTAAATCCCAAAAAGAAGTATTTTTGGCCGATGAACTAAGTGAGGCCCTTGTTTTCAAACTATTTTTTTAAGATCTATTCTTCCCTAAATCTCGGTTTAAAAAAAGTTTTGATTTTTTGGAAAAGAGGGGAAGAAAGTGTTTGGAAAAACAAAAAAAAAAATATTTTTTGGCCGCCGATGAACGACGGCGGCGAGGCTCACCGGAATCTAGAAATTTGCGGCGGTGTTCATGTGTTCTTCAAGAACACAAGAACACCAAGAGGAAAATAAGAACATGGGGAGAGCTTCGTTTTAAAACGTAACAAATGAGGATTTTAGAACAGATTTTTAAGTTAAATACGTGACCGCCTAGCCGGTACAACCCGCGTGTTAACCCGTTTTTCACCCCTGACCCGTGTTTTAAAGCATAATGGGGAAATCATCGTTTGGTCCCTCGCATTCTAAAGAGGCTTCATTCTTACCCTAAATCCGATGTCCACGTCATTTTGTCTCCTAATCTGGCCACTTAATTTGTTTTTCTTTTCAATTTAACCCCCAGTTAAACCCAATTCATATTTTAATTTTTAATTTTTCTTTTTTAAATCTTTAATTATTTTTATTTAATATATTATGTTTTATTATCATATATATTATTATTCTTACATATGTATATATATATATTTAATTATCTCTATTTATTTGTTTTATTGATATATATATATATATATATTTCTTTTTTCCCCTTTATTTTTTTATGTGTCGTGCATTCTATTTCTGTGTTATTTATTTCATTTTTTACATATTTATCTTTTTATTTTCTTCTTTTTTCCTTCGACATATTTATTTTTTATTTTTATGTGTATTTATTTTATTATTTTGCTCGCTTTTTATTTTGGTCTCATTATTATTATTTTATTTATGTGTATGTTACCTTTAGTTTCATTATTCCATTTATTTATTTTGCTTATTTACCTTTTTTTATTTTCTATTTTATCTTCATTTTTGTTTCCTTTTTTACTTTATTCATTTTCGTTTTTTAACGTCTCTATTTTTAAGGGTACCTCAAACAATCAGAGGTAAGTAATTTTGGATCGTTATTTTACCTTTTAATTTAAAGTTACAATTTTCTTAATTAAAGACAACTGAAATTATATAGTACCGAAAGGGCAGTTCGAGAGTGCTAACCCTTCCTTGATTGTAACCGACTCCCGAATCCGACACATCTTTGGTAAGACACAATCAGGTAAGAAATAAGGTATTCGATCTACCTATTTATTTTAAAATAAAAGATCGGTGGCGACTCCAATTCATTTAATCCAAATTGAAGCCCAATTCCGGGTCCAACCGAAAGACAGTTCCGACAGATTGTACATGGTTTTGGATGATTTTTACATTGGAAAAAACATGAGAAATGACCTATGATCCCCTTTAACTCTCATAATCTTTAAATAATATTTAAGGGCCTTAGGAGATGAGTTAAATGACTTTTTTTGTGAGAATATGATAGTTTTAAGTTTGAGTATCGATACTGGATAAATAATATCAATATTATTCTTCATATAGCCAAACCAAGGGGTTTTTGACCGAATAGTATTAAAATTCTGTTCATGGTGTAGTAATATTATTCTTCGAATATCGATATCAAAGGGTAGATATTAGTACCATCACTAAAAAGTAATTTTTGACATGATGCCAGAAAAAAAAAAAAACCATTTATCAAAATGCAAAATTTCAATATCCAACTGTAAACTGCATTCCTCCAATTCAGGATATATCATATACAGTAAAAGACAAAGAAGAAACCCTATTTAATCCAGTTTCCAAGTATCAAACCTTACAATTCTTTTTCAAAAAATGATGAATAAAATAATATATTACAGTTGGGGGATTTTTTGGTTAAATATAGCCAAAACTCTCACAAACTGCCGACGAAAGCTCCAGAGAAAGTGAGTTTTCAATCCAATTTCCAAGTCTTTTAGCAAAAGAAGAGATGATGAAGTTTTGGTAGGGGCTACGTTAATCCTGCAAAGCGGACAACTGGGACGAACTTTGAGCCACGAATTGATGCAGCGAACATGAAAATTATGGCCACATATCGGCAACGACCGGCGGCTTTCGCCCTCAGAAGCCTTGCTGAGACAGACCACGCACTGAACGCCGCTGCTTTCCAAGTTTCCGAACCATTCTTTATAAACACGGCGGCAGCCGTTGATGATGACCACAAGGAAAGCCACGAAAACCCAAATTAATGGGAGCATCTTTGCTAAAAAAAATTCTTTCTGAATGACGGATCGAAACGACAAAATGTTGAATCTAAATAGACCATTTTATCACTTACAATGCCAGTCTGTCACTTATAATACCCGGCGCATACCGGCCGGTCAGTGAGAATGAATTTATTTAGTCTGTTTCGTGTAAAATAATCTTTATCAGTTTGAAGATTTATGGTTTTAAATCCTGGGTTTGAATTGTTGAAACTTTGTCTTCTGTCAGCTGTATGGAAACTTCTATCACCAAACTGCAATAAACGCTACTGATCCTTTATGCAGGAAACGTGAATAATTGGTATTTAGAAAGCGCAATACTTGCTCAAGCATCAAGGCATTAATAAAGTGTTTTGATTCTATAAGTAAGATTAAAGGTTCTTAAATTCATAGTGGATAAAATTAACTATATAAGTTGGACATTTCTCCTAAGATCATTAAAATGATAAACTAACCCACTAAAAATAAAAATATAAAATTGCCCAACGTTTGATTGCATAGTTACTTTGACTCATATATATATATATATATATTTGAAGCATTTTACCATCAACGTTTTATTTTGAGAAAAAAGCTCATCCGTAGAAGGAAATTGTTAGTCAACAATTAACGCTCCAAAATAGAAGTATTTGTGCCCTAAAATTAAAAACGGGGGAGGGACAAAATGCTCCAAAAAGGAATGGTGGTCAAAGCGAATATTCAATCAAATGTTAAGGGTATTTTTGATATTATGTCTAAAAATATATAAGAAAAGAGTTAAAAGCTCAACCAAATAACTCGGACAATTAATAGATATAAACAAACATCATTGTCAATGGTGAATGATACACATCATAAACACTAACATAAAAATGTGTAACAATTATGGTTCGTTGACATTGAGTTGATCTATCATTGGTGATCAATATCCAGCCTAATCGTCTACAGCAAAATAGATTCTGTAGAATAACCAAATACACAATATTTGAATTTTGAACTTGAGAAAAAATGTGTAATAATAATAATAGACAAATAACATGTCCAAGAGCAAACAAAAACCTTTATCATTTTTATACGAAAACGTGAACGAAAATACGAAGATTAATTAAATAAAAATAATAATATAACTCAAATTATATGGGAGGAAAAACAAGAAAAAATAAAAATTTGATGATTGGTTCAAGACTAGTACTATATTTAACAGCAGAGTCAATTCTTGGCGGGAACCCATTCTTTTAACCTTTACGATTAGGGCCCTATCCCATATAATTTTCAATATAAAACTAATGATACAATAATTAATAATATAGCATCCTCAATTTTTATTCTCTTTTTCTAACTTTCTCATTAAATTATTCAATATCAAATAAATAAAACCATATTTTTCTCTATTTTCCAAATCACATTCTTTAATTTATTAATTTGTTTTTTACTTTTCTTCTCCAATATCAATACATTCTTCAATTTATTAAATATTCTTCAACTCTTCTTCATACCATAGACACAAATTAATTCGTTCATATTCAAGAAGAAGAACATTAGATGTTTTGAGTTTTTGAATTTGCTAATTTCTTAAAGTGCAAGGTCTCAAGGAATTGAGAAGAAAATCTAATTTTTTGAAATAATTTGACTAAAAAATCAAGTTGTGTTGCTCCTACCCTTGTCTATTAATTATTTAATTAAAAAACTCTTGAAAGTTTATAATAATTACGGTCTTACAGTCGAAAAAGAAATTTGTTTTACAATTAGACTATTAGAGAAAAATCTTAGAATTTCATGTTTTGCATATATATGATAATTTTAACCATTCATTAACCATTGCAACATCCGAAAAAAGGTTTTTCAAAGTTAAATTGCTCAAATTCTCAGTATGAGATTTTTCAAGTGATAATCTTGTAAGTTTGCAAATGTCTATTGTTGTTGTAATTGTGTTTTCTTAACAAAACAATAAAAAATAATGTCTTTCACAACGTTTGATTATTCTTCTATGGTTTATTAATGAAATATTAAATTAATAATTCAAAGTAATGGAACATGCTTTCGTTCTATGGGAATTTATTTTTGAGTTTTTGGTCAAAGCTTCAAAAATGCTCGAGACAACTCTAATCGATAGTAAAATATTTAAAAGAAAAAAACCAAAAGAAAAGCAATATAAGAGGAAAATAAAAAGAAAGAAGGTGAAGGGTTTATTTTAAACTAATCACTTCATATTAATAAGATTAAAGGTTTTAATTATTATTTAAAAATAACAAAAGAAAACCAATAGAGACATCTAATAATTTTTTTATATACAATATTATTTGTATCTTAAAAGGGTTTTTAATTTCACAATAAGAGGATAAATGATAACCTTTAATTTTGCTTGTCCCGTTGAAAACTCCATTACTAATGTATGAAAATGTTATAAAATCTCCTTAGTAAAAAATAATAACTATCTGAAATTTATTAATTGGTTGAGTTATAAAATCTCCTTAGTAAAAAATAATAGCTATATGAAATTTATTAATTGGTCGAGTGATTAAGGATATTCATATTATTCACTTATTATTTTTTTTGTAGATTCACATTGTGACATTTAATTTGAAAATTTAATATTTTTTTACTTAGTAAAAAATATATTATATAATGCCAATGAGTGTTGGAACGAGTGGTTGGGATTCAGAAATTTGAGCTTGTAAGGCCAAGTTTAAATCCTACCACATTCACTATTGGTGGGTAATCTGTAAATTCTAATTGAAATCCCAATTGGGTCTTAGGTATGCCCTGATCCTGGATTGGGAGAGTCACCCTGACCTAAAATTTTTGTGACAAAAAAAATTATATAATCAGAGTTAATAGTTTTGCAACATTTTTCCTTTTTAAGTTTATATATTAAAATTTAGGTAAAAAGGTACTTGAGTCCTTCGTACTTTTAAAAAAAATTCAATGTGACCCTCGAACAATTTTTGCACTTAAAGTAGCCCTCAAACAAAAAATTAATAACTTAATTATTTGACCAATGATTTTTGTGGTTAACTATTACGATGCTGATGTGACACTTCACATTACTAATAAGGTTGTAATAGCCCAAACATCGGGTCAATGACTATAATGCAAGGATTTAAATTTTGGTGGTTTAATTTGAGTAAATTGAAAAGTATAAGGACTGATTTAGGAAATTGGGTTTAAGACTTATTATTAAGAATGGAAGAATGGAGGGGTATTATGCTCCTTTAGAAGGAAATGAATTTAATATTCATTTTTAGGGATATTTATTAAGGGTTGGAAAGGGGAAAAAGGGAAAAAGCTGAAAACTTGGTTATCTACTCTTCTTCTTCTCCTCGTCCCCTTACCCCCAAAACAAGGTAAGATTTCTTCAAGTTGGGTTTTTCTTTCGTTTTTGGGTTGGTTTTGAATCCTTAAGTGGTATAGAGGCTTAAGGAAAGTTCAATTATGATTAAAACTAAGAGATTAGCGATTTATTAGCGATTTAATAAAATGGGTTTTTAATTGATTTGATGAAATATGGCCAGTTATTGGAGTTTAAAAGCATTTTTGACTTGTCAAAGAAGTAAATAAGAGATTTGGAGCCTTAGAAGTGATTGAAAACATGTTTGAAATTTGGGTGTGATTTTTAGTTTTTAAGTGTTTTTTGGAGAAACTTGATGTTATAAGGATATTTATGAATGTAAGTTAGTTGGATTAAGTGATGATGAATTTGATGGTATGGTTGAAGATAAGAATAAGAGATTTAGGGGAAATTTGGGTAAAAATCAAAGTGAAATAAGAAAACTATGGGTAAAGGTATCGGTATTGGAAGAATAATACCGATACTATAGGGTTAAATTGGAGGAAAAAGCATGAACACGATGAACAATATCAACATTGATAAAGTAGTATCGATATTGATGTAGAAGTATTAATACAATGAGAACGATATCATTATTGTAATTGAAAAATGGATTCCATAATGCAAAAATGGTACGATACTAAAGTGAGTATTGGTACCATAGTAGACAAGTATCGATACCATAGGAAGGGTACTGATACTATTCAGTCTGAAATTTTAAGTTAGGATGAATTTTAATAGAGTTCGAAAATAATAGTACTTTTGAGTATTATTATTTTGTATAAATGTTAGAAAGTATAATATCATTTGTATTATATGTGTGATTATGGATGCTAGTGTAGAATATAATCAAGATCCTGAGTCAAGAAAACAAAAGGGCAAGGATAAAGTAGCATAATAGTCGGACATCATTAAGGCATACTAGTGAGGCATACCAGGTGCGTGCATTATTATGTACTTATATGAGATGATGATAACTTGCGATGAGTCAACCTTGAATGTGTTGATAAAAGTATGTTTTACAGTATATTGATATATTTTCATAATGTGGAAATGATTTTATGAATAATTTTAGAGTATGAACTGCTCTGAAATGAATGTATGAACTTTTATATTGTTTTAACAGTTATCGATGTTTCATAAATAAATGGTTCATTGTGAATTTGACTTAAAGGCCTATTGTATGTGCATTGAGAGTCATAGGCGCATTGAGACATACATTTGTGTATGATGGTTTCGATCGATTTTGTTTAATGTATATGTTGCTTTTTCGTATCAGTACTATGTGTAATTTCGACATTATGTGTGCATCCATGGAATTCATAATGAGTTTGTGAATTACCATTTCGACATACCTTGTGTATGAGGGTTATCGATTGATTTTTTTAATGCATATGTTGTATTTTCGTATCAGTCTTACATGTACTTTCGACACTATGTGTGCATCTATGGAATTCATAATGAGTTTGTGAATTACCATTTCGGCGCTTAAGTGCAACTCATGTACCTTGCAGTCTCATTCAACATACATTGGGCAAATAAAAGGATAATTTGGAAAAATAT
Organism: Hibiscus syriacus; assembly: GCF_006381635.1. Lineage (NCBI taxonomy): Eukaryota > Viridiplantae > Streptophyta > Magnoliopsida > Malvales > Malvaceae > Hibiscus > Hibiscus syriacus. The sequence goes on along the minus strand of NW_024062536.1, from coordinate 91,985 downwards.
TGATTAATAGGTATGCTGGGCATACTAAATATGTTTTCATAGGTTATGTGAAAGAAACTTGGTTTATCAAGCCAGTTTTATGTATTATTATGATTTCTACGATTTAATTCGTATTTTGATATTTTATGATATACTTATGTTTTGATTTCACCTCATTTGTATTATTATGCCTCACTAAGTAAATACTTAGCGTGTGTTGGTTTTACGTGTAGGTAATAGCATACTAGTGGAGTAAGGAGTGCAACTGATATCATCAATCAAAGGTTACCTCATCAGTAACTGTATGACAAATATGTTTACTTTTGATATTATTAGATTGCATGTAATAGACTTATGATGATGCTCTAGAACATATGGGATTTATGATGATTGTAATATTTAATATGTTAGAACTTTAAGACTATTTCACATACTAAAAGTTAATGAACGTTTTACTATTATTACATTAAAATGTTTTATTTTTTTATAAACAAAATTTTATTGGTTTACAAATAAGGAAATGTTATAAAAACATGTGACACATGTGACTTGTGTATGAAAACATATACGGGAAATGGTGTTACATTTATTGGTATCAGAGCTACATTTTAGCCAATTCTAGGCCGAAACTGGGTGTATATTACTTTAAAAAGGGTTTACATGCCACTAAGATGTCAAAGTTATTGATATGGTGTCGTTAGAATATGATTGATGTCACTCCTTACTAACTTGATTTGTTATCATTAAGTATGTTCTATTCGATGTCAGAATCTATGAATTCGCGAGAATAACTGAATAAGGAGTTAGATAAAGGTCAGTTAGTGAGAGCAATGAAGCTAATAGTGAGCATCCGATCCAGTCTGAAAATGCTAGTGCACCGGTACATCAGGGTATGCTAGTGCCAGAGTTTGGAGCTTTTATGCAGGCTCTCGATGCAATCTTGACTCGATTTCATCATCCACCACCTCCCTCTGCTCCTTCAGCTCCACAAATATTGATCCCAAAAGAGCTGAAAAGTTTGGGAGCTCCTGAGTTCCAGGGAGAAGAGGATGAAGGACCTATAGATGCTGATTTATAGTTAAACGAAATTAAGGTGATACTGGAAAGTCTTCACTGCTCAGATTCTGAAAAGCTGGGCGGAGTTGTATCTTTACTTCGAGGATCAGCTCGAGTGTGGTGGATAAATACTACGAAGTATGCACCACCTGAACAAGTGATTTGGCAGTTCTTTCAGGATGAATTTAAGAACAATTACATCAGTGAGCAGTTTAGGCAGGCTATGCTGCTGAAGTTTCTTAATTTGAAACAAGGTGATCGAGCAGTACATGTGTACGAGGTTGAGTATAACAAGTTGAGTCATTTTGCTACTAAAGTAGTTCCCAATGACAAAGCTTGACGTGATTGGTTCATCGAGGGATTGAGGCCTAAGTTGAAAGAGATGATGTTGGCTTTAAACTTGCCTAGCCTGCAAGAAGTCATAAACTGAGCTAAGGCCATTGAAGAGCTCAAGAAAAGACTCTAGCAGCAGAGCAGGGTATGTAAATAGGAAAAAAAGTTGGAACATCTTCAAATTCCTATAATGCTAAGAGAGGTAAGGGTTCGAGTTCCCGATACAATAATAGAGCTGGTTTTACTGTAGTTTCACAGAAGAATAAGCAATCATAGTCTTTTACCGCTAGCTCGGGTGGAGTATATGGAGAAAGAACTACTCTTTCAGACATGTGGCAAATTTCACCGTGAAGTATGTAGATTGCTCAGTGGAGCTTGTTTCTAATGTGGTGAAACTGGTCACTATGTTCGAAATTCTCCTAAGAGATCCATGGATAAATCAGTGCAAACTGAGAGATTAGTAGCAACATCTAATAGAGCTAGAGGAAGAGGTAGATCCGGAGGACAATCCGATTTAATCCCGCGACTAGAGACACGAGGAGCATCCATAATTTATAATATTAAGACTAATGAGGATCGGGATGACCCAAAGATTTTAACAGGTACATTCAATCTTTTTGATGAACCTGTATTTATTTTGGTTGACCCTGGTTCTACGCACTCTTATATTAGTACAAAGTTTATTAGAGCTAGATGAATTCCTTTAGAACCAATCTTTAGTGAGATGATAGAGGTAAACCCTATGGGTCATAGTGCAAGGGTAACTCGGATATGTAGAAAATGCCCGATAAAGATTCAAGGGGTTATGTTCCTGGTAAACTTGATAGTATTACCTTTCGATGAGTTTAAAATTATTTTGGGCATGGATTGGTTGTCTCTAACATCATGGATGAGTTGATTGTCACAAGAAGAGATTAATTTTAAAGGATGCAAAAGGCTCAGAAATCATAGTAATCGGTGAAAAAGCTAAATCACAATCCAATGTGATATCAAGAATGACTGCAAAGAAAATGATGTCGAAAGGGTGTATAACTTTTCTAGCTAATGTGATAGAGACTCAAATATTAGAAGCGAGATTAGATGATATTCCAATAGTTATGGAGTTCTTAGATGTTTTTTTAGAATAATTATCGGGTTTACCTCTAGACCGTGAGGTGGAATTCAAGATTGATGTTTGCACGGGTACCAAACCTGTTTCTATGGCTCCATAGAGAATTGCTCCAACAGAGCTAAGAGAATTAAAGGCTCAATTGCAGGAACTGCTCGATAAGGGATTTATCAGACTCAGTGTTTCACCTTGGGGGCATCTGTGCTTTTTGTGAAAATGAATGATGGGTCTATGCGATTATGCATAGATTATCGACAATTAAATAAGGTAACAATAAAGAATAAGTATCCTCTTCCGAGGATTGATGATCTGTTTGATCAACTGAAAGGCACAACAGTGTTCTCAAAGATAGACCTTTGGTCTTGATACTGCTAATTAAAGATTAAAGAGGAGGATATTTCAAAGATAAATTTTCAGACTCAGTATGGACATTATGAATTTGTGGCGATGCCTTTCGGTTTATCTAATGCTCCTGCAATATTTATGGATTTGATGAACCGAGTATTCCAACCTTACTTGGATCAATTTCTGGTGGTATTTATCGATGATATTTTGGTGTATTCAAGGTCAAGATAGGAGCATGATGATCATATTCGTGTTGTTCTTCAAACTATTCGAGAAAAGAAGTTATATGCCAAACTATCTAAATGTGAATTCTAGTTAGCAGAGATTTCTTTCCATTGGTCATATAGTCTCCGCAGAAGGCATAAGAGTAGATCCCAAAAAGATTCAAGCTATAGTGGATTGGAAACCCCCAAAGAATGTTTCTGAAGTTTGTAGTTTCTTGGAGCTTGTTGGCTATTATTGAAGGTTTGTGAACTTTTCGATGTTAGCTTCACCGCTAACTAAATTGTTACGGAAGGATGTTCCTTTTTTTTGGAAGGAGAATTGTCAAGAAATTTTTGAAACACTAAAGAGGATTGTAACAGAGGCACCAATACTTGTATAACCTGAGTCGGGTAAAGACTATATAGTTTTTACTGATGCATCTCATAAAGGATTGGGATGTGTGCTTATGAAAGAAGGGAAAGTTGTGGCCTATGCCTCGAGACAGATGAAGACTCATGAGAGTAATTACCCGACACATGACTTAGAATTAGCATCGGTCGTGTTTGTTTTGAAGATTTGACGTCATTATCTATACGATGAACGGTGCCATATTTATGCAGATCACAAAAGTCTAAAGTACTTGTTAACTAAAAAATAACTGAACTTGAGGCAGAGAATATGGATCCAACTTTTAAAAGATTATGATGTGGTCATTGATTATCATCTAGGGAAGGCTAATGTGGTAGCTGATGCACTTAGCCGAAAGACTTTTATAGCTTTACGAGCTTTGGATGCATATATATCATAAAAGAAGATGACGCCTTGATTACTGAGCTTAAGTTAAAGCCGATGTTGTTGGATAAGATAAAAGAGCTGCAAGGAAAATGGAAAGTGTTTGGCAAGAATTGCACAAGTAGAAAAAGGTGAGACCACAGATTTCGAAATCAGGACTGATGGGTGTTTATATTATCATGGAAGACTTTGCATTCCATATAATGAAGAACTAAGGAAATATATTCTCTCTGAGGCAGATTATAGTCCTTTGAATATGCATCCAGATGGGAATTATATGTATCGGGATATAAAGAGTCATTATTGGTGGTCTGGCATGAAAAGAGCTATATTAGAGTTTGTTGAAAAATGCTTGATATGTCAGCAAGTGAAAGCTAAACATCAAGTGTCTTCTAGATTACTACAACCGATATCCATTCTTGAGTGGAAGTGGGAACGAGTTACAATGAATTTTGTTTCAGGGCTACCTTTGACACCTAATAAAAATGACTCATTATGGGTAATTGTAGACAGATTACCAAGACAGCTCACTTTATTCTAGTTCGGATGGATTACTCAATGGATAAATATGCAGAGTTGTATATAAAAGAGAAAGTCTGGTTGCATGGAGTACATGTATAGATAGTATCTGACCAAGATCCAAGGTTTACCTCAAGGTTCTGGAATTCTTTGCATGAGGCATTGAGTACTCAATTCAATTTCAGCACGGCTTTTCATCCGCAGACCGATGGTCAGTCAGAGTGAACTATTCAGATATTGGAGAATATTCTGAGAGCATGCGTGATTGAATTCAAAGGATCATGGGAAAGATATTTACCTTTAGCAGGATTTACCTATAATAACAGTTATCAATCGAGTATTAAGATGGCTCCGTATGAAGCCTTGTATGGGAGGAAGTGCCAAACACCATTAAATTGGTTTGAGATAAAATATTGAGATCTAGTTGGCCTTGATTTAGTGAAGGAAATGGAAGATAAAGTGAAAGTTATCCAAGATAATCTTAAGATAGCTTCTGATCGAAAAACATCTTATGCTTATTAAAGAAAAAAGAGATTGAATATCAAGTGGGAGATAAGGTATTTCTGAAAGTATCGCCTTGGTAGAAAGTAGTGCGGTTTGGGTGCAAAGAAAAGTTGAGACCGAGATTTATTGGACCTTATGAGATTTTAAAAAAGGTCATACCAGTAGCTTATCAGTTAGTTTTGCCTCTCGATATAGACAAGATTCATACTATTTTTCATGTGTCGATGCTCAGGAAGTACCGACCAGATTCATCACATATTATCACACCAAAGGAAATAGAGATTCAACCAAATTTGACTTACGAAAAAGAACCAGTGCGGATCTTGGCTCGAGAAAACAAAGAACTGCATAACAAGAAGATTCCTCTAGTTAAAGTGATTTAGCAAAAACATAAAGTCGAAAAAGCTACTTGGGAAAGAGAGGAGGACATGAGGAAGTAGTATCCACACCTCTTATCATCAAGCACATCTTAAAATTTGAGGATGAATTTTTTTAAAAGGAGAATTATAATACCCCAAACATCGGGTTAGTGACTATAATGTAAGGATTTTAAATTTGGTGGTTTAATTTGAGTAAATTGAAAAGTATAAGGAATGATTTAGGAAATTGTGTTTAAGACTTATTAGTAAGAATGGAAGAATGGAGGGGTATTATGGTCTTTTAGAAGGAAATAAATTTAACATTCATTTTTAGGGATATTTATTAAGTGTTAAAAAGGAGAAAAAAGGGAAAAGCTAGAAACTTGGTTATATACTCTTTCTTCTTCTCGTCCTTGTATCCCCCATAATAAAGGTAATATTTCTTCAAGTTGGGGTTTTTTTTTTCATTTTTGGGTTGGTTTTGAAGCCTTGAGTGGTATAGAGGCTTAAGGAAAGTTCAAGGATGATTAAAACTAAGAGATTAGTGATTTATTAATGATTTAATCAAATGTTTTTTAAGTTATTTGATGAAATATGGTCAGTTATTGGAGTTTAAAAGCTTTTTTTATTTCTCAAAGAAGTAAATAAGAGATTTGGAGTCTTAGAAGTGATTGAAAACATGTTTGAAATTTGGGTGTGATTTTTAGTTTTAAGTGTTCTTTGGAGAAACTTGATGTTATAAGGAGATTTATGTATGTACGTTAGTTGGGTTAAGTGATGATGAATTTGATGGTATGGTTGGAGATAATAATAAGAGATTTAGGGGAAATTTGGGTAAAAATATAAATGAAATAAGAAAAATCTAGGTAAAGGTATCGGTACTGGAAAAATAGTATCGATACTATAGGGTTAAATTGGAGGAAAAAGTATGAACACGATGAACAATATCGATACTGATTAAAGTAGTATCGATACTGATGTGGATGTTTCGCTACCATGAGGATGGTATTGATACTGTAATTGAAAAATGGATTCCAAAATACAAAAATGGTATTGACACTGAAGTGAGTATCAATTCCATAGTAGAGAAGTATCGATACTATAGGGGGCATCGATACTATTCAGTCTGAAATTTTAAGTTAGGATCAATTTTAATAGATTTCAAAAATAATAATACTTTTGAGTATTATTATTTTTTATAAATGTTAGAAAGTATAATAACATTTGTATTGTATGTGTGATTATGGATGCTTGTGTAGATCATAATCAAGCTGCTGAGTCAAGCAAACAAAAGGGCAAGGATAAAGTAGCATAATAGTCGGACATCATTAAGGCATAATAATGAGGTATACCAGGTGAGTGCATTATTATGTACTTATATGAGATGAGGATGACTTCCGATGAGTCAACCTCAAATGTGTTGATAAAAGTATATTTAACAGTATTTTGATATATTTTCATAATGTTTATGGAAATGATTTTATGAATAATTTTAGAGTATAAACTGCTTTAAAATGAATGGATGAACTTTTATATTATTTTAACAGGTATCGATGTTTCATAAATAAATGTTTCATATGTGAATTTTACTTAAAGGCCCATTGTATGTGCATTGAGAGTCATAGGTGCATTTCGACATACATTTGTGTATGATGGTTATCGATCGATTTTGTTTAATGCATATATTGCATTTTCGTATCAGTACTAAGTGTACTTTCGACACTATGTATGCATCCATGAAATTCATAATGAGTTTGTGAATTACCATTTTGACATACCTTTGTGTTTGAGGGTTATCGATCAATTGTTTAATGCATATGTTGCATTTTCGTATCAGTATTATATGTACTTTCGGCACTATGTGTGCATCCATGGAATTCATAATGAGTTTGTGAATTACCATTTCGACACTTAGGTGCAACTCATGTACCTTGCATCCTCATTCAACATACATTGGACAAATAAAATGATAATTTGAAAAAATACTGATTGATAGGTATGTTGAGCATACTAAATATGGTTTCATAGATTATGTGAATGAAACTTGGTTTATCAAGCCAATTTTATGTTTATTATGATTTATACGATTTAATTTGTATTTTGATATTTTATGATATACTTGTTTTGATTTCACCTCATTTGTATTATTGTGCCTCACTAAGTAAATACTTAGTGTATGTTGGTTTCACGCGTAGGTAATAGCATACTAGCGGAGTAAGGAGTGCAACTGGTATCATCAATCAAAGGTTGCCTCATCAGTAGTTGTATGACAAATATGTCTACTTTTGATATTATTAGATGGCATGTAATATAGTATTGATGACGCTTGTAATATTTAATATGTTAGAACTTTAAGACTATTTTACATACTAAAAGTTAATGAACGTTTTACTATTATTACATTAAAATGTTTTATTTTTTTAGAAACAAAATTTTATTGGTTTACAAATAAGGAAATGTTTTAAAAGTCATGTGACACCTGTGATATATGTATGAAAACGTATACAGGAAATGCGTGTTACAAAGGTAGTCTGCATTGCTGACATGTGGGTCCATGATGGTTGATGATGTGGCTGATGGACTAAATTGATTTTTTGGTCGAGTTCGAGGACCGAATTAATTTTTTTAAGTTTAAGGACTTATTTTTTAAAATATAATATTTTAATTTAAAATATAAAATTGTTTAAAATTTAAATATCAAAAATAAAAATATATGTTATTATTATTTACCTTGAATTAACATGATTTTATTTATATAAATCTCAACTCGTCCATTCTACACAAATTTATTTTATATAAACATGATTTTTTCACCTCTATTTTTTATAAAATTAAATTATATGTATATAAAACCTTATAAAAAATAAAATCAAAGTTTATGTATAAACTATCATGAAACTATATAATTAAAAAAATTAAAAATAGTTATACATGAAGAAGAGCATTTAGTGAATATAACATGATAGAGAGAAGTAAACTTCACCTAAACTTGATCTAAAATAATAAGAATAAAATTGTCCTACCCTTCTAATTTTACAATTTTATAAAATCAAGGTTGATATGAACTCTACATGTTTGAGGTTTTTTATCATCCCTAATATTTTATTTTTTATTTGTTCGGAATAGCACATTCGTTTCTACAAAATAAACATAAAATAAAACTCACATTAGAATTTGCCTCTAAATTCAATAAATCATTTAACAATAATATTTTAATCAATTATGGTAAATATATATTTTTAATAATTTAATTTTTATTTTTAGTATTTCTCTATTTAATTTTATTTTTGTATATTTGTATATTTTAAATTTTAAATATTTTTTCTAAAAATTAAATAAACCCATGAACTTTTGAAAAAATCAATTTAGCCTTTGAATTCGATAAAAAAATTAAATTAGCCAATCTATCACGTCACTAGTTACCGTTGATTATCACGTAAACACACTAAATCACATGTCAACACTATGAAACGTCACGTCATCATCGTAACGGTCAACGATAAAAATTGTTGGTGAAAGGGCTACATTGATTTTTTTCTAAGTTTGAGGGTCACATTGAATGTAGAAAGAGTTTGAGGGCCAAATTATTTTTTAAAAGTACAAGGCCTCAAGTACTAATTTACCTAAACTTTATCATACATACGATATATGTGAAAAATATTAATATAAAAAATATTTACAAACATTTATTAAATAAATGATTATAAAAAATTCTATATAAATTTATTAGGCATATGTTTAAATTCTTTACAATAAATTTTAATTATTTTATTTAAAATAACTGTTTGAAAATATAAAAATAAAAGTAAAGTTAAAATATTATTAATTTTGATTCATAATGGTGTATTTCATTCATAACAAACTAAGTTGAGATACAATTAATTGTGACACCAATTCAATTAGATAAAGTATTATATAGTACGGTAAATATAACTTATAGTATATAACTTTGGCATCTATGTTCAGTGTGCTATCCAATTTTTTTTTTTTTTTTTGCAATTGGACATCTAACCATTTAAATGAAGCAATTAAGTACCTAATTTTCTTTGGGTGCAATTTGGTATCTAACTTTTTAATGGTGCAATTAAGTATCTAATTTTATTTTGGTGCAATTAGGTACATAAGGTTTTTCTCTTTGGTGCAATTAGGAATCAAATATTTTTTTCCTTCCCGTTTTCAAGGTTTTGTTCTTACTAATCAAGACCGGTCCGCATCGAGCATCTGCCTTTAGTGGGTTAGTCTCTCAACGGAGATTTTCTACATACACAAGGACTCAAACTCGGGATCTGTTTAAGCGATATAATGCTCTTATCACTTGAACCAATCCTTTGGTGTAATGAAACATTTTTAATTATACATTTTTTTAACTCTGATTGATTTAGACTTATAATTTTAACGCAATTAATTAAAGAGATAAAATGGGGTACAAATTCAGAAGTTAAACATTAAAATTTTAAGTGTAAACACGTGTGATATAGAAAAATGTTAGATATATAATTGCAACAAGAAATAAAAATAAAAATTAGATACCTAATTGCACCAAAAATAATTGGGGACCAAAAATAATTAGATATTGTACATATTGAAATATACATGTTTTTCCACTTTGCATTCTAAACTCTTTCTCCCAGTTTACCCTTTAAATTGTTATTTTCATTTCAATATACTTCAAAACAAAAAAAAAATTAATAAAAATACGATACATGACATATTATTATTGAAAGATGATAATATTTAAAGTAAATTTAATAAAAATGATAATTTAAAATGCAAACTGAGCAAGACTGTAAAATGAAAAAATGAATATATTTTAAGAGTTAAATTGATAATTAATCCTATATATATTTTCAAGTACGCTAATTAACAGGAGATTTCTACTCTATAATTTTTTTTAAATATAACATCTAAAATCGTAAACTGTTGAATATTGTTAAGTTAATTTGTAATTAGTTAGGAAGTTTTGTAACTACTCATTAGTTTGTTAGTCAGTTGCTAACGTACATAGTGTAAAAATACAGTTTGTAATCCTACTTATGAAACATAGAGAAACTACCCATTTAGTCATTTGTTTCTTGAATTTAACATAAACTATTTAATATATAATATAAATTGATGAATTTGATTATTAAGTGTAAGCATTCATCTTTAAAACTAGACATGCTCGAGATTTACTTATTTGTTTAAGTTTGAAAGAGGCTTGTAATACCTTAATTTTATCCAAATCATATAACTTGAGTTTGGGAAAATCGAAGAGCTATTTCCTGGTTGTACAATTTTGGGGACTTGAACAAATGGACTTTTTTTTTATTAAAAAAAAGGCTCATTTAAATAATGGGATGGACTTGAATTCTGGCATTTAAGGTTAGAATCTATTTTGCCCATCACTTTTTTTAATTTATAATGTAATGTTTTATTTTTATATATTTATAATACAAAAATAAGTGTACAAACTATACTCTATGCTAACAATATGTGAATACATAATTTTTTGTTCAAAGTAGGTGTCTAACGTTTTTTCTGTTACATTTTTTAGTTTCTACACCGTGACGAAAGTTAAATTCGACTGTTACATTTTTAAAATTGATTAAAAAATGGGAGTATCAATACTCAGGTTTAGAGTATCGGTACTTTCTTTGTTACATTTGAAAATATAATTCTTAATGACTATTGGGCTAGACCAGTATCAATACTAGAATTTTGTAATATCGGTACTATTGTGCAAAGTAGTATTGATACTCCTAGAGTATCGATACCAATTTTACATTATGGAGAACAACTTGTGAAATAAAAGGTAGTACCGATACTACCAAGGAGTATCAATACTTCTCTTACCTTTGGCATCAGTGCTGCAAGAATAATATTGGTACTATTCTTGCAATGTTTGTAACACCCCAAACCTCGAGTTAGTAGTTTTGGGCTAACCCGAGAAGAGTTAAATAAGCCCACTAGACGTATAGAAAAGCTTGGACGAAATTAATGATGGATTTGGGCTTGGGTTAGGCCCAAACGATAGGAAGAGGTGTATTGTTGATAGTTGAATGGAAGAGGAATAACCAAAAGGTTGTTACACCATTTTTTAATTCAAAAGTTGAATATGTTTAATGAGGGATGATGTATTTATGCTTACCCACTACATCTTTTTCCCCATTTTCATCTATTCTTGTATCATATCTCCCTATCTCCATCTTCATAGTTTTTCTTTCCCAAACAAGTGTAAAGTTGAAAACTTGGTAGCCCATCAAGCTTAGTACGAAATCTCCAAGGTAAGAATCATAATTTCTTCACCTCAATCTTTCATTTAAGCTCCCAATCTCAAAGTTTGGCCATATTGGCCATAGGTGAGGGTTTAGGGAACTAGAGATTTCTAACTCGTTTTTTATATATTCGAGTTTAGGAAAGTATTCTTATTTTCATTTTGGCCTCTTTAATGAGTTAGTAACTCATTTTTATTGTATATGATTAGTAAAAGAGGTGGGAGAAAGCTCCAAAGCTAGAGGAAATGAAAAATTGGTCCTTGGTTGATTTGAGGACATCTCTAGCAGTTAGTAAGCTAAGGTAACACATTCACAAATTTTTCATACCATTTGCGAGTCAATGGAATGCATCTAGCTAGTGAGTATTGAGTTCATGAAGCACGAGTAGACATTCATGGTAAATCTTGATTGAAGGTGTTAATCAACATGTTTAATGACCTATCATGATCCTTACTATCATACATAAGATTAAATTAACACTTGGGCACCTCAGTGTGCCTTTTGAGAGTTTTGAGAAGTCATTTTGGTTCCCAAGTAGGATATTTCTGGCCTCGAGTATCGGTATTAGATAAACAAATTGATATTATTCTTTGGATAGCAAACACAACAAGGAGTTTTTAGACTGTGGGCATCGATACTGTTGGGATAGTATCGATACTCCGAGGGAGAGTATCGATACCCATTTTGGATTTTAGATTCTAGTAGCCAATTTTGGTATCAGTACTCACAAGAGTGTCGAGACCAAGGCTAGAGTATTGATACTCTACTTAGGGGTATCAAAACTGAGTTATTTTTCAAAACATCGAAGCCAAATTTGGTATCGATACCTTGGGGTCAGTACTGATACTCAGAGGCTCAGTATTGGTACCATCGTACATTTTTGGGTAAGGAACCCAAGAAATTTAAGAGTGGGAATTGAGAGACCAAATAGCACCAGTATTCTATCAAGTAAGATTTCAAATGAGAACAATAATAAATATGGCACATATAGAAATAATATCAGCTAAGATGACATAAAATTTGTCTTTGTTTGACGATAGGGAAAAAAGTAGAACACTTGAGTTACTTTAGCAGATGACGATTGCCTTACGATATAAAATATTTGAATATATTTAAACAAGTGTTCGAGGCACTTCTGTGGATAACTTGGGCATGTGCCCGAACACTTGCAAGAGGTGGGTTAGTCGAGTGTTGTTTATGATGCATAACTCTGGATCTCACCCTAGGTAGGTTAGAGGGGTGTGCGTCTCGAGATGTCACAACCCTCCGACAACACCATGATGCCTACCCTAGTGTAGGTGTAGTATTAGTGTATACTCACTTCCTATTTTTACTTGTTGACATGAGCATTTATGAACACATATAATATGGTTTAGTTGTTAGTGTGGCACTAATCTAGTGAGCTCAGCGTTCGTAATTTGTTTCCGTGCGCACGTCCTTAGGAGGAGCATTTTGAGGAGCTTATCGTGTGGTTGACGTTCTAGACAAATTGAGTAGCATAGTACATCTTGAGTAAGGGTTTAACAATCAAGACTTTGGGGGTATAAGTCTTAGTGCTATGTAAGGTTACACCTTGTCCTAAAAAGTTAGAACAAATTAGTGAATTTGTGGAAATCCTTAGTTAGAAAGCTAAAGTAGTGAATGTATACTTCATTAAGGAAGTTGAACCACTATAAAATACTTGTGCCATTTTTCATATTTCTTGCTAAAGCTTCCAACAATTTTTATTGCCAATTCACCCCCTATTGGTCACTTTCCTTGATCGATTGACTCAACAATAAGCATGAGTAGGAAACTGTTCAAACAATCTGTGATTTTCTTGAGCCATTTTATAAAATTACTACTTTGTTATCTGGATCTATGTATCTCGCTTCTAACTTGTACTTGATTAACGTTGTTGCAATTGAAAAGTTGTTATGTGATGCTTACAATGTGATCCTTGTGAAGGCATTTCTGCAATGATGTACCCATTTTGTACCATATGAGAAATATTACCATGATCAATCAATGATTATATCTTTTATAGTTTTACTAGATCCTAGATATATATTACAACTCTGAAAAAGTTGTAAAATGTTCTTTATACAGATGGCGAGATTCAACAGAGGGTATGTTTCATTTATAATGAGTTTCTTGAGTTATATATATTTTATTCAAAAAATGCACATTGTGGTCCTTATTTTTTGTCCAAAGTAAAACATCTTTATAGAGAAGTGGGTCAAGGTCCAATCGGTCTTGATCATTTAAAAAAATCTGATCCATTTTAGGTTATGTTTTAGAATTTAATATTCAATTCAATTTAATTTATTTTTTCATATTTTAATTATTTTGTTTTCTTTATTTTTTAGAATTTTGATGTCAATTTAGCTGTTTCAAAGAGTGGATGATTAAATGTTGACTCCTATATTAGTTTGTCCCTTTTCCCTTGTACTAGAGATGTTGAGTTTTGATATTTTGGAGTATTAGAAAACACAAAGTGTTTCTTATCCAGTACTTTCCCGCATGGCGAGAGATATATTAGCCATTTCAATTACTTTAGTTGCTTCTGAATTTTCCCTTTAGTATAGGAGGTTAAATTTTGAACAAGTTGAGAGTTAAACTCTTACCTTAAAATGTTGAGATTTTTATAACACCTCGTAATTGGTTATATGATTTTGAACCAAAGGAAATCGATGAAGATTATCTTACTGTAGTTAATGATTCTTCCCTTCAGAGGTAAATATATTACTTTATTTTTTATATTAATTTCATTAATATATGGTATTACTTGTTAATCATTTTATTTTTACTTTTGTAGGGTGTCTTTACAGTAAGTAGATATATTGGAATTGATTTATGAATGATTCTGTCTTGATTAATCCCTTTAAAGTTAACTTTATTTTTTATATTTATTATGTTTATTTAAGTAATATTTTAAATTGTTTATTAATGATTCTATTTTTTTTGTAGGGTGCCTTACAACAAGCATAATGTTTGGTTATTTTTTGTGAATGATTCTGTCTTGATTCTGCTTGATATTGCTGGATTTGGAAATATTTGTTGAATGTTTGATTTTGTAAGGGTTTGCTAAAGTTAAAAATGTTTGACACTATTGGCTATCGTATTTATAATACCCCAAAAATTTAGATAATGACCAAAATGCAAATTTTGAAAGTTTGATGGTCAAAGTTAAAACTTGGGAAAAGTTTAGGGAATTAAGTGATAAATTTCCTAAAAAGATTTTTATTCCATAAATATATGGTTTACTCTTGAGATTAGAGTTTTATGGAAATCATATTGTTGGATTTGGAATTTAGTAAAGAAATAGTTAAAGCCGGTAAGGAATCGGTAAATTCTGATCGAATCGGAATTTTACAAAAATTTGAAGGATGTTATAAAATGGTTAGAAATATTATTTTAATATTTTGGATCAGAGAATTTGGTCTGAAAATGTGCAAATTTTCAGATTTAACCGAAAGAGTGGAATTTAGTAACTAAAACGCAAGTTTTGAAAATTTCAGGGCATTTTCGTAGGTCAAAGTCAAATTAAATTATATTTGACTTTGTAATATCAGATGGCTTGGTTTTATGGTGATTTTGGAGATTCATTAAGAGTGATTTGGTCTTATCCCAATTAAATGAATTTTATATTCATTTAAAGTGAGATATTATGTTAATTAAGATGAAATGCACTCAAAATGTCATCTAAATTTGCTATCTTCTTCTCCAAAACAGACGTGGTCTTCTCCTAAGGTAAGAGCAAGCCTTAACTCATTTTTCAAGCCATTTTGTAGGATTATGAGTATGATGAAAATAGAAAATGGTTATTTGCGAAAAACGCTATCATTTGGTACCAATATTGCATGATTATCTTGCTTGATTTCAAAATCCCCAAATCTGGAAATTTGGGTTTATACTATGGTTGTTGAAATTGATGATGATTATTGATGATTTTGAGGCTGTATGAATTGATGAAGAACATAAGGATGAGGTTAAAGAAAAACAGTTTAGATTTTGGGAATTACAGTAGGTTCGAAAATTCACCAGAAAATATATAAAAATAATTTGGAAGTGAATTTTATATATTGTGTTCATATGTGGATCTAGTTTTGTTTAAAATAAACGGGGATCAATTTCAAGTTGTATACAAATATATATGAATTTTTAACTGAGGAAAGGTCAGAAAAGTCGGACAGCAGAATTCTGTACAAAACAGATTATGTTGGTGAACTTGAAAATTCACCATAAATTGTACAGAATGAATTAGAAGGAGTTATTTATATGGATAGATTTTTATTCGAGTCTAGTTTTTAACGGAAGAAACAGAATTGAATTCCAGTGTCTATATCAATACAAAATAATGATTTTTTAAGGGTAGTACGAGTTGTCTGAATTCTGGAAAATTGATGGGTTATTGTATAAGTATTGTATAATTGATGTACTATGCTGGAATTGTTGTTTGAGAATTGAAAAGAGTGTTAGATGTGAAATTGATTAATTTGGGAAGATTGAAATGATTGGTGATTTAAGTACAACAATTGCATAGTTGGGGTACTTAAATGTATTTATGCTTTTGTAAAAGCATTTGAATGGAAATAATTTCAATGTTGGAATTATTGGTATTAAGAATTTAAGTGGTAAAATGGTGAAGACCATTTTGAGTAAATGGGAAAAGTTGGTTCCAATGTTATAAGGAATTATTAAGAGTTAAATATTTTGATAGATGATGAATTTCAAATATAGTATGGAGATATGATGGAATGTATTTATGTTAGTAAAATACTAACATATGGATTATTATGAATTTGTGATTTATACAGATTGTGATTGATTTGTAATCGAAGCAAATCAAATATAAAAGGGCTTATGGTGTACAATAGTGAGGCTTATATATTTTGAAAGACATAAAGTGTCAATGTGAGTGCCATACATGCATGAAATTATACATGGATGTTTTATACATCATAAGGAAGACTTGCGATAAGTCGACCTTGTTTATATCGGCATGATTTTATATCATTTTTTATAAATTGACATTGATATGTCAGAGTATGAAATTAAAATGCATTGATCACTGATTTGTGCATATGATTTTACCATGAATGTTATTTTGGGTATGAATGCCCCATTGTTAAATATTGATAATATACTTTGCCATGGAAGAATCAAATAAAATAGACTGTATGCCCAAGTCAGTTATTGAGGGACAGGGTATAGTTGGCATGCCATAGAGTCCAACAACAGGCTGCATATTCGGGAATACACTAAAGGATACCTAGTGTATATGGTGGGCATGACCTTATGTGTCATATTCAGGACTGTACTTAAGGATACCTAGTACAGATGGTGGACACGACCTTATGTGTCATATTCGGGATAGCACTACAGTGCTTATATTTGACTCGTATACCCAGGGTCCTCAGGGTTGAATATTGGGCTATAGGCTATGGTTTATTGCTTAATAAAAGGTAAGCATACAAATAAGCTTACGAGCTTTTGGAATAATGGCAAGTATATGGGTAAAATAAGCTTACGAGCTTATGGAATAAATGGTAAGGGATTTATATTATTTTGATCATGGTAAAAATGATTTTATGGAAACTCAATTTTTGACATTGAAAATCATGCATGAATTGTATTACACTGTTAAATGTTTTAATTGCCTCACTAAGTTTATACTTAGCGTGTGATGATTTTCATGCGTAGGTAAAAAGCAAAGAATAAGAATAAAGAGTTCAGAATGACATCAAGCATTGAGAGGTATATTTCAATATCAGTAAGACATCCTATTGTGAAATTTGATTTTAGATAGTGGCATGTAATTTGAAAATGTTCAATTTATTTGTTTAATTAATTTTAGAAATTTTTATAGTGATGAAAGGTGAATTTTTATGAATTTATATGTAAATTTTCGGAAGTTACTGTAGTATGAACAGTAACCACGGTTTTAACAAAAATTTTCCAGATTGTTAAAGGGGTACCGATTCCCCTGCTACAGGGAATCGATTCCCCCACTGTTCACTGTTCACTGTTCAAGTACTATTCACTATTCATAAATAAAAATATTTTGAATTAAATTGGTTACAACGAAACGTAATTTTTATGATATGATAATTTTATAATATCATTTACTATTTTAAGAAAATAAATTTTAAATCGCTTTCGAATCGTAAAATGGTTTTAGAAAATTCGGGTGACATCCGTAATCTGTATAGGTATAAATATACGGGTTACGGGTGTTACATTTATTGGCATCAGAGCTACAGGTTTAGCCGATTCTAGGACTAAACCGAGGTTGTTTTTGAGTTAAAAAGTGTATACATGCCACTAGGATGTCAAAAGTTACTGATATTTGTATATATATTGTGACGATGTTATTGGGAGTAAAGTTACTTTTAATAATGTATGATAATTCTGACTATGTTCAGATGTTGGAATTAAAGACAAAGGTTAGAAAGTTGAAAATGTTGAAAAGAATGTCGAGATTGAAATCGACAAAAAGGGAACATATATGACTTATATAAAACACCTTAGAAGGGTGGATGTTATAAAGGATTTTTCTCCATTTTGTGGAAGAATTGATTTAAAAGTTTGAATGGCTTACAAGAAAAGTCGAATCGGATGAGGATCCAAAGGAGATTTTTGAATCTGTGATGATTCCGAGGTTTATCCAAGTAAGCTTAAATAAGTGAGAAATATTTAAGCTAAGCATTAAATTATTTAAATCATTGATGATTTGAGTAAGAGAAATTGAGTAAGCGGTAAATATGATTTTCGCTAAAAGTTTAAAGAAAGTTGAATTATTAGGGAATCAATGAGAATAAATATCAAGTCCATAAAATTGGATAGAGTTACCTTGTGAAGGTAAATATGAGGAAATGGATTGTTTAACCTTCCATGCTGAAATGAATTATTATATAGATCGAGATTGATTTTCAAGAACTTTAAAATTGTCAAGTTCGTAATGATAAGAAAAGGAGTAAATTTGTTTACTAGTGTGATTTTAGCATTAATTGCTATGAAGTTATCGCTATAAATTTATCAAGTTTTCTTATTGAAGGATGTGAACATTAAAATTTTCATTTGAGATGGAAAATGTTGTAAATGCTCAAGAATAATTTCTATGGATCTGGAAAAGTTATAAATATTTCCTTAAGAATGAAATAAGGAATTCTAAAGTATAAATATTCAATTCTACTTGGTATCGAGTGATATTATAGCGGAAGACCTATAGGTCACGATTATTGTACAAGTGTTAGTCGGACAAATAGTAAATGTTCGATAAAGATTCATGAGCTTATGTTATTGATGAATCTGATGGGATTATCATTAACGAGTTTTAGACCATTTTGATCATAAGTTGGTGGTCTTTGTAATAAGGTTGGGTTAATGGTCGCAAGAAGTAAAAAAAAATGCAGAGAAATTAAAAATTAATGATTGATGAAAAAGTGAAATCATCAATAAGTGATATCAGCAATGGTTACGATTAAGATGATGTAAAAAGGATGCATTAGACTGAATATTTTATACCTTGGGTAAACATGTATTGGTTATAAAAAAATGGATATATGCAATTATGCATAGATTATTGATAGTTAAACAGAGTAACTATCAAGAACAAATATCCTATTCTGAGGATTAATGACTTGTTTGATCAGCTTAAAAAGGAGCATCAATGTTTTCAAAAATTGATATTCGAATGGGATATCACCAGTTAAATTTTAAAGAGAAAGATGTTC
This sequence comes from Hibiscus syriacus, assembly GCF_006381635.1. Taxonomy (NCBI): domain Eukaryota; kingdom Viridiplantae; phylum Streptophyta; class Magnoliopsida; order Malvales; family Malvaceae; genus Hibiscus; species Hibiscus syriacus. Next base: position 72,814 of record NW_024062536.1, on the reverse strand, counting down.
CAAAGATAGTTTTCAAGAAACGGTATAGACACTACGAGTTCGTAGTAAAGCGGTTTGGTTTGAAAAATGCTTTAGCAGCATTTATGGATTTTGATGAATCGAGTATTTCAACCTTACTTAAATCAGTTTGAGGTGGTCTATATTGATGATATTCGGGTATACTCGAATACAAAGATAGAGCATGATGCTTATCTTCGTACTGTATTCGAAATACTTAAGGATAAAAAGGTATATACTAAACTGTCAAAGAGTGAGTTTTGGCTATCAGAAGTTGATTTTCTTAGTCATGTTGTCTCGGAATATGGCATAAGAGCTAAATATATATATATATATATATATATATATATATATTATAAGAAGAAGAAAAAAAACAGAAGAAGATAAAAAAAAGAAAATGAAAACGAAGAAAAAAAAATGAAAATGAGAAAGAAAATAAAAAGAGAAAAAAAATGAGAGATGAAAAAAAAATTCACTTGTGGAAAAAAAATGCGAGACTAAAGACTTTGAAGTCAACTTTGATGGAAATTATGGAGGAAGAATTTGCATTCCTCATAATGATGAGTGGAAGAAATATATTCTTTCTATGCACATTATAGTCTACTGATTATGCATACAAGTGGGAACAAAATGTATCAGGATGTAACGAGTTATTTTGGTGGCTAGGTATGAAAAGAAACATTACTAAGTTTGTTGTTTAATGTTTGACATGTCAACAAGTGAAAGTTGAGAATCAAGTGCTTTTGGAATTATTACAACTGATTGCTATTCCAGAGTGGAAGTGGTAAAGAGTCATTATGGATTTTGTTAGAAGACTACTTTTGACATTAAATAAAAAGGATTCCATTTGAGTAATAGTAACTGGTTAATTAAATCGGTACATTTCATTCCGATGTGAATGGACTATGTATTGGATAAATATACAGAGATGGATATCAAGGAGATAGTTCGATTACAAGAAGTATCAGTTTCATTATATCGGTCAGAGATCCAAAGTTCAATTTAAGACTTTGGAAATATTTGCATAAAGTGTTGGGTATTTGATTTAATTTCAGTATGATTTTTCATCCATAGACGGATGGTAAGTCAGAAAGTTCTATTCAGATATTAAAAGATATGCTGAGAGCATGTGATTGATTCCAAGGAATCATGGGAAAGGAAAAGTATTTAATTTTAGTAGAAATTTTCTAAAATGACAGTTATCAATTGAATAACAAGATGGCTCCGTATGAAACTTTATATGGGAGAAAATACCGAACACCAATGTATGGGTTCGAGTCAAAAGATCGGAATCTTGTTGGCCCAAATTTATTGAAAGAGAGGTTTATGATAAAGTACAGATAATTGAAGAAAGTCTCAAGATGGCAATTGATCGACAAAAGTCTTATGTAGACTTGAATTGAAAAAAAAGGATTGAATTTTCATGAAGGTGATAAAGTTTTTCTTAAAGTATCACCTTGGAAAAAGATGTTGCGCCTAAAATGCAAAGAAAAACTAAATCTAAGATTCATTGGAATTTATGAGATATTAAAAAGAGTTGGACTGATGGATTATCAGTTAACATTAACTCTGGAGGTATTTGGGAACCAGAGTTGGACAAAGTATACAATATTTTTCATGTGTTGATGCTTAGAAAGTATCGATTGGATATTTCATTTGTCATTTCATCAGAGGAAATTAAGATACAAACGGATTTGATTATAAAGAAATACCAGTTCGGATATTAGCTTGAGAAATCAAAGAAATACGTAACAAGATGATTTCTCTAGTTAAAGTGATTCAGAAAAATCATAATGTAGAGGACGTTACTTGGGATAGAGATGATGATATGAAAATGTGTAGATATTTTTAAATCAGATTGAAAAATTTGATTAAACAAGTTCAAAATATAATGATGCGCATGATCTTTACAAAATTCTCAAAGTAAAGAGGAATTTTTTTGAAATTAAGAAGTTGACAGAAGAGGTTTTTGTATGAGACGAGATTATGTCTTACCAGTTCGTACAACCCTAAATTAGGGTTATGAATATACAATAGAAAATGCAATCCTCATATAAGAGAAGTTATGGTTTTCATAGAAAGTTTAAAATTCGAGGACGAATTTTCTTAAGGAGAGGAGAATTGTAATACCCCAAAAATTTAGATAATGACCAAAATGCAAATTTTGAAAGTTTGATGGTCAAAGTTAAAACTTGGGAAAAGTTTAGGGAATTAAGTGATAAATTTCCTAAAAAGATTTTTATTCCATAAATATATGGTTTACTCTTGAGATTAGAGTTTTATGGAAATCATATTGTTGGATTTGGAATTTAGTAAAGAAAGAGTTAAAGCCGGTAAGGAATCGGTAAATTCTGATCGAATCGGAATTTTACAAAAATTTGAAGGATGTTATAAAATGGTTGGAAATATTATTTTAATATTTTGGATCAGAGAATTTGGTCTGGAAATGTGCAAATTTTCAGATTTAACCGAAACAGTGGAATTTAGTAACTAAAACGCAAGTTTTGAAAATTTCAGGGCATTTTCGTAGGTCAAAGTCAAATTAAATTATATTTGACTTTGTAATATCAGATGGCTTGGTTTTATGGTGATTTTGGAGATTCATTAAGGGTGATTTGGTCTTATCCCAATTAAATGAATTTTATATTCATTTAAAGTGAGATATTATGTTAATTAAGATGAAATGCACTCAAAATGTCATCTAAATTTGCTATCTTCTTCTCCAAAACAGACGTGGTCTTCTCCTAAGGTAAGAGCAAGCCTTAACTCATTTTTCAAGCCATTTTGTAGGATTATGAGTATGATGAAAATAGAAAATGGTTATTTGCGAAAAATGCTATCATTTGGTACCAATATTGCATGATTATCTTGCTTGATTTCAAAATCCCCAAATCTGGAAATTTGGGTTTATACTATGGTTGTTGAAATTGATGATGATTATTGATGATTTTGAGGCTGTGTGAATTGATGAAGAACATAAGGATGAGGTTAAAGAAAAACAGTTTAGATTTTGGGAATTACAGTAGGTTCGACAATTCATCAGAAAAATATATAAAAATAATTTGGAGGTGAATTTTATATATTGTGTTCATATGTGGATCTAGTTTTGTTTAAAACAAACGGGGATAAATTTCAAGTTGTATACAAATATATATGAATTTTTAACTGAGGAAAGGTCAGAAAAGTCGGACAGCAGAATTCTGTACAAAACAGATTCTGTTGGTGAACTTTGAAAATTCACCATAAATTGTACAGAATGAATTAGAAGGAGTTATTTATATGGATAGATTTGTATTCGAGTCTAGTTTTTAACGGAAGAAACGAAATTGAATTCCAGTGTCTATATCAATACAGAATAATGATTCTTTAAGGGTAGTACGAGTTGTCTGAATTCTGGAAAATTGATGGGTTATTGTATAAGTATTGTATAATTGATGTACTATGCTGGAATTGTTGTTTGAGAATTGAAAAGAGTGTTAGATGTGAAATTGATTATTTTGGGAAGATTGAAATGATTGGTGATTTAAGTACAACAATTGCATAGTTGGGGTACTTAAATGTATTTATGCTTTTGTAAAAGCATTTGAATGGAAATAATTTCAATGTTGGAATTATTGGTATTAAGAATTTAAGTGGTAAAATGGTGAAGACCATTTTGAGTAAATGGGAAAAGTTGGTTCCAATGTTATAAGGAATTATTAAGAGTTAAATATTTTGATAGATGATGAATTTCAAATATAGTATGGAGATATGATGGAATGTATTTATGTTAGTAAAATACTAACATATGGATTATTATGAATTTGTGATTTATACAGATTGTGATTGATTTGTAATCGAAGCAAATCAAATATAAAAGGGCTTATGGTGGACAATAGTGAGGCTTATATATTTTGAAAGACATAAAGTGTCAATGTGAGTGCAATACATGCATGAAATTATACATGGATGTTTTATACATCATAAGGAAGACTTGCGATAAGTCGACCTTGTTTATATCGGCATGATTTTATATCATTTTTTATAAATTGACATTGATATGTCAGAGTATGAAATTAAAATGCATTGATCACTGATTTTTGTATATGATTTTACCTTGAATGTTATTTTGGGTATGAACTGCCCCATTGTTAAATATTGATAATATACTTTGCCATGGATGAATCAAATAAAATAGACTGTATGCCCAAGTCAGTTATTGAGGGACAGGGTATAGTTGGCATGCCATGGAGTCCAGCAGCAGGCTGCATATTCGGGAATACACTAAAGGATACCTAGTGTATATGGTGGGCATGACCTCATGTGTCATATTCGGGACTGTACTTAAGGATACCTAGTACAGATGGTGGACACGACCTTATGTGTCATATTCGGGATAGCAGTACAGTGCTTATATTTGACTCGTGTACCCAGGGTCCTCAGGGTTGAATAATGGGCTATAGGCTATGGTTTATGGTTTATTGCTTAATAAAAGGTAAGCATACAAATAAGCTTACGAGCTTTTGGAATAATGGCAAGTATATGGGTAAAATAAGCTTACGAGCTTATGGAATTTAAATGGTAAGTATTTTGGTAAAATAAGCTTACGAGCTTATGGAATAAATGGTAAGGAATTTATATTATTTTGATCATGGTAAAAATGATTTTATGGAAACTCAATTTTTGACATTGAAAATCATGCATGAATTGTATTGCACTGTTAAATGTTTTAATTGCCTCACTAAGTTTATACTTAGCGTGTGATGATTTTCACGCGTAGGTAAAAAGCAAATAAAAGAATAAAGAGTTCAGAATGACATCAAGCATTGAGAGGTATATTTCAATATCAGTAAGACATCCTATTGTGAAATTTGATTTTAGATAGTGGCATGTAATTTGAAAATGTTCAATTTATTTGTTTAATTAATTTTAGAAATTTTTATAGTGATGAAAGGTGAATTTTTATGAATTTATATGTAAATTTTCAGAAGTTACTGTAGCATGAACATCCCCCACTGTTGCTACTGTTCACTGTTCACTGTTCGGGTACTATTCACTATTCATAAATAAAAAAATTTGAATTAAATTGGTTACAACGAAACGTAATTTTTATGATATGATAATTTTATAATATCATTTACTATTTTAAGAAAATAAATTTTAATCGCTTTCGAATCGTAAAATGGTTTTAGAAAATTCGGGTGACATCCGTAATCTGTATAGGTATAAATATACGGGTTACGGGTGTTACAGTATTCCCTTTGGATTTACCACTGACTTGATTCTTGTTGAATGCAGAATGTTGAATTGCTACAATGATGCTTGCTGAATTGATGCAATGTTGCTTGCTGTTGTCATGTAAATTATTGTTGGTCTGACTGAAATAAATTGTTGTAACTTGTAAATTCTTTTCTAAATAGTTACTCATGTTAAATTTATGTTGGTGGCATTTCGGGTTATAAAATTGAAAAGTTGCCCATAATTTAATAATCTTGGTAGTATTTAGATATTTTAAGATAAAAGCCCGATAAATAAATTTCTAGTAGCAAAGTTAGACTTTTAAGCCTTGTAAAATTTTTGCTATAAGATATGAGAGCTTATATTTTACCATTAATTTGTTTTGTTCATTTTATTGTAATTTTAGTATATTTAAGTGTAATAAATTTTATCTTATTCAAATTTTTAATCTCAAGTAAATGCATCTTCTATATATAGTTTAACATTTTAAGTTAAATTATATTTAAATTATTGATAATTATTACATAAAACATAAATTAAACTTATAAATATTTAAATTAATTTTATATAATCTAATAAAATCATGTTTAATAAATAAATTGTTTAATAAAATTAATTTAATGATTATAATTAAGATCTATAATATAAAGATTATAATTAATATAAAAATTAAATCTATTACTTTAATTATCATATCTATTAATTTGTTTTAACTTTTAAAAAGTAATCGTATTAATTATCATGGTTTATTATAAATTCAAAATATGATAACTTATCAAAATCTCACAACTTCATTAATTTTAACTTATAAGTTAGGTAAATGTCAAGTCAAGTAAATATCATATCAGTTTAATAATAAGTTGGATCATTTATATGTTGAGTCAATTACACAGGTTGAAAACAGGTTGGTAATACGAGTTATTTACCATGTTAATCTCGAGTACTGGTTCATATCGGTCGGATACAAGTCGGGTTCCCTTATCATATTATCGATTCAATTCGAGTTTAGGCCGTTCTTAGATGGAGTGCAGGTCGAGTTCAGATCCACAATTTCCAGGTCCAACTTGGGTTGGTCAACACTAGTTTAGACTCGAATCGACTTTGGATCACCATCACCTCGGGTCACAAACAATTTTAACTCAATTCGTTTTCAGTCAATTTTGTAGGTGGGGTCAAATTTTTACATCCCTAAACTTGAGGTGACAAAATATTCATAAACTTATTTTACGAACAACTCAATACAAACTATAAAATATATAGTTTAGAGGAAAATACTGCATTTAAGTAAAAATTATATAACATTTTATGTTTATAATAATATAAATCAAATTCACATTTCTTATAAAATATTTAACATTGTAACACCCTAGACCCAATTGGGCCTAAAGTGCCACATTGGACTACCGAGGCAACCCTGATTTTCAAAACCTATTTATTTCCTTTTTCAATCATATGAATGGTATCATAAATAAAACGTTCATACCATTATAAAAATCAATTTATAAAATCGGAGCTCCGTGACACATAATTGAAAATCAAAATAATACAATCTGAGTTTAATAAACTGAATAAATAAGTAAGGTTCTATGAATACATATGCCCACTAAGCTATGGTACAATACTCTGAAGAAGATGCTGGAAATCCTGCTGCAAAGGTGCTCCATGAACTGCTCATGCTACTAACCTGCCAACAAAAAACATCCGAAGGCTGAACTTACAAAGCACATCACTATAATCGCTAATATAGAGCAGCAAAAGAATTCATAAACACAAGCATGTCGAAGACATGGTACTAAGTTGTAGGTACATGCATGATCTAGATCAAGTGCAACCTATCTAAGGCTTAGTTGTTCTATCTCTGAAGTAGGGTTTCTAACCCCCAACGTCTGAATCTACTACTCATTATCTATATGCGATACTGGCCCTATTTTTCATTATCTGAATGTAATACTAACTCTGATGTGCATTATCTGAATGCAATATTGACTCTGTTGTGATTCATACACTAGCTAAGGTAGGCATCATGGTGAAACTGAGGGGCTACATCTTAGAGCTCACACACCCCTCTATCCTACCAGATACTAATATATGATGCACAACAACAAACATAAAGTTGTGGAAGGCATCATGGCATTGCAGATGGGCTACATCTCGGAGCTCATGCACCCCTCTAGCTTGCTGGTATATTCTTAGGTACACTAGGGTGAGACCCAGAATCTGTATCAGAAACGTACACCCACCAACTTACTCCATCGAGTCGTATGGCATCTATGCCCAGTTGGCAGACAAAGTGCCTCGGCACTGACTGGTATATACCTGAACATACTGACAAAAAGAAAAATCTCCCTATTGCTAAAGTAACTTGGGTGTCCTGTGTAACACTCATTTCCCGTATACATTTCCGTACACAAGTCATAGGTGTCACCTGACTTATAAAAACTTTCACTCATTTGTAAAACCTATAAAATTTTGTTTCGAATTTCAAACCAAACATTTTAATACAATAATAAAATATTCTTTGAAATATATTACTAAAAACTATCACTTTAAATCCATTACATAACATTTTTCTTAACTTTGATTACATGCCAGCTAAATTTCAAAATAAATATGATTGTCCTAATAGTACTGACGAGTCAACCTTAAATTGATGATAGATGTTGTTGTTACACTCCTTACTCGACAAATCCTTGATTTTTACCTATGTGTGAAATCAACACACTTTAAGTATTTACTTAGTGATTCATAATACTGTAAATGAACTACAATTTATTCATAAGAATGTCATGACTATCAAAATCATGATAATTCGTATACTTTGTGAGAACCATTCACAATCTTTTTTATTTAAACATATATATGACACCATTTAAGATGAAATGCACTGTTTTTCATCTAACTTGCATTAGTGGTACCTTTCTGCCAAAATGCACAGTTAGGCATTTACCCTTCCATCTAAAGGCATTTAACCTTTCATCTAACTTGCATTATTGACACCTTTCTGCCAAATGCACAGTTAGGCAATTAACTTTTCATCTAAAGTCATTTAACCTTTCATCTAACTTGCATTAGTGGCACCTTTTTGCCAAATGCACAGTTAGGCAATTAACTTTTCATCTAAAAGCATTTAACCTTTCATCTAACTTGTATTAGTGGTACGTTTCTGCCAAATGCACAGTTAGGCAATTAACCTTTCATCTTAAAGCAGTTTTTACTCTAAATATTATTCATAATAGCAATTCCATACACATTATAAACATATATCAAATACAATAAAACATACATTAATTCAAACATTAGAGATTGACTTATTGTAAGTGTCCCTCTTCCCATATAATTACAATATATGCACTCACCTAATATTGCTCACTAGTATGTTGTAGTGATGTCCAACTACTCCGTAACTTTTTCCTTGCCCTTTTTTTTTGTTTGACTCAGGAGCTTGATTATGATTTACACAAGCATCTATTTAGTACACATACTATACAAATATTAGTATATTCTCTAACATTTATATTTTAATAATACTCAAAAGTATTATTATTTCAATTTCTATTACAATTTCAACCTATCTTACAATTTCAGGCTCAATAGTATCGGTACACATACCATGGTATCAATACTTCTATACTATGGTACCGATACTCCCTTTTAGTATCGATACCATTTTTGCATTCTGGAATCCATGGTATCGATACCCACATCAGTATCGATACTAATTGCATTAGTATCGATATTGTTCATCGTATTTCTATCAATTTAAACCTATAGTATCAGTACTGTTCTATCAGTACTGATACCCTTACCCATATTTTCCATTTTCCAGCTCAATTTTTACCCAAATTTGGTCAAATTCCCTTACTCTTACCTCCAACAGTATTATTAAACTCTTATTTACCTATACCAACTAACTTTGGTCCATTTAGCTTCATATAACATCTAAATTCTCCAATGAACATCTCAAACCAAGAATCATACTACTTTTCCTAACATATTTTTAATCACATCCAAGGCTTTTAATCTCTTATTTACTTCTTTGACAAGTTAAATCTACTAATAAATCTCAATAAAAACTCATATTCCAACATACCATTCAAAAACCCATTTTCTTCAATCTCAAATAAATCATCCATTTCTTAGTTTTAATCTTCTATAAACCTTCCTTATCACTTAAGGTTTCAAGAGCAAGCCAAAAAAGAAAGGAAAACCAGATGGTTGAAGCCTTACCTTTGGCTATGAAGGAGAACACGTGAACACGGGAAAGAATGAGAGAAAATAGCTTAGTGTTTTACTTTCCCCTTTTTTCCTATACTTTAATACCCTAATTAAAATTAATTTTAAATTAATTTCCCCTTAAAGGACCACAATGCCCCTTTTATTCTTCAATTGATACAAAATTTTCTTAAACACTATTTCTAAATCATTTATTACCCATTTATTTTATTCGAATAAATCCTTAAATTTTAAATATTTTTAATAAAGTCACTGGCCTGATATTTGGGGTATTACATCTTGGTTGTTTCTCGAGTGTCAAACAAAGGCTAGTTTTATGACATCCTAGTTAGGGGTGTTCATTAGGTTAAAACGAAGGCCGACCGAACCGAAATACCCTTAACCGAATTAACCTATTTTTTTCCTTTAATTGTTAACCGAACCGAACTTTTTTTGAAAGTATTAACCGAACCGAATAAATTTCAGTTAATTCGATTAATTTTTGAATTAACCGATTTTTTTAGAATTTTAGAATTTAATATTTTTTAATTAAAAAATAATTGTCAATTAATTTAAATAATATATAATTATAAATAATATCTAATTAATTTGATTCAAACATTTTACATTTAGTTTTGAGATTATTTTAATTAATTAATATTGATTTGGGTTTTAAATGGGTTTTAAATGGATTGGGTCGGCTAAGTCTCTTAATATAATTATATTTAAAGGTTAATTCGGTTAATTTGGTTAATTAACCGATTTCGAACCGAATTAACCGTTAACTGAATTCCAAAAAAATCCTTAACTGTTCCCCGACCGAACTAATTCGATAGCGGACCGAATTAACCAAACTAATTCGGTTCGATCGATTAATTCGGTTAAAATTGATTTTTTAACACCCCTAATCATAGTTATTATTGTTACTTTTTTTTACTATTACTATTATTGTTTATGGCTATTCTAAGTAGTTACTGATCTTGTTTACTATTCACCCTAATTGTTAACTCACTCGTTCTCTAATTAGAACGTTATGCGAGGAGTTACTAATCTGTTATTTTTGATAATATGTATTGATTTGGTTATACGTTACTCAAGTATATTTTAGTCATTCTCTGACTATGGGGAAGTCTCTACGCATTTTGAGACTTCACGACAATTAATATTTTTACTGCTTACTGGCTAGGATTCTAATTGGCCTAGTATCTAACTCGGGTTCATTTCTAGGTAGCGATTCTCTATTCGCAAATCCTACGTTTTCCCTCAATTTACCCTCAAATTAAAGGAAAATTGTGCATCCAACACTCTCGTTCGTTCTTGTCGTATATGACACTATTGTCTCATAATATGATTTCTTGGTCGTACCTCTCGTCGATACACCCTATGCATTGATCCTTCATCCATAAATATATGTTACATACTTACTGAAGATACTTGGATGCATTACACCTGCTATGGTTACAGGTTGTAACCCACTCCTATGAGTGTCTCTGGGCCCATTTGGCCATTTATGTCCCTCTCAAACTAAGCTTCATCCTTATGGACCATCCCAAGCTCTTACGAACCTTAATCAGGTAGAAATTAATCATAGAAAAAGGGCAGTATTGATACTATAGATTTAGCATCCATACCCTAAGTTCAAGTATCGATACCCCTATGAATACCATTACCAAAAATGCATTCTGCTGTAAAAATGAGGCCTCAGTATCAATATTGCTACCCTGAGTATCGATACTGTAGGGATTGTATTGATAATCAACCTGAAAGTATCGATAGTTCTCTTAAAAAACCCTAACTTTAGCCCAATTTAACCAGTATCGATAATGTTCATCCCAATATTGATACTTAAACCCTAAAACTGGTATTTTAGGCTAAACAAACACCCAAAATTATCCTAAATGACTTGGGTTGGTTTCTAATCTTGTTCTGAAGTTTTAGTAAGTTATTTACGGTCTTAAGGTGTCTTAAAAACATATTTTAACACCTAAAATATGGCTTAATCATGAAATCAAAGATAAACCCTAAACATGCTCAAGTGTCAAAATCCTAGCAATTTCTTGATATTTATGGAATCTTAATACTCCAAAGGATTAGAAATACACTACATTGATGATTGAATCATGAAATTGAGCTCATTGCTTATCCAAAATCCTTTCCTTTACAATGGGGATGAAAACTCAAAATTTTATATTGGAAACAAAAAAAACCAAGCTTGAATTTTTCAAACAATGTTGTTGGTGGTTTAAGGTTGAATTGGAATTATGAAAAAGGTTCAAAAATATTACCTTGGCTAAGGAGCAAGAAGGGCAAGAAACGGGAAAAGAGTAAGAGAGAAAAATGAAAAGGATAAGAAGATGAAAAGATAATAAAGTCTCTATCTTTTGAAAACGGGTTAATTACACAGTTGGTCACTCTTCATCTTATTACTATACAAAAATCCCCTTTTTTGGTTGATTGGGCCCAAAACCAACCCAAATAAACCAAACGTCTTGATTTATAATTTATGCGGGATCCACTTGCCTCTCAGGTAAACCTGAAACTGCTAGCCCAGAATTTGGGGTGTTACAACTCTCCCATCCTTAAAAGAAATTTTGTCCTCGAAATTTACTTGGACTGAAGCAACTTACCCTTTGGTTAAACACTGAGGCTGTTATCCAATCAAATCATTAAAGAAAGAATCCTCGCAACCTGACATGTTGTTTGGGACTCGTAAAATTGGTCTATGATTTTTCTGAGGGCGTTACTAACACTTAACTTTAAGACAAAACCTTCAAAAATTATGAAGCTAAGGAAATGAAAATATGACTATCTGATACTATACTATTTGATACTATACGCTCGGAGCATTCCACAAGGATGAAGCTACTCTAAAAATCATTACTATCGTTGAATTCTTCTTTAAATAATCTTACTCAATCGAGTTAATTCTCTTCGTAATTTGATAACCTCTTTTACCTACTGAACATAGGTATCTCATCATGGTACCTAACTGATTCTCATTACCTTGTGACTTGCGTAAGTTTCACTTGCCAAATTGATCATCTATGGCATTCACAACTGAAATTTGGTCACTCGACGAGCGAAACTGACAACCTCTGCCTACCCTAAGAAGCAAACACTCAAAGCATAGGTCTCTCACACTTGCACTCTAAGTAAGGGTTCTGAGACTCTACAGTTGACACTCATTGTCGCTTACCAAAACTGAGCTATTCGATGACATCTAATACAGTAAAATTTAGCTTAACGAACTTGGTTCCTTTTATTTGAGGCACCCAAAATATGTGGTATTATACAACGCTGTGTACTACTGGTGAGACATATAGCTTATACTCATATACCACCCAAAGTCACCACTGACGAGGCTTGACTCACTTAGTTGATTCTCTAACTGTTCATGAAAGAAGACATCTTGGTGACATCTGGGGTTAATTTCACCCCAACACTCACAACTTACTATAACACAAATAGTACATGTAGAATCTGGGGTGAAATTCCAGAACTGGTGAATCAGAATATACACCAAGCTAACTTACTCCTTGCGAGTACTTGGGGCATCTGTGCCCAGTTAGAAACTAAAGTGCCTTGGCACTTGCTGAGACATATTTTGAGTTTTCTAACAATAGGGTGATTGTCACACTGGAAAGAATAACCTGAGTACTTATAACACTCTCGTGGAGAACTCTATATTCCAGACTGAACATGTGATTACTAATTCTACGCAGGTCGATCACATGAGCCCTCTACTAGCGATGAAAAATACTTCCTATAGTCTCGTATCTGACGGGACCATAAGTACAGTTACTCCTCTAAGGAACATGCAAGGGTGAAAGATTCTATGGCTAAACATTTATTAGATTTGATCTTCAACTCAACAAGGAACAACCACCTATTCTCCTAACTTTGCACCCCAAAATCCTAAGGTCAAGCAATACTTATGCTAACAATTGTCTTTAGGTTGACTATCAAGTCTGATCTAAGTCTTCAATGACTTCTTAAGGTAACCTTGTTTAATCCACTAAGGTCTACTTACTAGACACTTGGATCCATACCTTGGGTTCTCTATTTAACATCTCTCACGCTCCCCTTGATTGAGTTGAAACACTGCCATTGGAACTAAGACAATCCTTTACCATAAACGCTAAGGATCATTATTCACAACACTTCCTTGCAAGTTTAAAGCACCTTTATTGTTGATTTTTACCAAAACACTTGCACTCTAGATAACCCAAAACTCTACTAAATCTTCTAAGTCTCGCCACTAATGGTAGAGCTGAAGGTTTCCTATGAGACCCTACAACTCACCTTGACTCATCTGGAATGACTGAACTGACATCACTCTTCTCTTCTCACGCGGACCTCTAGTCCATCATGCCACTAACTGAGATAGGCCTACTGATACATAAGTCTTTATTACTTGGGGTGACTGACTCACCCAACTTACCCATCATCATGCTCTATACTGAAACACTTTGAGTGGATCTGTCACTAACTGCATATTGATATCCAAATGGATCTCCCAAGGTAACCCTTGTTCCTCAAGACTCGGTCATAAACAACTCTGGAGCATAATGAATCACTCAAGGAAGGTCTCTTTCCCTTATTTTGAACACTGGGTGATCTCCCTAAACTTGCTAAGATAAATGAATTCTCAAATCATCCATATGTGCCTCAGTAATATGCTTGCTCTGAACTTGCCCAGAAAATGATTCCACGTTGCATTCTCGTCTCTAGGGCCATTCCTACAGTCTCCCACTGATCAATAGCATCACCCTTGAGCACAACGGTGAGGCACTCTAACTTACCCTTTGGGTTAAGGTAAAGCTTTCAAGAATTCCAATGATCTCTCACAACCATTGATCGGCTGAAATCAGATCTTTATCGCCTAAACCAAAGAAGTTGATTGTCTGATATTTCCTTAGCCTCTCCACTAGGGATTCTGTTGGCACTAACGTACCCTAGGTGGTTAACTGAATTCTCTGCACTTTAGGAATAACGTCCACTACTTCTCTGAGAGTAGGAGTTAAACCTCTGTAAAAGGTCGCCTCTATGACGCCTATTCCTGACGGGACACCAAAAATCGTTACGTTAACATAATTCTTTTACCGACTTTACTGAGATGAGTAGCTCGCCTCTTAATTTGATCCTCTGAATTACGTTTAAACTATCTGCTGTTGCAAATTTTATAACATAAGTTAAGGAATAAAGCACCATCAGGATTCCGGACTTATACAAGTACTTTTAGTACTTAGTGGCATGTATTCATTGACACCTTACTAATACTAGCCATTGGTCCTAGATTTGACTCAACCTGACGCTGTGATACCACTAAATGTAACACCCTCTGCCCAATTGGGGCATAAAGTGTCACATTGAGCTACCGATGCAACCCCTGATTTTCAAAACCTATTCGTTTCCATTTTTAAACATATTGAATGATATCATAAATAAAACGTTCATACTATTATAAAAATTAATTTATAAAATCAAAGCTCCGCAACACATAATTTAAAATAAAAAAATACAATATGAGTTTAATAAACTAAATACATAAGTAAGTGTTTATGAATACATATACCCACTAAGCTACGATACAGTACTATAAGGAGATGTTGGAAGTCTTATTGTGACTGTGCTCCACGAACTGCTCATGTTACCAACCTGTCAAAGAAAAACATCTGAAGGATGAGCTTACAAGACCAACTTGCTAATCTAGAGTAGTACAAGAATTCATAAACACAAGCATGCTGAAGACAGGGTACTAATTTGTAAGTACATGCATGATCTAGATCAAGTACTACCTATTTAAGGCTTAGTTGTTCTATCTCTGAAGTAGGGTTTCTAACCTTAACGTCTGAATCTGTTACGCATTATATATATGTGATATTGGCTCTACTGTCTATTATCTAAATACAATACTAACTCTTCTGCGCATTCTTTGAATACAATATTGACTCTATTGTGACTCATACACTAGCTATGGTAGGCATCATGGTGCAACTGAGGGGCTGCATCTCGGAGCTCACACATCCCTTTATCCTACCAAATATTAATATATGATACATAAAAACAAACATAAAGTTATGGTAACCATCATGGTGTAGTTGAGGGGATGTATCTCAGACACACCCATCTAGCCAGCCGATATATCCTCAAGTACACCAACGTGATATTCAAAATCGACATCGGAAACATATGATTGCTTGTAAATGTATATGCTAAGGCAAGAAAATATGTGCAAGTGTACACAATTGATGCAAGTAGTGTAGTAGTAAGCTGAGTATCATCTCCAAAGGGATTGGTGGGAATTTTTGATGTTTTGCTACAGCTAGAACTAGGTGTCACAAGCTAGTTCTACAATTCTTGCCAAAAAGGGAAACAAACGGGATTAAATGGTTTAAATAGATGGAAAAATCTCATCAAGGAAGGAAATATTGTAAAGTGTGGTGTACAAAAAAATTTGGTTGAGGTAATAAAAATATGCAAAGCTAAATAAATAAAAGGTATTTAAGCAAATAAAAATGTTGAGTTCGATATATTCATAAAAACCTCACACAATCAGACTTCTTACGGAGCACTTTGGTTGGTTTTGTAATGGCGATAAGTTATTTTATGCTAAAAATGATTTAGTGCGCTATGCTAAGGTTTCCCGATAGGATTACTAGAGGTTGCCACGCCAATACTACTCGGTGTGAGCTACAACCCTTGGTTTGTCAAATTGTTGTTGTTCCTGTGCCAATACCCGGATTAGTTTTATTTTTCACATAGATCTACCCTAACCCTCTCGATATTAGGCATATATTACTAGAAAAATGGCAATCTTTCAAAAGCTCTTATAGTGTCAAGGAAAAATATTTAAACCATGAACAAAACAACACTTAGGATAAACAAACTGCATCATTCATTAACAAGTAATAACGTTCATCAAAACAATAACCAACACCAAGTAAAAAAGTTCATAATGCGGTGAATATCATCCATAAATCATTCTTTTAAGTACATCCCTTAACAGGATATGAAGATGAAGAACAAAGGAAAAACCCTCCCAAAATAAAAGTTATGTCGTGACATTCTGACCACCACCACGCCTACTCCAGCGGTCGACCTCTCTCGAGGGCTGCTTCGATGAAGCTCGGCTATAAAGGGTACCAAGAACGATCGAGTAGGAACGGTGAAAAGTAGAGTGTTGTAGCCGCTTACTCTATGCCTAGGGTATATTCTCTTCTTGATTTCGCCACCTTTTGAAAAACTATGATGGGGTATTTATAATGGGAATTTCTAAGGTTCAGTGCCCTTAGAAATTCCCTAAATACCCTCATTGACATACCCGTTTTATAATTGGCATAGCAGCTAACAGTGGTCAATTTCCATGATAAGGGAATGATTACATGTGAGGATTAAGCTGGGCAAGTGACGTCAGTAGTTTAGTTGAGCCACGTCAGACTTGCGAGATAAATCTTGCCTTGGAAAGAAAATATGTTCCTCACTGCCGTCTTCTTGTGCTCCTCTATCCCTAGAGAATTGCTCTGTCTCGGCAAATAAATTCTTCCTTCATCATTTTCTACATTAACACAGCTGGCCAGCAACCTTTATCTAAAGCTGCATTAGTTGAATCAAATAAAGTTTGCCTCGACAAAACTTATCCACCACATGCTAAAGTATACTACATGTAACTATATGTAACTAAAATGCTATGACAAATGGCTTTAAGGCAAACAATAACCTAAGTAAAAAGACTCATAACACGATCTTTTACGGAGTTATCACACCCCCAAACTTAAGTTATTATTTATCCTCAAGCAATGGATAACAAACGGTGAAAACATTAAGTGTCACGGCAAAGTAAAAATTAGGATAATCATGTGGTTTAAAATTTCAGCCCTCAGCAAAAAGTTTAGCCTCAACATGGTAGACTATATGAGAAGTTAAGCGCCTTTCTCTAGGTCAAAACGTTTTGTCAGTGTGTATGATTGTATCTATTCTATACTTTGACATATTTAGAAAACTCTAAGTAAGTTATTATGTTTTGCCAAGGCATCAAATAATTCACTAAGAACAGTTTCATTCATATTTATTCATACTTTGTGTTGTCATTTCTTTTTTTTATTAGCATACTGTCCAAGGGAAGTTATCTCATCACACCTATCATCCCACACTCTATGTGAAATGGAGCATACCTACCACCCCCAAGCTAGTCAGGTAGAGTCATCATATGATTACTTTCATTCACTCATATGCTAAAGTAACCATTTATTTAAGAAGTTTTTCAAGTTATGCCAATATATAGTGGAGTGCCCCTCTACAGTTATGCCGAGGTATTTATTTTCAATTCAACACAATTCAAAACATTAAGGAGTTCAACACAATCTTTTCAATCATTTAATGCTACAACGCACAAAAAGTTCTTCCCTAAAATTTTTCTAAGCACCTTAAGCAGAGAAAACATAAGATCGTGTTACAAAATCATAAAGCATCAAGTCCTAGGGTAGGTTCTATCCTTCAACAGTCATGCGAAATAATTCTAGCCTAGGCAATAAAATTTGATTTCGTCATCGGGCATCCTAAATTTATTCCAACAACTATCCTAACGAAACTCAAGCCATAAAAAAAATATTTGAACCAATTATTATCAAATGCAATTAACCTAAGTATTGAGTAAAACATCTCCCACAAACTTGAGGGATACATTGTCCTCAATGAATGAATATGAATGCAAGGAAAATTTCTCAAACATGCAGATGCAAATGCAAGAATGGTAACTCATTGTGGTGGAGAGGCTCGGCTCGATGCGTGGATTCTGCGTCGTTTGAGAGGATGGGGCTTACGAATCTAGTGTCATCTGAAGGAAGCTCAGATGGAGATTACAGAGCGATACATCTGGTTGTGCCCTTGAGGCAACACCTTGTCCTTGCGGTACTTGCTAGTGATGGCATCTCCTCAGTGTGCGAGGGTTCAACAGGGACGTCTTGTGATTGGATTTCTTCAAGATCAATAAAGAGTTCAACATTTAGATCTTGTTGTTGTTCAGATGCTTCTTCAGGAGTAAGTTGGTCAATGACTGGGACAGTAAAATCTATGGTCGTGGCTAAATCATCATCATCAAATAATTCTGGTGGGATTTCTCGAGTGCGATTGGAAGAAGATGAAGAAGAGATGAGATATTCATATGTTTTACTATGGCCTTATTCGTGGATAGGGGAAGCATGTGTGACAAGAGGAGTGACATCCATTGGGACTCGGGTGGAACATATTATGTCGAGGAAAAATGTATTGCCTATTGTAGGGACCGATTGGCGCAGGATTTTATCTGGAAAACAAGGCATGTATTCATTGATAATTGGAAGTAGTTTATAAAAGAAAGCATTCATCTGGGCATCTTACGCCTTGACATACTTGAAAAAGGTCTCCATGTGACCCTCCAAACATTCCAGTCGTTCCCTTGTCTCTCGAGTGGATGTGATCACGGCTTCCATTCTTGCCGCGACAACTGATTTTGCTTCTCACTCGAAGCTCTCGTGTGGATCGTTGTCATCAAAACTCATAAGCTCGGGCACCTTCTTTTTGGTGATGCCTTCCTTCGACTTGATAAAGTCCTCGAAAGGATCCTCATGGATCTTTTTTCTTCTTGCACAAAGCAGTGATTAAAATTGGGAAAAAATAGATTACCTCGGATTCGCTTTGCACACTAGTGGATCTGCTCAAACATTATCTCATCCACATCGATCGCGTGCCCGTAGATGATTAAGTGGAGTAGCATTAAGTGATGTACCAATATTGTCGTGTTGTTTGAGGTAGGTATCACCTTGCCTTTCAAAAAGTGGTTCCACAATTTGGTGTTTGTCTTAAGGGCTCGGTGATCTACACACTTTTGTTTGGGTGAATTCCCTTCAAACATCGTCCAATCGAAACACAAATATTCCAGCACACCATTGTATGTCTCTGAATATGCCTCGGAAAGAAATGTTTTATGCTGATCCTCCACCTTACCGAGCTTAAAGTAGCGGTTTAAGGCCGAGGGAGTGAATCGGATGGATTTACCTCTAGTGTACATATTGTGCTGGGATGTGTCACCTAGGTGGGTGTAAAACTCTCGGACCATTGCTGGCGCCACAACCTTTGGGTGTCGGGTGACTTTCTCACACTTATACTTTCGGATGATGTCTATTACTTCCGACCCAAACAGTTATTTTCTAGCCTCAGGGAAGACAAAGTCATCCTCCAAGTAAACTTGTCATTTCTACAGGGCCTTGAACTTTGCCTCGGCCTCAGCGTTTTGGAAGCGCTCAAAGCGTGTAGCTGCGCCGGAGGATGTAGAGGCACCAGTATTCTTCTTCGATCGATCCATGAGCAACATATTTTAACGAAAAACAAGTTATTTTTATAACAACTATGGAGGGTTTTAGGGGATTGAAAACTCAAAGAAAATAAAAGAAAAGATGGAGAAGAAAGTAAAAAAACGGTGAGAGGTAAAAGATAAATATAGGCAGTTTTAGAGGAAAAAGATTGTCAATGAACAATGTTTTAGGGTAAATCAGTAAAATGCCAAGGAAAATGAGATATGGTTTTAAATTGGAAGATATTTGAGTTAAAAAAATAATAAATTAATGGGAAAGAGATTTGTTTCCCTCTCAAAAGTGCCGCCAAAACCAATATTTTTGGGTTTAACTTCATTCCATGTGTGAGCGTGAACCTTATGCTTCTACGTATACCATAGCTGTAAAAAGAGACAAAAT
Source organism: Hibiscus syriacus (assembly GCF_006381635.1). Lineage (NCBI taxonomy): Eukaryota > Viridiplantae > Streptophyta > Magnoliopsida > Malvales > Malvaceae > Hibiscus > Hibiscus syriacus. The sequence goes on along the minus strand of NW_024062536.1, from coordinate 52,658 downwards.
AAGATATTAAAATGGAAATAAACAACTTATGCAAACTAAAATAAAATAAATTATTATTGCCTAAGCAACAAAATTTGCTCAGGGAATAGGGGTAAACTCTTGGGCATCGTTGAGTAGCGACATCGATTTATCAAGCATAATGGATGCTCCATTGTATGACTTGAGTCGTTGACCATTCACTTTGAAGGTAGACTCATCATCTATGTTCTTGATTTCTAATGCGTCGTGGCTATGTACTTGATGTACTATGAACAGTACTGACCATCTAGACTTCATCTTGCCTGGGAATAACTTTAATCTTGAATTATAGAGCAGTACTTATTGTCCATGAAAAATTATCCAGGCAAAATTTTTTCTGTCATGCCATCTGTTACCTTTTCTTTGTAAATACATGCATTTTTATACGCCTGAGCTCTAAATTCGTCCATCTCATTTAACTCTAACAATCTTCTCTCTCCAGCAAGTTGTGCATCCATGTTTAGTTTCTTGATGGCCCAAAAAGCTTTATGATCCAATTCCATAGGCAAATAGCATACCTTTCCATATACTAACATGAATAGTGACATTTCGAGTGGTGTTTTGAATGCTGTGTGGCAGGCCCACAGTGCCTCATCGAGTTTCGACGACCAATCTTAGTACCTCTGGTTGACCACCTTCACAAGAATCTGATGAATCTCATGATTGGAGACCTCAACTTGCCTATTAGTCTGGGGATGATATGCCATGGCAATTCTATGGCGCACCCCATATCTCTTCAACGCCTTGGTAATTAATTTTTTGTCGAAGTGAGTGCCTTCATCACTTATAAAACGTCTTGGCATAGTCTTGGAGTCATTGCGAGGTATGGCCACAGCTTCAACCTATTTGAAAACATAGTCTACTGCAAAGGGTATGTACATATCACCAAAGGATGATGGGAAGGGTCCCATAATGTCGATCCCCCATACATTGAAGAGTTCAACTTCCAAAATGTTTTTCCATGGCATCTCATTTCTCTTTCATATATTCCCAGTGCGCTGGCAACGATCACATGACTTTTAGAAGTCGTGTGCCTCTTTGAATAAGGTGATCCAGTAGAAGATGGATCGGAGGACCTTTGCAGCAGTCCTTATCCCACCAAAGTGCGCTCCACATGGGGATGTATGTCAATGAAATATGATCTCCTTATGTTCTTCTTCAAGGACACACTGTCAAATGATTTGGTCTCCACACTTCTTGAATAGGAATGGTTCATCCCAATAATAGTTACATACATCATGTCTAAATTTTTTCATCCCTAGCTTGATAAATCTGGAGGCATAATACCACTAACAAGAAAGTTAACTATGTCAGTGTACCACGACAATGCCACACAAATACAAATTTCTCGACAAGGAAATCCTCTTGAATATCCTTTATGTCATGACAAATATTTTTGTTCTCTAGCCTAGATAAGTGATCCACTACTTGGTTTTCAGTTTCATTCCTATCATTTATCTCCAAATCAAATTCTTCAAGTAATAATATCCATCTAATAAGCCTAGGCTTTGTATATTTTTTATTAAGTAAGTACTTAATGGCAAAGTGATCAGTATGTACTATGACCTTAGTCCCTATAAGATATAGACTAAACTTAACAATAGCGAATACCACGACAAGCAATTCTTTTTCAGTAGTGGTATAATTAAATTGAGCATCATTAAGGGTACGACTAACATAAGAGATGACATGAAAGATTTTACCTTTTCTTTGTCGTAGCAGTGCCCCTACATCATAGTCACTAGCATCACACATCAGCTTGAAAGGGGCATCCCAGTCAGGTAGAACTACAATTGGTGTCAAGGCAAGCTTTTTCTTTAGATCAGTGAATGCACTAAGGAAGTCGTCATTGAACACGAATGGTTGATTTTGTTGAAGAAAAAGACACAAAGGCTTTGAAATCTTCGAAAAATCCTTAATGAACTATCTGTAGAATCTTGAATGCACTGAGAAAATTCTTATGCCTTTCACAGTGGTGGGTGGAGGCAAATTCTCAATCACGTCCACCTTGGCTTTATCAACCTCGATACCTTGGCAAGCAATTTTGTGTCACGAAACATTTCTCCCAGTTTAACACAAGGTTGGACTTCTCACATCACTTCAGTACTTTAGATAAATTATCAAGGCATTGGTCAAAGTCATCGCCCGAGACAGAAAAGTCATCCATAAATATTTCCATGAAGTCCTCCACCATATATAGAAAAATTGCCATCATACACCTCCGAAAAGTTATTGGAGTATTACATAGTCCGAACGACATTCTTCTAAAGGCACAGGTACCATATGGGCAGGTGAAGGTGGTATTCTCTTAATCTTCTAGTGCTATGGCAATCTGATTATACCTAGAATATCCATCAAGGAAGTAATAAAATGCCTTGCCTGCTAACCGATCAAGCATATGATCGATGAAAGGAAGGGGGAAGTGGTCTTTCTTTGTTACCTTGTTGAGCTTTTTGTAATCCAAGTAAATCTAGCAGCCCGTGATGGTTATTGTAGGAAAAAACTCATCATTTTCATTTTTCTACCACGGTCACTCCACCTTTCTTTGGTATGCATTGAACTGGACTGACCAAGGAGCTATCAGATATTATACAGATCACCCTAGCATCGAGCCATTTGATGATTTCCTTCATCACCACTTTTTTCATTATCAGATTAAGTCTCCTTTCTGGTTCCACTGAGTTACTATGGCAATCGTCTAGCTGGATCTTGTGCATGCATATTCTAGGTTTAATTCCCTTTAAGTCTGCCATAGTCCAACCTAGAGCTTTTCTGTGCTGTGACAAAACATTCAACAAGCTACCTTCTTGCTCAGGGGTTAGACTAACATAAATTATAACTGATAAAGTATTATTACTACCTATATACACATATTTCAAATGATGGCAACGACTTAAGTTCTAAGGTAAGTGCTTGCTGTAGTGAAGGTTTTGGAGGAAAAAATTTATTGAAATCAAGGGGTTCGAATCTCAACCTGGTCTAGTTTGCAGTAAACTAGATTGTTCCTTCGCATATGAATTCTCCTCAGATTCCACATTCGCTCTATTTTCAGTATGTCTTTCATCTATTTCAATAAAAAAACTTTTGACGAGGCAAATATCTTTGTATGCCTCATCTAGAAAAATTTCACCTCGGCAAAAATTATTTTGTCCCTCGGATTGTAAAACATCATCGTGGCAATATTTTTTACACTATTCCTTCTGAAAATTTTTGTCTTGGAACAGATTGTCATACTCATCAATATGTAAAAAATCGCCTTAGCCAGACTTTTCTATTTCAACTTCCTCCATTGATTCAACGTCTTCAATGTAATGACATTCTTCAGAATCATCAACGTATTTGATCTTACACCCTCATCATGAACTCTCCCTTGTCACAATATATTAGAATACACCCGGTAGCTAAGAAGGGGCACCCAAGAATAATAGGTGCATTCGCATCGGTCTCACAGTCTAAAATGAGGAAATCTGATGGAAAAAACAAACTTGTCCACTTTAACAATCACATCTTCAATTCTGCCATCGAGACGAATATGTGATCAGTCAACTAGTTGTAGAATCACTGTGGTTGGTCCAACATTACCCATTCCAAGCTTCAAAAATATCGACTTGGGCATCAGATTTACACTTGACCCTAAGTCACAGAGAGTTCTTCCCACATATATATCACCAATGAAACATGGTATAACAAAGCTACCATGATCTTTTTGCTTCGTCGGGAGTTTACTCATTACTGAACAATATTATGTAGTTGTGGTAACATTTTCTACTCTTTCCACTTTTATCTTTTTTGTGACAATGTCATTCAAGAATTTGGCATAGGAAGGCATTTGCTCAATGACTTCAAGTAATGGAACATTGATATGCAACTGGTCAATGACATCAATAAACTTTTTGAACTGGATCTCGTCATTATGTTTCTTCAACTGCTGAGGGAAGGGTGGTGGAAGTCTGACTTGATTTGCTGCAGGTGGTGATGAAACTTTTTCCTTGGAAAATAACTTTTCACCATCAATGTTATGACTTGTTGAAGTCACATCCTTTTCCTTCTCTTTATGCAGTTCTTCTTGTTCAGCAATTTCTGCTTAACCTTCAGATTCTTAATATGTAGTGCCTTGGCGAGAAATTTCTTGCTTCTCTCCCTCGAATTATTATCATCAAGATTAATTTGGGTACCACTCCTAAGTGTAAGCGCATTGCATTGCTCCTTTCCATGAGGCTTAGTGATATGAGTATCACTAAGGAGGGTAGGGTTACTTCCGGCCGAGAATGTACTGTTGTGGCTATTTGGCCCACTTGATTATCTAACGCTCTTAATGATGAACTATGGCTTTGTAATAGAGCTGCTTGGCTTTATAATAAAGCACCTTGATTCTTGATGGTCGATGAGTGCTCGTGTATCAAAGTCTTTGTTTAAGCCATGAAATCTTTTTTTGAGGCCATAAATTCCTGTAGTGAAGCTTGAAGGGAGTTAGAATTTGATGAAGATGCATTAATTTTATTGTTACCTTATTAGGGCATCTGTTGATATTGTGAACTTGAGTGTTCAGAAATATTTTGTTGTGGCCTGTTAAAATTGTCGACATAATTGTTATTGTTGTTCCCTTGATTACCCCATGAAAAAATTGATGATTGTATGTAATAGAGTAGGGGTTGTTATTGCTTCTGTTGAAGTTTCCCAATAAATTGATGGACTCCTGGTTTTTTGGGCATTCACTCTCATGATAGTTGTCGTGGCAGAAAATGCATGTTGAGTTAGTTGCCTTGACTTCTTTCACCTCACTAGAACACTGAAAATATTTTCATCATGTTAGTTATAGTAGAAAGTTGGGCAGAAATTGAATCCTTACTGTCAAGTTCATACGCCCCATATATTTTCCTGCTGGTTCCAAGCCATGCAAATGGGAATTGATAGTCATTATTAGATATCCAATCAAGGATATCAAAGGCTTCCTCAGGTGATTTGTCGAGCAAAGTTCCATTTGCCATCGCATCCAACATCATGCGAGTAGGTGCATTGACACCGTTATAAAACATGAAGACTTGAGTTCAGTTATGGAATCCATGGTTAGTGCACTTACGAAGCAAACTTTTGTATCTGTCCAAGCACTCATACATAGATTCATCATCTCTTTGGAAAAAACTTGCAATGTCATTGTGGAGCTGGGTGTGCATATTGGGCGGGTTGTAACTAAGCAGAAAATGTTTGCATAAGTCAGCCCAAGATTTCATTGAGCCAAATGGGACTCCACTCAACCACGCTCTTGCTCGGTCGCGCAAAGAGTGGGAATAATTTTAGTTTCAACACATCTTCGTACACACCTTGTTGTTTAAACGAGTAGAACACTTCAAGGAAAAAACACACATGATGTCTAGCATCTTATTAGGCAAACCACCAAACTGTCTGATAGAATTGAGCATATTGAACATAACCAACTTGAGTTTGAAGTAAGCCGCTTGTATTTTCAATGCTATTATTCTAGGGTTGAGATCATCAAGAATAGGATTTAAGTGATCTTTTATAGTTTGTGGTCTTGCAACATTTTGGGCAATATTATTTTATGCAACGTCAGGATCTGCATGATCTTCCATATTATTATCAACTTGATACTGAAGTCGATTCATATAGTCTCTGGCACGCTGAGTAAGTCACCTTTGTCTGAATGACTGTTCAATCTCAAGGTTTAATTGTATTAATGGTTTGCCATCAGATCTCCTGGTCATGCAACGACAAAAACCTACAAAAGAAAATAAGAAAACAAACGAGTTAAACTTGATCGCTATAGCAAAAATGTGACAAGAAAATACAAATTTGCTATAGTAGAAATTATCAAAATTCCTCTAATTGTCAATCCCCGACAACGGCGCCAAAAACTTGATCGCTTGCAAATGTATATGGTAAGGAAAGCAAATATGTGCAAGTGTACACAACCGATGCAAGTAATATAGTAGTAAATTGAGTATCGTCTCCATAGGGATTGGTTGGAATTTTTGATGTTTTGATATAGCTAGAACTAGGTGTCACAAACTAGTCCTATGATTCTTTCCAAAAAGGAAAACAAATGGGATTAAATGGTTTAAGCATATGGAAAAGTATCGTCGAGGCAGGAAATATTATAAAGTATGGTATGCAGAAAAGTTTGGTCGAGGCAATAAAAATATGCAAAGGTAAATAAATAAAAGTTGTCTACGCAAATAAAAATTTTGAGTTCGATATATTCAGAAAAACCTCACACAATCAGACTTCTTACGGAGCACTTAGGTTGGTTTTGCTATGGCGAGAAGTTATTTTACGCTAATAAGGATTTAGTGTGCAATGCTTAGGTTACCCGATAGGATTACTAGCGTATTCAAGGACAATTGCTACGGCAATACTACTCGTCGTGAGCTACAACCCTTGGTTTGTCAAATTGTTGTTGTTACTGTGCTAATACCCGGATTAGTTTTGTTTTTCACATAGATCTACCCTAACCCTCTCAATATTAGGCATATATTCCTAGAAAAATGGCAATCTTTGAAAAGCTCTTATAGTGTAACCTATAGTCTTTGTCGATCTTACTCAAATATTTACCCATTTTAGTCGAATGAAACCATTTCTTTATCTCTAAGGCAGATTAGAACCTCACAATACCGGATTAATTTCGTTGTTCACATAGATCTACCCTAACTCTCTCGATATAAGCATTTATTCCTAGAAAAATGGCAATCTCTCAAAAGCTCTTACAATGTCAAGGCAAAATATTTACACAGTGAACAAAACAACACTTAGCATAATCAAACTGCATCATTCATTATCAAGCAAATAACATTCATCAAAATAATAACCAACCCCAAGTAAAATAGTTCATGGTACAGTGAATATTATCCATAAATTTTCCCTGATATTTTGACTACAACAACGCCTGCTCAAGCGGCCAACCTCTCTCGAGGGTCTAGAACTGCTCCGATGATGCCCAACTATGGAGGGCACCAAGAACGATTGAGTGGGAAAGGATGAAAGTAGAGTACCGTAGTCATTTACTCCAAGCCTAGGGTATATTGTCTTCTTGATCGTGCCACCTTTTGGAAAACTATGATGGGGTATTTCTAATGGGAATTTCTAGGGTTTAGTGCCTTTAGAAATTCCCTAAATACCCTCGTTGACATACCTATTTTATAATTGACATAGCTGCTGACAATGGTTAGTTTCCTTGATGAGGGCATAATTGCACGTTAGGATGAAGCTGAGCAAGTGATATCAGTAATTCTGTTGAGCCACGTCAGACTTACAAGATAAATCTTGCATTAACAAGAAAAATTGTTCGTCATTGTTGTTTTCTTGTGCTCCTCTAGCCTTGGAGAATTGCTTTGTCTCGACAAATAAATTCCTCATCCGTCATTTCCTGCATCAACACAATCGGCCAACAACCTTCCTCTAAAGTAGCATCAGATGAACCAAATAAAGTTTGCCTTAGCAAAACTTATCCACCACATGCAAATGTATACTACATGCAACTATATGTAACTAAAATGCTATGACAAATGGCTTTTAGGAAAACAATAACCTAAGTAAAAAAAAACCATAACATGTCTTTTATGCAGTTATCAACGTACACCCACCAACTTACTTCGTCGAGTCTTGGGCATCTACGCCTAGCTAGCAAAAGAAGTGCCTCGACACTGACAGGTATATACCATGACATATTGATAACAAGACAATCACCCTATTCCTAAAGTAACTCGCTTGTCCTAACTGTTTCCCGAGTGTCACAAAAATGATAGTTTTATGACATCCTAGTTGTTACTATTTTTAGTCGTTATTGTTACTGTTTCTGACTGTTATTGTTATTGTTTCTAGCTATTCTAAGTGATTACTAATCTCGTTTACTATTACCTAGCTGTTAACTATCTCGTTCTCTAATCTAGAACTTTATGCGAGGAGTTACTAATCTGTTATTTCTGATAATCTATACTGATCTGGTTATATGCTACTAAAGGATATTTTAGTCATTCTCTGACTATGGGGAAGTCTCTACGCGTTTTGAGACTTCACGACAATTATTATTTTTATTGCTTAGTGGTTAGGGTTCTGATTGGCCAGGTATCTAACTCGGGTTCATTTCTGGGTAGCGATGCTCTATTCGTAAATCCTATGATTTCCCTAAATTCACTTTCGAATTAAAGGAATAACTATGCATCCAACACTCTCAGTCATTCTTACAATATACGACACTACCGTCTCATAATTTGATTACTTGGTCACGCCTTTCGTCGGTACACCCTGTGCACTGATCCTCCATCCACAAATATTTGTTACATGCTTACTGAAGTTACTTGGACACATTACGCCTACTATGGTTACTGGTTGTAACCCACTCATACAAGTGTCTCTAGGGCCCTTTGACCATTTATGTCCCTCTCAGACTAAGCTTCATCCGTACGGACCATCCCAAGCTCTTATGAACCTTAATCGAATCGAAACTCATCATAGAAAAAGGGTAGTATCGATACTCTAGCTATAGTATCGATACCCTAGGTTCAAATATCGATACCCCTATGAGTACCGGTACCAAAAATGTATTTTGTTACAAAAATGAGGCCTCAATATCGATATTGCTACCCTCAGTGTCAATACTACAGGGATATTATCAATACTCACCCTAGCAGTATCAATACTCTCCTATGAAAACCTTAATTTTAGCCCTAATTTAACCAGTATTGATATTTGAACCCTGAACTGATATTTTAAGCTCAAGAACACCAAAATCATACTAAATGACTTGGTTGGTTTCTAATCTTGTTTTGAAGTTTTATAAGTTATTTAGGGTCTTAAGGTGTCTTAAAACCACATTTTTAATACCTAAAACGTAGCTTAATCATGAAATCAAAGATAACCCCTAAACATGCTCAAGTGTCTAAATCCTAGCAATTTCTTGAAATTTATGGAAACTTAATACTCTAAAGGATTAGAAATACACTACCATGCTGATTGAATCCTGAAATTGAGATCTTTGCTTAGCCAAAAAAATTTTCTTGACAATTTGGATGAAAACCCTAATTTTTCTCTTGCAAACATAAAACCCAAGCTTAAATTTTTCAAACAATGTTATTAGGATTTAAGGGTGAATTTGAATTATGAAAAAGGTTAAAAAACATTACCTTGGCTAATAAGCTTGAAGGGAAATAAGAGGAAAAAGAGAATGAGAGAAAATAAAAAGGATAATAAGAGCTTGAAGAAGAAAAATAGGGAAAAGAGAAAGAAATAAAAAATGAAGAGATAATAAAGTCTCCATCTTTTAAAAATAAGTTAATTACACTGGTCTTTTTCATCTTCTTGCTATACAAAATCCTATTTTTATGTCTAATTGGGCTCAATACCAACTTAAATAATTGAATTATAATTTCTGCAGGATCCATTTACTTTTCAAGTAGACCTAAAACTGTGAGTTCGAAATTTAGAGTGTTACAAATATTGTTTTAGATGTAATAGACATCTTAATTTAAATTTTTAAACACTTGGTATATAATAAATTGTAATAATTAGCATGGATATCAAAACCGGACTGGACCGGTTTGAACATCCGGTTCACTTTTTTTCTTTTAAAAAAAAAATTAAACCAAACAACGTCGTTTGTTCAACGAGCCGAGTCAAATTCGAGTCTTGCTGAGCTCAACTCGAACTCGAAAACTTTAAAAGTAAGCTCAACTCGACTCAAAAACTCACGAGCTAAAAATTATCAAGTTCAACTCGAACTCGAAATATAATATTAACAGTTGAACTCAAAAAGGCTCGAACTCAAAAAAAAATTAGAAGTTCGATTGAAACCTAAAATTCGAGCTTAATTGAAGCGAAAGAATAGTTCACTCTATGCTCACCAAAAGGCTCCATGATTTTGAATGTTAAATTACCTCTATTATTTATAGAAGTAAGTTGGGATGCTCTTCTATGTTTCTTAGTCATGTGAGATTGTTTTGTTCTCATATTTTTACTCTTTAAAATTTTGGGATGTTCTTCTATGTTTCTTAGTCATGTGAGATTTTTTAAAAAAAAAAATAAATCAAATGACATCATTTGTTATGATTTTTTAAGCCCCAATTTTATTTATTTTTTATTATAGTTATATAATTATATTTATTATTTAATATGTTTTACCTTAAATATTATGTTATAGTTGATTTGAATCATTCTGTTTCACTTGATTTTATGATTTTTAATTTATATATGTTATGACTTGTGATATTTTTATACATTTTAATCTTGTAAACTTAAAAAAAATGTTACATATATATTAATATTGCTTTGAATATTATGTAAAATTTAAAAAATATTATTTTATATAAAATTCTGTGTATACTGCTCTTCATGTTTCCTCTTTATAATTTTGGTCGGGTCTTACATTTCTGTCTATATGCAGATATTTTTACGTAGGGGTTTATTTGTAGGGATTACTTCCCATTACAGACGTGCATATGAGGACTGCATATGAAGATTGTTCACATACGTATTTTATTTATTTATTTAAACATGCATTTTTTTTTTACTGCCGGAGGTCTTCCACGGAAGCTGCTCTTAACCTGGCGTTGGAGGACAGTCTACTACCATACCTCCCCTTACCCCATTGCATATGAAAATATGGTTTTATTGTTGTTGTTGTAAAAACACGAACATCCATTAGGTTAGCTGTCTAGTTAACACATTGATTCAAAACTCAAGATCCAACTTCCTTGAATCGCAATCTCTGCAACGAATCAGACCAAACCAATCGGTCTTGTCTAAGTGCCATACTATTCCTCTCTTCAAAACAGCTGTCAACGCCAGGCGGTGGTCGGCGGTGAAAAATGGGGGACTGGGGTTGACGGCGATGACATACGTGGCGATAGACTACCTACGCATTCTATCCCCGACGTGGCACGAGCGTCTTCAACCGTTGCTCTGGTCTTCGCTTGCCCTCGTTGCCGTCACGCGCGTTCCCTTTTATCTTCACTGGAGCGTCGAGTTTCGAGCCGCCATCCCGTTCCTTGCCTCGATGATATTCATGCTCTCGGCTCTTCTCTTTGAAGCTCTCAATGTTCGTTTTGTTACTGCTGTTCTGGGCCTCGTCTGGCACAAGTAAGAATTGAAATATATAACTAGATTTTAAATCACCTAGAAATAGCTTTGATTTTATCTGATTTATGTATTTCTTTGCTTTTTATTATGTTTTCTTCGGTTGGGGGTCATTTTCAGTTTCATCTATATAATTATTTGGTGCATTTTAGGAGAGCCGTTCGGATCAGAATAGTAGATTTATTTCTTGCAATGAGAATCTCTAATGCTAATCGTGGAAAAAAAAATGATTTGCACCAATAATAAATGCCAAGTTTTAAGGGCGATCTACTTTGCTCCAGGCGTTTCAGGCTTGGATTTTGTTTCATGCCTTTTTTTGATCTGTCAACATACAATCTGAGTTTGGAGAAGCATTTTCCAATCTATCTTAAGCTTTAACTGGATGACATTTATTACTGATCTTACTTGGTTTGCATGTGTCTTTGTCAATGATTTTTCGTAGATTTCTTTCCAAAATGATTGCAATCTTTACATGGATGTAATAAACAGAGCTTTAGGTGCCAAACCAATCAAGTTATTTATGGAGATTTCTGAGATTGTTTTCTGACAATAGGAACATGCAGCATAGTTGAAATCAGGAAATTCACACTTGGTTCCATTTCATTTTCAATTCCAGAAACACCCTCATAACTTCTTTTCTTAAACATTTTTTTTTCATCAAAGTCCACTTTGTAGAATTACAAGGAGAAACAAACTTGTCACCGACTGTTTTGTAGCTAAGCTTTTCAATCATATTTGATTGTTGAAAAAAATCTCGTGTGCATAGTGTAGACACCCGTTTTTGTCCGGGTCTTTTTTTGTTAAATATTTATTATTATAGTTATTATTATTATGTTTATGTATTTTTATTATTAATTTACATGTTACATATTTTGTAGGCCCAACAATGACCAGAAACCCAATAGTAATTACAAGGCCCAACCTAGGCTTAACCCGAGCCCATCATATGATAACCCAACAAAATTAGGGTTTCAAAACCCTAAATCATCAGCTTAGCCACCGCTTGCCATTGATGTTGCCGCCGTCGTTCTTCCCTGCATCAACAGTGATTCACAAATCCATCAACAGTGACTCACCAATCCATCAAACAGTGACCCAGATCCTATCCAAGTAAAAAATTCAAAAGATTATTATCCTAAAAATATAGGATATTATTACCTATTTGGAGGACTCAAATCCATCAGCAGGAATCATATATCAACATATGCATCAATAAAAAGGAGGAGAAACATGGAGAAAAGGAGGGGAACTATTCGAGTTTTGAGAGAAGAAAGAAAGAGAGAACAAAACATAAAATACAGTGAGAGAGGGGGAACCATTCGGACCCCAAATAAAAAAACAAAAAAACTAAAAAAAGGAGAGAGAGGGAAGAGATTTACCATTAACCGATCCGGCCACAGCTGCTTCATCGGAGCGGTTGGACTCTATTTTAGGAGGTAAGGTTCTTATCTTTGGGGCTTAGGGTTTTTAAGATTTGGTTGTGGGGAAGAGGGTCTAGTTTTTTAGGTTGTTTTTTTTTAGATGAGGATGTGTGATGTGTGAAACACCATGGCCACCGATCTAAAGTGGCCGGGGTTGGTTGTGTGTTCTTCATCGGTGAGAAGAGAAGAAAAGGAGAAGAGGAAACAGGAAGAACAGTTTGGGAGGAAGAGAGTTCTCTCCTCTTTGGTTTTGGGACACGGCTGAGAATGAGAAAAACAAGGGTTTCGAAACCCTTATTTTGGGTTATAATGGACCCAAAACGGCGCCGTTTAAAGGGGTCAGGGTATGCGTGTTTCAGCATAAAAGGGTAAATAGTCCATCTGGTCCTTACATCTTTGTATCATTCTTCCCGTGTTTCTCATATTAAAAGGGGTAAACTACACTGTAGGTCCTTGATCCTTGTAATCTCACGATTTAGCCATGGAATGAAGTTTACATTATTTCAATTTGAGCCTTTATCTTTTCACTTTTATATTTTAGTCACTATCCTAGGTATTATAACATTTTTTGTTTATATTTGGTTCTGGTTTCAATATTTATAAATGTTACATCTTAGCCACTGATTTAATATTTCGTGTATGTTTCTTTGATATTCGAATCTGGCCATCACATTTATAAATATTTTATTTTAGTCCTTGTTTTACGTTTTGGTTTAATTATTATTCATTCTTCATGTTTCTGTTTCAATTTCAATCTAGTCCTAAGTATTATTTATGGCTTATTCACATTTCTGATGTTTGTATTAGTTGTTGTTTGCGATTTGGGCCCTGTTTATTTTGTAATTACTTTTTAGCCCTGTTAGTTTATGCTTTTACTAATTTAGTCCATTATGTTTAGGTATTTCTATTTTAGTCCTATTAATGTATGTTATGTCATTTTTGTGGATATTTGACTTTGGTCCCAATGTTTGTAATAGTTTCATTTTAGTCCTAATTTCTTGTGTTATGATATTTTGTGGGTGTTTGAATTTAGCCATCATATTTGCAAATTGTTCTATTTTGGTCACTGTCCGACATTTTGTTTAATTACTTTTTGATCCTCCGTATTTCTGTGAAATTGTTTTAGTCCTCATTTGCATGGTTTGTGTAATTATTTGATTTTACGCCTTAGAGTTTAGATTTGTTTCATTTCAGTCCATATTTGGTTATTTATTTCAATTTCATTAGTTTTAATTTAGGCTATGATATTTATAATAATTTTATTTTAGTCACTTATTACATATGTTGTGTGATTTTGGTTGATGTTCGAATTTGGCCCTCAGATTGGTGCATCTTTTGTTTTAGTCACTGTTTTGGCATTTGGTTTAAATATTTTTGATCCTTCATGTTTCTGTGTAATTTCAGTTTGGTCCTTAACTTGTGTTTCTTCGACTTTAGCCCTTTAAAATTCATGTTTGTACTATTTTGGTTCTTTGAGTTTATGTGTTTGCAATTTTGGTCTTTGAAATTTCAAGTACTTTATTTTTGGTCATTATAGTTTGGTTTGTAATATTAATTTTCTTTTATTTTAATTCTTTATGTATGTACATGTTTTTTATGTTATGTATTTGTATCATATATAAAAAATATATATTTGACTATATTTGTTGTAAATATTGTATTTTGCATATTTCTATTTATAGTTATTTATATTGCATTTCTTTATTTAAATATTGTTCGAATGTTTTCAAGAACACAAATTTGTAGAACGTGCATGGAAAGTATCACTTGATCGAAGTGATACAATCCGATATGACATTCGAACAAATGTGAACTTGAAATTAATTTGATTGTATTTTGCTAATCCATTTCATTTTAAATCGAACATTGCAATGAATGTCTCTAAATGATAATTAATATCATTTCAGGCAAATTATCAATCTTTATTCTACAATGTATATTCGATTTTTTTTATCAATTTATTTTGTTGTATGTAAATATCGTTTTTTTATATATATTCCATTCGTATTTTTGTTAATGAGGGAATATTCTTTTATGGATAAGAAATAGTCGAAATAGCTTTCCCGATGGAGGATTGTTAATTTCGAGGTTTCTTTTTGAATTAAAGAATTTTCCATAACATTCAGTAATATGAGGCAAATTAAATAAATCTCAATAAATTGATCATAGTTTAATTTTATATTCGATTCATCGTTTCCACCATTACGACAATGCGTAAATGACACAGTACCAATTTTGGGCACTGTGGGGGTGTTTACCCTTCCCCACACGTAACCGACTCCCGAATCCATTAAATTGAATCTTTGGTAAACGCAGACCATCTTTGTCTAAAAAAACTATTTTTCTTAAAATTGTTTTTAAAAGATATTTTTGGGTATTCGACCTACCTAGCTCAAAGGTCGATGGCGACTCCCATTTAATTAGTTCCAAATTAATTCCAAATCACCAAAATTTTCAAATTAAATCATAATCGTTTTTTTAATATTTAATTATTTTTATAAAAAAATGGTTATGACACATGGAGTTCTTACATATCTATTTACGGGTTATCCCCATGCTTTGATCTCCAATTTCCCTGCAAGGCTATTATTGGTTCTTTAAACTTAAAAGCATAAATTTTAAATATACCTGTACTCTTACTCTATATGTTTTACTTTGTCATTCCTCTCAGGTACTGTATCCCTTTTACACAGTACCAACAATGTGATGAACTTTAGATTGTTGATCATTTCTAAATGAGGATCTTTGCCACTCTGTAATTATTTGAAATATATACATGATGTATAAATCGGAGTTGACAGTAGCTTAGGATGTTAAATTTCTGCTTTATTTGCGCTCTGTCTTGGGAACTAAAACAAAACCTTTCTTTTCCTAGATTGCTTCATCTGTAACTATTTATTCATTTTGTAATGGGAACATTGATCAAATTGTTGATATTTAACAGAACAAAGCCTCCTCTTCCTGATACTGGCCAATGGCTGCTTCTGGCTCTAAATGAGAAACTTCCTGAAGCAGTTGTAGAGATACTGAGAGCACACATTATTGGCTTGCACCATTACTTGATGTTATTTATAATGTTGGCCTTCTCTGTACTATTTGACTATTTAAAAGCTCCTGGTCTTGGGTTAGGTGTACGATACATGTTTAGTGTTTACCATGGCAGTTGGGCCGTCTTTTATGTGCAATAACTTTTGCATCTACGATTCTTCCATCAGCCCGCCCATGGTGTGCTTCATCTCGCTATGGTATCATCCCTCGACATCCTCATCGTTGGACTCAAAAATATTATGTTCCTTATGCTGCTGATACTGATTCCATTCGTCAAGTAATAGAACGGGATATAGCATATGGTAACTTATTTATTTATATTTTGATGCCCGTATTATAAGCTATTGTTTAATTGTTATTTTTATCTGTTAGTTACTTCCTTGTCTCTAGAACTTTGTATTAAACGTTTTCCTCTTCTTTGCAGTTGACACTAGCAACTACACTGTGGACTACCGTCCGGATTGGGGTTCAATGAGCTTCCTAATAGATTTTCTGCGACCCACCACATCAGAAGGATCTTTGTGGTATAGTCTGCTAAAAAAAGGCCGGGGGTGGTTGCAATGACCTTGTATACAGTAGCCACATGCTTGTTGCCGTACTCACTGCTATGGCATGGACAGTACTGTTATTATACATTCGGAACCATCTATTATTCTAATGGCTGTTTTCAAATCACAAATGATCAAGCCGTATTGGCCTTTCTACATCTTAAATTGCAGGAAGCTTACGGGGGGGTATAGCTCAGCTCTTATATGGCTGCTTGTTGTTTACAGTGCCCAGCTGAAGTACGAGAGCGCCACCATTATTCCGTAGATTGTTTAGTTTCCATTTATGTGGGTATTCTTCTTTGGAAGATGACTGGTTTTATCTGGTCAGCTAAGGGTGTAACTAGAGATAGCAGACTCACTAAGCTTAGGAAAATTCAAGGTAGACTTCTCCATGCGGCCAAGGATTCCGACCTTCAATATCCACCTGCTAATAATCAACCTCGCTGGATTTCAACACCTAATGGGGAGTTATTCTATACCGATGCCGGTGCTACCCTTTTTTACCCCATATCCGAGGGTTTTGCTTCGGGTCGAATTAATGAAGATGAAGCCAAAAGCTTAACCCATGATGAGAAACGTTCCCATGGAATAAGTTGAGGATTCAGAAATATTTTTAGGGTAGATATATATATATATATTAACAATATAATTTTTTTCTATGGATGGACATAAATAAAATTTTAGGATGGGAATCGTCGGTAAAATAAATAACTTTGGATTTCAATATCCACCTGAATAACCTTTGTATCCGCCACTGCTTCTAGGTGACCCTTCTGTAAAAAGTTAACCTAGTTTTTCTTATACAGAAAGTCTCACTTCCCTTCCTGAGAGTTGGGGTTTTAATTTTGTTTTAGGGTTTTCGTGTAAAGGAAAAAGTGGTGGCGTGGATGTGGAAGTCATGTATCCAAGTTATTCCCAGCTATGGATGATGGTCTCGGCCAACCCTTCACCAAGGAGGAAGTATTGGTTGCTTTCCAGGATATTAATCCCAAAAAGTCGCATGCATACGGTGAACTGGAGCATTGTAGGGGAATACTTGATTGATTTGTGCCCACTACTTACTTTTGAATGGCCACATTGGTATCTCTTGTTAATTAACAAGACCATCTTGATTTTAATCCCTAAAGTTGAAGATTCGAAACACATGAAACAAATTCGACCTATTAGCTTGTGTTGTGGTATACAAGGTAGTAGCAAAGGCCCTGATTACCCGACTTAAACCGCTCATGAGTGTTCATATTAGTGATAACCAGGCTGTCTTCCTACTTGGTCGTCAAACATCTGATAATATTCTAGTTGCACACGAACTTTTGCACTATATTAACTCTTCAAAAAAGGGATTAACAAGGGGGCAATGCTTAAATTGACATTAAGAAAGCTTGTAACCGAGTAGAATGATGTTTTCTTGAGAAAGTCATGGTAAGGATTGGAATTAATGCTGATATTTTAAGACTGATTATGCAGTGTGTAACCTCTGTCACCTTTTTGGCTAGGGTTAATGGTTCTCTCACCAATGAATTTGCTTCCTATCAAAAATTGAGACAGAGTGATCCTTTGTCCCTTTCTTATTCCTCTTTGTCACCCATGGTCTACCGGCTTTATTTCATAAAGCTTAGCAAACGTGTCAATAAAGATATGCATGCTTATCAGGCAGGCACTCGTGTCTCACACCTGTTACTTACTGATGACAATTTGGTATTCCAAAAAAATTGTGTTTGAAGCCAAGATCTTGAATGTCTATGTCACTGCTTAAGGTCAGAGGATTAATCTAGACTAATCTGGTCACTATAAGTGGAGTGGCTCAAAGATGGTTAATTTATATGGAGATTACTCACACTTGTCCATGCAAAGCTTATGTGGATTGAACTTTATGATTAGATGTGGCAAATGGGTCATCTTAGATCGGTTTTGGTTCAAGTCATTTCGGATTGAGATTATATTCGGTTTAATTTAATTCAGGTCGGATCAAATCTGGTTCAGATTTAGTTCGGTTGTATGGTAAATCGAGTCGGGTCGAGTATCGAGTCGGATAAATTTTTGGGTGTCGAGTTAATTTTCAAATGGGTCGATTTTCGGGTCGGGTGATTATCGGATTGGTTGTTTTTCGGTTCGGATCAATATCACATCAGTTAGATTTTGGGTCGGATAAATATTAGATCGATTGAATTTTCGGATCGAGTCAATATCATATCGGTTGATTTTAGGTATGGGTCAACCTTTGGGTCAGGTCAATCCTAGTTGAGTTGGTTATGACTTATGAGTCTAATCAAGTGTATATAAAATTATGGTCGGTGAAGATGTCAAATAATTTTAAATTCTTTTAGAAATTATTGAATCAAATATGAATATAATATTTTAAACGGAAAAAACTATATTAAACCATTAAATTACTATCCAAAGTTGATATCTATATTCATTAAACTATTACCAAAGTTGGTAGTTAAATAAGAGTATAATTCAAAAAGAGAATAAAACATGTATCATTTTTCTATTCATCACATTGTTAATATATATAATAACAATAAATCATTCCTTCACTTTCACTTATTTAACAAGTTGAAAAATTGTGTCAATGTTATGCTCATATCGAATTTGGATAAATTAAAGTCAGATTGCTTTCGGTTCGAGTTATTTTTTGTTTAGATTAAATTTAGTTCGAGTTAAATTCGGTTCAGATTGTTTTTGATTCGAGTTAAATTAGGTTTTTGTTTTTTTCGGTTTAGGTTAAATTGGATATGGGTTTGTATTGGGTCATTTAATTTTTTGATCGAGTATGGTTCAAGTTGGGTATGGTTTGAGTTTCATATCAAATATGATCATTATGTTCAGGTTAATATCAGGTATTGAGTTGTACAAATCGATTAAGGGTCCGGATCAAGTTTGTAAGCTCTATTTATGATTGTAGATAAGCCAGCGTGGGATGAAGAGAAGGTCTACACTACATTTATAGCATCTGATACATAACTAATTCTAGCTATTTCTATCGCTCCAAATGATATAAAGGCAATTATTTCGAGTAACCATGATTTCGGCCAGTATTTAGCTAGTTTTGGATATTGGTGGCTACAACGATCTATATACACACTATAGAGGCTACCTCGTGTTGAAAAGTCAATGGGGCCAACTTGCTAAAAACTTTCAAAACTTTTGGTGGTGGCTTTCGGTGTATTAATGCACCGAAATTATACAGCTTGCAATTGTTGATTTTTTTAGTAAAGGGATAATCACAATTTAGTCATTGTACTTTAGGGTATTTACAAGATTAGTCTTTAAGCTTTAACTATAAATACCCTAGCTCATTTAGCTTCAAAATCATCCCAAACCATTCTAGCTTTCTCCCAATACTAGAGAATTTAGAGAGTTTTCTTGAGAGTTGTTTTCTCCTTTTTATCAAGAGAGAATTGTCATTGTTTTCTCCTTGGTAGATCGAGAGAAGTTGTAATTCCTATTTTCTTATAGTGAAATTCTTTTACCGTTGCCCGTGGTTTTTACCCTATTTTATTTAGGAGTTTTCACGTAAAATTTGTGTCCTCTTGATCTCTATTTTTTATTTTCTCAAATTATCAGTTGCGATTTTGCTCTATCTGATAGACATCTTCCGCAACAATTGGTATCAGAGCCAGATTAGAGTGTGTAATATCTACTTATTGTCTTTGAGGTTACCACCAAAAGGTTGATCATCCAACATAAGAAAGTAAGAAGATATTACACATTCCTTGAAGGTTATAGAGAACTATTCACGATAGTGTAACAGTGATAGCTATCCGTAATAGAAGCTATAGCAATGAAATTTGATATTGAAAAATTCAATGGGAGAAATTTCTTATTGTGGAAATTGAAGATGAAGGGCATCATGTGGAAAGACGGTTGTCTAGCAGCTATCAGTGAAAGGCCGGTAGATTTCACATATGACAACAAATAGATCGAAATGGACGGGAATGCTATGGCAAACTTTTATCTAGCGTTAGCAGATGAAGTATTGTCAAGCATCAAGGAGAAGAAGATAGCTAAGGAGATATGTGATCATCTCACCAAATTGTACGAGGCCACATCGTTGCACAATAAAATTTTCCTTAAGAGGAAATTGTACACTCTCCGTATGCCAGAATCTACTTCAGTGACAGAGCACTTAAACACATTGAACACTTTATTTTCTCAGCTTACATCCTTAAGATGTACAATAGGAGAACAAGAACGGGCTGAACTTCTACTTCAAAGTCTACATGATTCGTATGATCAACTCATCATCAACTTGACAAACAGTAATGTCACCAGTCTAGTCTTCGATGATGTTGCAGATGCTGTTCTACAAGAAGCAAATCGGTGTAAGAGCAAGGAAGACAAACAAGTAAATCTGCAACAAGCAGAAGCTTTGACAACGATGAGAGGGAGATCAACAGAATGTGGCCAAAGTAGCAGTCACAAACATGATAGATCGAAGTCGAGAAGCAAAAAGAATTTAAAATGCTACAACTGTGGAAAGAATGGTCACTTGAAGAACGATTGTTGAAGTCTAAATAAAGACTCCAATCCACAAGGAAATACCAAAAACATTTCAGATGATGGAGATGCTCTATGCTGTGAAGCGTCAACCACCGTGGAAGGTAGAAAACGATTTGCAGATATATGACTCATTGATTCTGGAGCAACATATCACATGACCTCAAGAAGAGAATGATTCCATCAGTATGAACCTGTCTCAGGAGGATATGTGTATAGTTGCAATGATCATGCCTTAAAGATCGTTGGTGTGGGGACCATCAAATTGAAGATGTATGATGGAACAATTAAAGTTGTTCGAGATGTGCGACACGTGAAAGGCCTGAAGAAAAATTTATTATCATATGGATTGTTGGATAATAATGAAAGCAAGATTGAAACACAGAAAGGAATCATGAAGGTGTTCCGTGGAGCGCTTGTGGTGATAAAAGGCGAAAAGATAGCAGCAAACTTGTATATGCTGAAAGGAGAGAATTTGCTAGAAGCAGAAGCCTCTGTTGCCTAATGTAGTTTAGATTCTGCAATGTTATGGCATCATAAACTTGGACACATTTCAGAACAAGGAATGAAAGTCCTTCTAGAGCAAAAGCTAATTCCAGGCTTAACAAATGTATCACTTACTTTGTGTGAGCATTGCATAACAAGTAAGCAGCACCAATTGAAATTCAACACATCAAATTCTAGAGGTAAGAGTGTTCTAGAACTGGTTCACTCTGACAGATGAAAAGCACCAGTTACATCCCTAGGCGGAGCAAAATATTTTGTCTCATTTATTGATGACCATAACAAGTAAGTAGCACCGATTGAAATTCAACACGTCAAATTCTAGAGGTAAGAGTGTTCTAGAACTGGTCGACACATGGCAAGCACCAGTTACATCCCTAGGCGGAGAAAAATATTTTGTCTCATTTATTGATGACTACTCTAGGAGATGTTGGGTGTAACCTATTAAGAAGAAGTCAGATGTGTTTTCAACTTTCAAAAACTTCAAAGTGCAGGTGGAACTTGATTCTGGAAATAAGATCAAGTGTTTAGAACAAATAATGGAGGAGAATATACAAGTGAAGAATTTGATGACTTTTGCAGGAAAGAAGACATCAAAAGACGGTTCAAAGTGGCGAACACTCCTCAATAAAATGGAGTGGCAGAGCGGATGAACAGAACCTTGTTAGAAAGAACAAGAGCAATGATGAGGGATGCAGGCCTAGAAAAATCATTCTGGGCAGAAGCAGTCAATACCTATTGTTATTTGGTGAATCGAGCTCCATCAACGGCAATAGAGCTGAAGATACCAATAGAGATGTGGACTGGTAAACTAGCTGATTATTCAAACCTCCATCTATTTGGAAGTATTGTGTACGTGATGTATAACTCCCAAGAAATTTCAAAGCTAGATCCAAAATCGAGGAAATGCAAATTCTTGGGGTATTCTGATGGTGTAAAGGGGTATCGCTTGTGGGATCCCACTACCCGCAAAGTGGTCATCAGTAGGGATGTTATCTTTGTAGAAGATAAACTACAAAGAAAAGAAGACGATGATAGCGCTGAAAAGTCAGAGACTACGCAGATACATATGAAAAAGGAGTTTGAACAAGGAGATTCTTCTGAAGCAGAACCAGCACATGATGAACAAGAACTAGAGAGTTCTGAAGCTCCAACAACTCGTCAATAAGATCGTGTGAGAAGACGCCCAATTGGCACTCAGATTATGTTATAGAAGGAAATATTGCATACTGCCTTTTAACAGAGGACGGTGAGCCATCAACATTCCAGATAAACAATTCAGATGCTTTACTATGGATGATGGCGATGCAAGAAGAAATTGAAGCCCTTTATAAAAATAATACATGGGACCTTGTGCCACTACCACAAGGAAGGAAGCCAATTGGTAACAAATGGGTCTTCAAAATCAAGCGAAATGGTGACGATCAAGTCGAGAAGTATCGTGCAAGATTGGTGGTCAAAGGATATGATAAAAAAGAAGGTATTGATTTCAATGAAATCTTTTCTCCTGTGGTTTGACTAACAACAGTTCGAGTAGTCTTGGCAATGTGTGCTACATTGAACTTACATTTAGAGCAGCTAGATGTTAAAACAGCTTTTCTTCATGGAAATCTTGAAGAAGAGATTTATATGCTCCAGCTTGAAGGTTTTGAAGAAGACGGAAAAAAAAGAACTTGGTTTGCAGGTTGAACAAATCTCTGTACGGTTTAAAGCAAGCGTCGAGGTATTGGTATAAGAGATTTAATTCATTCATTATGTGCCTTGGATACAACAGACTTAATGCAGACTCTTGTGCTTATTTCAAGAGGTTTGGTGATAACAATTTTGTTATATTATTGTTGTATGTGGATGACATGTTGGTTGCAGGACCCAACAAAGATCATAGTGAAGAATTGAAGGCACAACTAGCTAGGGAATTTGAAATGAATGACTTGGGATCAGCAAACAAGATTATAGGGATGCAAATTCACCGAGACAGAAGTAATAGGAAGATTTGGCTTTCACAAAAGAATTACTTGAAGAAGATATTATCACGATTCAACATGCAAGATTGTAAGCCAATTTATACCCCTCTTCCTATTAACTTTAAATTATCCTCCAGTATGAGTCCTAGCAGTAAAGAAGAGAGGATGGAGATGTCTCGAGTGTCGTATGCATCGACAGTGGGAAGTTTAATGTTTGTCATGATATGCACAAGACCAGACATTGCACAAGCAGTGGGAGTGGTTAGTCGGTACATGGCGAATCCAGGAAAAGAGCATTGGAATACAATAAAGAGGATCCTGAGATACATCAAAGGGACCTCAAATGTTGCATTATGTTATGGAGGATTAAACTTACTAATCAATGGGTATGTAGATTCTGACTATGCAGGGGATTTGGATAAAAGAAAATCTACTACAGGATATGTGTTCAAAATTGCTGGTGGAGATATAAGCTGGGTTTCAAAATTGCAGTCAGTTGTGGCTACATCCACAACAGAGGCAAAATATGTAGCAGCTACACAATCCAGTAAAGAAGCAATTTGGTTGAAGATGCTATTGGAGGAGCTTGGGCACAATCAAGAGTATGTCTCTCTGTTTTGTGACAGTCAAAGCGCCTTGTATCTAGCAAGGAATCCAACATTTCATTCAATGACAAAGCAAATATGAGTTCAATACCATTTCATTCATGAAAAGGTGGAAGAAGGGATGGTAGATATGTAGAAAATCCATACCAAAGACAACATAGCAGATTTCATGACGAAGGCGATCAATGTTGATAAATTTACTTGGTGTCGATCCTCTTGTGGCCTGTCAGAGACGTAAACAACATGATGGTACAAGGTAGAAAGAATAGTGTAAAGATATGATTGTTCAAATCAAATCAATCATATCTTCAAGTTGGAGATTATTGAAAAGTCAATGGGGCCAACTTGGCCAAAAACTTCCAAAACTTTTGGTGGTGGCTTTCGGTGCATTAATGCATCGAAATTATACAGCTTACAATTGTTGATTTTCTTAGTAAAGGGATAATCACAATTTAGTCATTGCACTTTAGGGTATTTACAAGATTAGTATTTAAACTTCAACTATAAATACCCTGGCTCATTTAGCTTCAGAACCATCCCAAACCATTCTAGCTTTCTCTCAATACTATTTAGAGAGTTTTCTTGAGAGTTGTTTTCTCATTTTTATCAATAGAGAATTGTCATTGTTTTCTTCTTGGTAGATTGAGAGAAGTTGTAATTCCTATTTTCTCATAGTGAAATTCTTCTACCGTTGCCAGTGGTTTTTACCCTATATTATTTAAGGGTTTTCAACGTAAAATTTGTGTACTCTCTATCTCTATTTTTTATTTTCTCAAATTATCAATTGCGATTTTACTCTATCCGATAGCCGTCTTCCGCAACACCTGGAAGGTCTGGAAAGTCATTGCCAAGCTTCAGACGCAACCTAAGGTCAGGTTATTTGTATGGAGGATGGCACGCGGTGAACTGCCAGTTGGCAATCGGCTTCGAGCAATAGGTGTAGGGTATTTGCCCGATGTGCCAAAGAGAAGAGGAGACTGTTGTTCATATACTTCGTGATTGCTCATATACCTGGGAAGCATTTACCATTGCAAGTTTTGACTCATTCCTTGCTAGTCAATCACTTTCTCCATTAAATTGGCTTGAAGCAGCGTTTGCTGTTCTTGATCCTGATAGTTTAACAGGTTTTATTATGCTTCTTTGGAACAAATGGAATGAAAGAAATACATGGAACATAAGGGACATACGCAACCTCCCTGGGAGCTAGTAACGAATGCTAAGACGCTTCAGCATGATTTCTAGCAGGGCCGTTGTACTCTTTAGGCACAGCCTAGTCTAGGTGCTGGGTAGATGCCTTCTTCTTCTAAGCCTCCAACATCTACTTGGAAGCCACCCCGTATGGAGTTAAAAAGATTAACCTTTGACTCGAGCAAACGTATTGCGGCTCTTGGAGTCATTGCGAGGGACTTTACTGGCTCGGTCCTAGGTGGTCTTGCCATAACCTCTCCTGGGTGTGTGGAGGCAGGTTTAACCCAGACCCATGTTGTTATTGCAGGTCTGCAGTTGACTTGTGATAGCGGACGGCGGGAGATCGTTGTTGAATCAGATTCCATGCTTATCGTTAATAAGTTGCAAAGGGAGGACGAACACATTTCCACGCTTGGAGTCATGGTTTTCAGAACCGGACCGGTTAGTGAACCGGTCATGCTACAGATTTATTGGTTCAACCGGTCGAACCCGTCCGACCGGTCGGAAGAACCGGACGACGTCATAATTATTTAAAAAATTAAATAAAAATACCAAAAATATTTAATAAAAAATATTTTTTTATATCACAAGTCATATTCAAAGCAATTCATAACATATATAAGTTAAAAACCATAAAATCAAGTGAAACAAAATGATTCAAATTAACTACAACATAATATTTAAGGTAAAACATATTAAATAATAAATATAATTATATAACTATAATTTAAAAATAAATTTGAGGTTAAAAAAATCATAACAAAATGATATTGTTTGGTTTAATTTTTTTTTAAAACAATCCCATATGGCTAAGAAACATAGAAGAGCATCCTAAAAGTCTAAAGAGTAAAAATATGAGAACAAAACAATCTTACATTGCTAAGAAAAATAGAAGCGCGTCACAACTAACTTCTATAAATAATAGAGGTAATTTGGCATTCAAAATCATGGAGAGCATTGAGTGAACTATTCTTTCACTTCAATCAAGCTCGAATTTTAGGCTTCAATCGAGCTTCTAATTTTTTTTTTGAGTTCAAGCATTTTTGAGTTCAAGTTTCAATATTTTATTTCGAGTTTGAGTTGAACTTGATAATTTTTAGCTTGTGAGTTTGAGTTGAGTTGAGGTTACTTTTAAAGTTTTCAAGTTCGAGTCGAGCTCAGCAATACTCGAGTTCGATTTGGCTCGTTTAACAAACGACGTTGTTTGGTTTAATTTTTTTTTTAAAAAAAACAAAAATCCCGGTTTTTCCCGATTTTTTCTGGTTTTTAGTCGGTCCGGTTCTAACGGTTCAATGGTTCTGACCGGTTCACTAATAACGGTTCAACCAGTTTAGATTAAACCGAACTAAATAACGGTTCCCGATTGAACCGGTTGAACCGATCGATCCGGTCAAGTTTTCAAAACAGAGCTTGGAGTTCACTTGGAAGAGACTCGGCTTATTTTGTCTGGTAAAGAGGGGTTTAATATTCAATACATACCACGTTCTTGTAATTTTGTAGGTCACAATTTAGCTGCGTGGGCAATTCGTTCTGGCAATGCTATGTTTTTTACTCAGTTTTTCTGAGATTATTGAGAATGATGTATTGAATGGCTTTTCTTGTCAGTAATATATTTTTAGTGGGTACTCTTTTCCCCTTATTATAATATGGAAAATAGAAAGTTTTTTTTAATGAGATTTATTTTTTAAATATAAATGATTTTTTTGGATAAATTACATGTTTAGTATCCTAAGTATTAATTTTATTTTGTTTTGATTGTTCAACTATTTTAAAAAAAATCATATCTAACGTTTAATTTTTATTTTATTTTGATCATTCATTATTAAAAAAGAACAATAATAATGACGTATCACCATAAGATCATATCATGTTATTATTGAGAGAAAAAAAGTCACGTCAATAATTCTATTAATTTTTTAATGATTAATGATTAAAATAAAATCAAAATATAATATTATATATAATTTAAAAAAAACACTTACGATAAAAAATAAACAAAAATAATAATTAAAGTTTAAACCTCTAATAATTCATTTTGACTTTCGCGTATATATGCCCGTGATCTTCGAAAAGACAAGAAATTTGGGAACAGGCATCTTTGGCGATTTGAAATCACTATACAGATAATAATTATCTGTCAAGCAAAATTACCATTAGTGCATTCGTGGGGGGTTTTGTTTAAGTCGATGCCACGTAAGGAAAGGTACGAATCATCATCCGTATGAATCATCATCCGTATCTTAGCTAAACTTCTAACATATACGAAATGTACGAATCATGAAACACACTTTTTATATGTCCACATCATCCCTAAAAGTATTTTAAAAATTTAAAAAATAAAATCATAAGGACTAACATCATAATTTAATACTTATTAATTCCACGAGTTAAAGAGTTTAATGTGGTTAATTTATATAGGCATATTGGAGTGTTTATGTTATATTTCTTGATAATATGAGATAAAAGTTAAAGGTGTATTTCTTGATAATGTGTTTAAGTTATATTTCCGTGAGTTACTTTCGATCGTTTTCATTACATTTTTATTTCAACTATATACATATAAATGTAATAAGAAGTTGATAAATTATTATTTATTTAATTTTTAAGTTACCTTATATCAACCCAAAAAATAAAAGTAAAAAAATAATTGATTAATTACTTAATATTAGATCATATCAATACTATATCACCAAGTTCTCAGCCTGCTTTAACAATCCTCTCAATTTCTCAACTTCCCTTCTATTTCCTATAAAAGAACATATGATTCCGATAGAAATCCCAAGACAAAAATGAACCACTTGATCATAACGACCCGTTTCGTATAAAAGGGTTAGGCCATGCAATTGGTTATAGGAGAAAAAATATAGGTACAATAAATGAAATACATAGTTAAAACAAATGCATCGAAGATAATAAGCTACTGAAAGAGTTGTTTTTCTGTTGCAATGGAGAATTTGAGACATATTTATATGCAGAATCGAGAACAAAGAACAAATAAATTAAATTAAATTAACATCAAGATTAAGCTTAGATCTCATCGTTAACTGATATCTGAAAAGAACTTACAAGATGTCAAAACAAATAAATGGTTCAACAGGCTTAAACATCCTACCGAGACTTCATTTTTTCTCCAGTAACACGTATCCTAGAAATTTCCAATAAACAACCCTCCGCTTATAAGGTAAAGCTTTAGAAAAAATAAAAAGCACTTATATCAAACACATCTTTATCTAATACTCGCTCTCAAGTCCGACTAACAAGTATAAGAAATTGTTTCTAATGCAATTTAATACAATAATCCGTTTTTATCCGGGTCTACAAAAATATTTTATTATATTATATTATATTATTATTATTATTATTATTATTTTATTATTATTTTTGCAGGCCCCACACTCAACAAGCCTGATTTAGTGAGATTCAGAAAATAAATCAACGTATTTGAGTCTTATTGAAACACTAAAACCAATGTATTTGAGTCCTATTGAAATACTAAAATCGAAGCATTTGAGTCCAAGTAGGACTCTAAATCTGAGCTAAAAATATGTTTCTTTAGACTATAAATAGACTCAAGCATCAAGAGGAAAGGACATAGAGAAAAACGTGGGACCACATTCTAGAGTCTGAAACACAAAGTACGCAGTGTGCTCCTGCTTCACACGATCCCAAGACATTTAAATCCAAGTCCGGGGTTACACCAGTGGTGCAAAAGCAAGCAAGAAGAAGCGCTAAGGATTTGTAGATGAGCTGAATACACGGACTTTAATTTCCATTTGCAGTTCGAAAGGTTTTTTTTAATTGCTTTTGTTGATTTGGAACGTGTTCGTTTGCGGAATTTTACAATTATTATTTTCTTCTGCATTATAAAATACCAACGCTGACTGTTTTGAAATGGACGAGTTCTACATTTGTTGTGTTTATTTCACATGTTGGTGTTTCTCATGTTTACTTGTCATAATAAATATGAATTAAGAAATGATAATACATTATTTATTATTATTTATTTATTATTTATTTATTTTGTTTGTGTGAAGAAGGATAGACTCAACCATTGGCACAAGGTTGATTATTTATCTTGGAGTGGAATACATGTAGTATATAACTTGTATCTTAGTGTAATTTTAAAATATTAATATTATATATATTTATTAAATTCACATTTCAATAAAATTGAATATATATTTTATTCTTATCTTAACTAAAGTAAAAAATATTTTAGTATTTTCTAAATTAAAAATATATATTTTATTTTACCTTAACTTAAATATTTAAATTTTATTTTTATAGTAATTTAAAATCAAGATAAAAATAAAATATATTTTTTATAGTTAAGATAAAAATAAAATATTTTTAAAAATTAAAATAAGAATAAAATATACACTTTAAATTAATATTAAAACAAATTATACATTTTTAAGTTAAGATAAGAATAGATCATATTTAATAATTTAAGGTAACAATATAATATATTTAATAATTTAAGCTAAGAATATAATATATGAAATAAGTTAAGATAAAAATAAAATATATTTTTAAAAGTTAAGATAATAATAAAATATATTTTTTAAGTTAAGGTAGAAATAAAATATATTTTATGAGTTAAGATAAGATTAAAATATATTTTTAGTTAAGATAAGAATAAAATATATTTAATAAGTTAAAATAAAAATAAATTATATTTTTTTAATGTTAAGATGTGAATTTAATTTAATTTTTTATTTTAAGTTTATATATACTTATGATTACACTAATAAAAAAATATACTATATGTATGTCTATTTAAAAAATAATAATAATCAACTTGGCCCACTGGTTAAGCTCCTCTAGCATTCTTTAATTTCTTTTTACCGGATGGTGTGGTATAAACTAAATATATTAAATTAAAAATAATTTAATCCCAATGATACATGTGATCGTTCGATTGGAGGATTAATTTTTTTAATTTATTAAAATTAAGATCAAAGTGATAGAATATATAAGTAAGAGTGACCAAATGTGTAATTATACCAATTTTATTAACTGCCACATCATTACTTCCATAAAATGTTAATGGTATGTGACTTGATTGAATTCACTTAAATAATTAAGGACATGATTGACAAAACTTAAAAAATGATGGTTAAAAAGAAAAGGGACAATAGTTACGTGGCAACGGTATAATTTACCCTTTTTTAAAATTATATCTAACATTAATTTAAATTTCAATTTAATACCTTATTAAAAACATTAATTCTCTACCTAATGGCGTTTTATAATGTTTTTCTTCTTGACGTTATTTTCTCTATCCTATTGGCATTTTTTACGTTATTTTCTCTACCATAAGGTGATATATTAAGAAATGCCTTTAGGATAGAAAAAATGGCCTAAAAATTTAAAAAAACATTTTAAAAATCCCGCATCAGTGTCACTATTAAATTTTTACCGACAGAATATCATATTAAAATCTAAACTATATTTTATGTATGATTTTAAAAATAAAATAAAATATCAAAACAGAACAAAAGTCATAGTTTAAACTTGCAGTTTACCCTTATTAATTCCCAGGCCTAAACCCCTTTTAAAAAATTTCTATTTTTAATCTCTCGGTCATTCTTCTTGAAGATACTGACTTTTTTTACCCATTTTTATTTATTTATTATTATTATTACTATAATTATTATTCTTATAATTATTATTATTATAATTATTATATATTTTATTATTATTATTAAAAAATAATTACAAATAATATTATAGGCCCAACAGACTGGCCCAAAAAAACCCTAAAACCCATTTAGGGTTTAATCTCAGCTTCAGCCGCTGCTCTTCTCTCAGCCGTTGGATCAGACCTTGATCCAACAGTCCAAGGACCTCCAGATGCAAACCCTAGGGTATGATACCCTAGGGCCACGTCCCAGCCGCCGCTTTTGTTATCTCCACCGCCACGTTCAACGCCGCTCAGCCGCTGCCACGAAGCCTCCAGAAGTATTGAAGAGAACCGTCCACGTTGAGGGCTACGGTGAGTCACCACCTACGGTCTGGTGACTCACCGAACTCCACCCTTAGGACCGGTCCGAGACAAGCGCCGGTGAAGACAACGCCGTGATCGGAGTCACCACCGGCCTCCAAACATCACCAACAACCTTCGAAAACCGAAGGTATTTTCCTAGATTTGCTCCGATCGGGAGCTATTTAAGAGAAAGGAGCACCGGAACCGTCATTAGGACGGTCCGATCTACGTCTCAGTGTAAAAAACAATTTTCCGGCCACCGAAGGCGGTGGCCAGCGGCGGGGTTAACGCCGGCAAACGGCTGCCGGCCGGTGTGCTTCTCTCTGTTTTAGAGAGAAGCGAGAGAGTTTTAAACTCTCTCAAAGAAGAGAGAGAGAGGGAATAGGAGAAATGAGAGCTGGCCCTTCGGGCCAGCCGGTTAAGGGCTTAAATAGCCCTCCCCAAACGACGCCGTTTTGGGGAGGGATCTGCTTGTAATTAACTAAAGGTTAAACCCTTTCCGCAGCCATCCTAACTTGTAATTCTTATATTTTAGTCACTAAATCAAATTTATAATCCTTTTTAATTTGGTCTCTAAATTTTATTTATTTATATTTTAGCCCTTAACTGTAATTATAAATATATTTAGGATAAAATACATATTTAGTCCTTTAGTTTTAATAAATAATATTTTAATCCCGAATACATATTTTTAATTTATTTTAATCGGATATTCGAATTTAATATAATTTTATTTTAGTCACCAAATTAATAAATAAGGAAAATAGCATGTTTAATCCCTATAATTTTAAATAATTAATTATGAATTAGGTATTTAATTTTATTAGATTATAATTTAGTCACTAATTTTAAATATTTTCTTTTATTATAAAGTTTTATTGCTTTTAAATATATAGTTCTAATTGTATTTTTCTTATTGTTTATTTATGTTTTAATTTTACTTGTTTATATATTTAAATATTATTTTTATTATTATTATATAGTCATATAAATATATATATAATAAATAATAATTTATATTTTTTACATAAATTATTTTTATCATATTTTAATATTTATTTATTTTTCAATATCGAAGAAAAGGGCAGTCTTAAAACAATTGGATGTTCATTTTCTGATATTTTTAAATAAATAAATATCTTATTTTAAAAATTATATATTAATTGTTTTAATTATTTATTTATTTTTTAATATTGAAGAAAAGAGCTGTCTTAAGGTACCTAGAAGTCATTTTCTGATATTTCTAAATAAATAAATATTTTATTTATAAATATATAAAAATTAATATATTTTTTCATAATCATAATTTTGAAATAATAGGATTATAAATTAAATATATTTTGAATTTTTAAATTTCTAATAATAGAGACAATTTATAATTAAAAAGTACCAATTTTGGGCGTTGTAGGGGTGCTAATCCTTCCCTAAACGTAACCGACCACGAATCCCTTTTTATTATTAAAAAGAACGAATTTTTGGTTAAAACGCAGATCAGTTTATCTTTTAATTGATGTTTTTCTTAAAAACTCTTTTAAAAGATATTTTTTAGGTATTCGACCTACCTAACCCAAAAGGCCGATGGCGACTCCCAAATTATTTTCAAAACCATTTATTCACATCACTTTTCCCACCAAATAAAAAATTCGTGCCCGGACGAAAACCGGTTACGACAGCTTGGCGACTCCGCTGGGGATGGTCAGGCTTTTAAAAATCAATTATAAATTGTCTCTATTAATTATAAATTAAAAATTCATATATTTAATTTATAATTCTTTCTTTTCAAATTTTTTATATACTTATTATTTTTATAGTATTTATATTAATATTTCATTTTGCTTGCAAGTATTTTATTTCATTATTTATTTTTTCGTCAGAGGTTTGAACATTTCTCCTCACACACAACACTTGCATTGCATAACATAAAGCTCTATAATTGAGTTTGTCCCTTTTAAGTGGGAGTGAAAGCGACGTCTTCGTGAGAATTTATTCTCCGTGTCAGACCTAGCAAGTAACTTTCGGGGTTCATATGCTCTATGTCTTCGTGAGAATTTATTCTCCGTGTCAGGTATAGAGAAATGTATCCCCTCGATTTGAACTCGATCCGCTTAAGTCTGTAATGGACTAGGATTGAGGGTTAACAGCCCAAGGGGGCACTAACAAGGATAATTCGGGTACCTTTATTCTTAGATCTGAAACCCAGCATATAATAAACCCTAGAAACTCTTCCGATCTGAAGCCATGCCGAAATTTTAGGTGTACACACAGGAGAAATGAATTCTAACTTTCCTTTTAATTTATTTATTTATTTTTTACTGATTAAATTGCATGTGAATTTTAAATTATTTAAAGTATGAAGAAAGCATGTTTAAATAAAGATATTTAGGTAGACATTATTATTAAATTATTTTTTATGTAAACTAATTCATCTCTTTTTGTGTGTTTTTTATTTTTTTCTGTTTGCATAGCATCATACAGGATAAAAGGTATTGATCCTCGTGTTAATTGTCTCATTGGAAAGCCTTCATCCATGGATAAAAAGTGCTCAAATCAAATAGTTCTAAACTCAGAAGTAAGACAGTGGGCTGAGGACTTACAAAGACAAGGAGGAGACAGTCTGCAAGATGACTATGTATCTGATTTGGCCAGTTATGCTCCAGTTTTGCTAAAAAGAAATGATATGCAAGATTTGCGAAGCATTTGGGAAAGTTGGGACTCAAACAAAAAGTTGCAGTTTTATCAGACTTACGGAGACATCCCATATTTGCTCTATGTTGAAGTTGATGATGACTTACTTCGAGCCCTAATTCAATTCTGGAATCCAGGGTATAATTGCTTCACTCTAAATAAAGAGGACTTAGTCCCTACTATTGAAGAGTACACAACTTTGCTACATATAGAAGGGGCTTTGGAGAATCGAATTTATTCAAAGTCAATTAAAACTCAACCCTTTCGAGTTAAATTAGCAAAGATTGCCGGAGTACGAGAAGAATGGGTGGCATCCCGTACAAAACAAAAGGGCAAAAGCGAAGGCATTGCTTGGACCAACATTAAAGAACTTATTCAGAGTCATCCAGACACTAAAGTACGATTCGATCTCTTTGCTCTGGGTATGTATGGTATGGTCATTTTCCCAAAAGTATTGAGATATATTGAAGCTGCAGTAGTAGATTTGTTTGAGCAGCTACCAAAAAAGATTAATCCTGCTTCTACAATTCTAGCAGAGACTTTTAGATCGTTAAATGCTTGTAGAAAGCTAGGAGGTGGACGATTCTCAGGGTGTACTCAATTGTTATATGTTTGGATCCGTAGCCATTTCTGGAGGACAGAAAAGGTTTCATACCGGCGCTTTAATACGTATTACTCACCATTAAAAGATTTTCTTGAGCAAGAATGGCCCAAAGAAATTAAGAAAGATATGTGGATTAATGCCTTTCGAAATCTGCAAAGCAATGATATTGTTTAGCGAGCCCCGTGGCAAATCCAAAGAGAATTCTTTTACAAATGTGGTGATTACAACTGGATAATGCTGCTCGGATTGTGGGGAGGAATTGGATATGCACCACTTCTGGTCATAAGACAGTATGAAGGTCGTCAATTTGTACCTGTCACTGCTGGATTACATTCATCTGAGTTCGTATTCCACAGCAAAAATTATAAAAGAAATATCATGGAAGCCTTTACAGCTTGGAAAACAACTTTTTGTATCCGAGCTAAAGCAACAAAGGAAATGCTAACTCCTGATTATGAGGAATGGAGATCTGTCAGGAAAAATGAAAATATTCCTCTACCAGACCAAAATGAGGATATCTCTATGGAAGATCGCATTAAGGTGGTTCCATCAGAGATTGAAATCCTGAGAGCTGAATTTGAAGCAGAAAGAGAAGATTGGTCAAGAGAATTAGAGCAAATGAGACAAGATAAAGCTATGTTGGGTGTTGACATTGATTTTCATTCATCACAATGTGCAATGTTGAGAGAAAACAAAGAAAAAGTTGATGGTGAATTTAGAGCATTAAAGAAAAATTACCAGGAGTTATATAAATCCCAAAAAGCATCAGGACCAAGCCAATCAACAGTACAAATGACCAGAGAATTGAACATCGAGAAAGTCGAGTTGAAGATCTGAAAGGAAAGAATAGCCGTCTACTCAAAAGCCTTGAGAAAGGAAAGAAAAAAATGGAAGATTTTGAGGTTGACAGAAGAGAGCGAATTATAAAACACAAAGCTGAGCACCGCGAGATCATGAATAAAATGCAAAGAGAAAGGGATCGAGCCAAAGATTTAGAAGAGATGAAGAGTGATATTCTTGATAAATTTGAGGGTGAGAAAAATATCATGTTCAAGGGATTTGAATCTGAAATGAACCATCTAATTGATGAACTTGAAGTCAGAGGCCAAAGGATTGAAGAGTTCAATGTTGAAAAAGAAAAATGGGAACTGGAAAGAAAGAATTTCAACACCAAACTTGAGGTAGAGCAAGAAGTGGCTATCAATTGGATGCAAAGATGCAGAAACAAAAATGTTCAAATCCAGAAGCTTAATCAAAGGACGTAAGAAGCACGAACAAAACTTGAAGAGGATCTGGATCAGTCTAGAAACAAAAACTCAGAATTTAATGCTTACATCTTGCAACTTGAAGAGTCATTATTTCAAGAAAAGGTTCGTCTAGGACCTAGTGATCTCAAAGAAAGTAATGAGGAAAGTGCTTCACTGCGAAGACGCATTAGAGATCTTGAAAAAACTCTGCATAATTGTCAAGTCAGAATCACTGAGTTAGAGCAAACTTTCGAAGGAACTAATGAACAATGGCAAAAGTCAACTGATTTCTATGTAGAAAGAAGTGAAGAAAGAAGTAATATGGTATTCGAGGCCATGGTACAAATGAGCGAAGTTGCTAGATATGTTGGGGAACTAACTGTTGAAGCAAAAATAATTGAGCATCACGTTGATCTAGTTTCTAAGTTCGGAAAGAAGGTGTCATGGCTAAAGAAAGAAATTATAGAGCTTAATAGGAAAGCTATGCCTTATCTGTAGTTATGAATTATTATAAAGAAACTTTTGTATGCCGATGAAAGTTGTTCTATGACAGTTAACTTTTTGGGATCAATACCTTTTGCATACATGCATTTTGCATACATTCATCATTTATTGCATTATTTTCTTTATTTTTATAACATTCATTAATTAAAATTTGAAAAAATAATATCAAAAGAATTTTCAATCGCAGTTATTCTGGCCAAAAGAGAAATACAACATCACTACGGTACTAGACAAGCTACTAAGAGAATTATGGAGGATAAAATACAACGTATTGAGGAACAACATAATAAACAAC
This sequence comes from Hibiscus syriacus, assembly GCF_006381635.1. NCBI lineage: Eukaryota > Viridiplantae > Streptophyta > Magnoliopsida > Malvales > Malvaceae > Hibiscus > Hibiscus syriacus. Next base: position 16,453 of record NW_024062536.1, on the reverse strand, counting down.
AAGCAGAGATGAGAATGAAGCTAGAGAAAATTGAAGCCAGTATTGCAAACTCACAAGACAGCATGATGCAGAAAATAGAAGACATGTTTAAAAGGCAAGCTATCATTGGAAAAATGCATGAAAATCCTGTATCTTTCGACCAAGAACCTATGTATCCTCTAGGTTTCCCACCAGAACCAATTTATCACTCTGGTACTACACCTATACAAATCAATGCCCGTACATCAGCATTTCAAGAAGCCAAACCACATGAAAATCGACAAGTGGATCTTGCATCTTCAAGCAAAAAGCCACTTATATCAGATGTGAAAATAGGGGATTTTAATGCTGAGCATCTAATTCCAGATTTGAATGAGCTGAATGAGAGGGAAAAAGTAAATGAAGAATTGACCAAACAAATCAGGAGCTTAGAAGAACGAATGAAATCCGTGGAAATAACTGAATCATTCTATGGGTTTGACGCTAGTGAGTTGAGTTTGGTTCCAGACCTAATCCTCCCCATCAAGTTCAAAGTTCCTGAATTTGATAGATGTGACGGTACCACATGCCCTTCATCCCACATTACTATGTTTTGTCGCAGAATGGCAGGATATGTGAAAGACGAGAAATTGTTAATTCACTGCTTTCAAGATAGTTTGACAGGACCAGCCTTAAAATGGAATACTCAATTGACCAAAGCCAACATTAGATCTTGGAAAGATCTGGCTAAAGCATTCCTAGAGCAATACCGCCATGTAACAGACATGGTCCCTGATAGATGGACTCTCTAAAATTTGGAGAAAAAGATTAACGAAATGTTCAGACAGTATGCTCAGAGATGGCGCGACACAGCAGCCCAAGTTCAACCACCCCTGTCAGAAAAAGAGGCCACAGTAATATTTGTCCATACGTTAAAAGCTCCCTATTTAAATCATCTAATGGGAATGCAACCAGAAATTTTGCAGATTTGGTCATTTCTAGAGAACTCATTGAAAATGTCTTGAAAAGTGGCAAAATTGAATCAAATGAGGGGTCTAGTTCCAAAAGACCTATGTACCGAAAAAAAGAGAATGAAGTCAACAATGCAAACTCTTACAACAAAGATTCATCAAAAAGTGTTACAATAACCCAGCCAAGGGTTAAGAAAGAAGAAAAAAACATTAATCGAGCAGAGTCTAGAGGATCTTGAAAGGAAAATGAAAGGTTACCTTTTACACCTTTACCAGTACCCTATGCTGAGATCTATGATTCGCTATTAAAAGAAGATGTCATAGGGCCCTATCCTTTGGTTCCCATGCAACCACCATTCCCTCCATGGTATGATGTAAAGGCACACTGTGTTTACCATGAAGGAATTACGGGTCATTCTATTGAAAACTGTTTGGCATTCAAAAGGGTGGTTCAAAATTTGATCAACACTGGAAAGTTGGAATTCAATTCACTATCTACATCAAATCATCCATTGCCAAATCATGGAGATAAAAACGTGAATGCAATTCAGGAAGAGAACAGAAAGAAAGCAAAAATTGACATTTTTGAAATTAAATCCCCTTTTGTTTGGATATTTCAACAACTCTCTTTAGCCGGTATAATTCCACAACAATTCAGGCCAAAGCATAATGAAGGCAAGAATTATTGTGAATATCATCAAGAGAAGGGGCATGAAATTTAACTATGTCCTGAGTTTAGGGATTTGGTGCAAAAATTGATGAATAACAGAGAGATAGAGTTCTTTGAAGAAGAACCAGGGAAAAGAGAAGATGACGTTTGCTCATCAGATGATTCTAAACCTAATCAAAGAACAAGTGATCCTGTGATCATTAATGTGAAATCATCTACAGTGATTCCTGCACCAACAAAGCCGAAAGTAGTTATCACAACTCCTTTACCATTTCCATACAAGGATACCTGCAGGGTACCTTGGAATTATACTACCAATATTTCAATGGTAGGAGGATCTGTTTCTCTAGAAAAAACAGAAGAGAAAACACAGAGTCTGGATTCGACGTCTGAAGCAGTGAGTGAAGTCGGATTCTTTACAAGAAGTGGGAGATGTTACTCTCCCGTAACATCCAATGCCTCAGAACAAGTGAAAGCAAAAGTAAAAGCCATGGTAATACCCCAAAAGGTATTTGATGATGAATCCCCTCCAGCATTCAATGAGCCTGTAACAGAAAAACAAGCGCAAGAATTTTTGAAATTTCTGAAACATAGTGAATATAGTGTGGTTGAACAACTACATAAACAACAAGCGAGAATTTCTATTCTTGATCTATTGATGAATTCAGAAGCACACATAAATGCTTTGATGAGAATGCTTAATCAAACCTTTATCCCTGAAGATATATCCCTCAATAAACTTGACAGAATTATGGGACATATAGCCGCTGACAATTACATAACGTTCACGGATGATGAAATACCTGAAGGCGGAATGGGGTCAGAAAAAGCTTTGAATATCACTACACATTGTCATGGTCATGTTTTGCCGGGAGTATTGATTGACAATGGATCCGCTCTTAACTTGATGCCTCTAGTCACACTTCAAAGAATTCCTGTGGATAAATCACACATGAAAAGTTATCAGAATGTAGTGCGAGCTTTTGTTGGCACTCAAAAAGAGGTACTTGGGAAAATGGAAATACCGTTGTTAATCGGACCAGTCGTGTACAATATTGACTTTGTGGTGATGGACATCCACCCTACATATAATTGTTTATTAGGGAGGCCATGGATTCATTCTGCAGGAGCCGTTCCTTCTTCATTACATCAGAAATTGAAATTCGTTGTTGATGGACAACTAATATGCGTAGGAGCTGAAGAAGAAATCATTGCATCTATAACAAGTGATGTTCCATATATTGAAACTAATGATGATGCTCTTGAATGCTCTTTCCGAGCTCTTGAATTTGTCAATGCAACCTTTATAGCAGAAGGAAGCAAAATTCCATATCCCAGATTATCTGATTGCACCAAGATGACGGTACGATAAACTTTAGGCATCGGAGCTAAAGCTAGGAAAGGTTTAGGAAAGAATCTTCAAGGGATTTCAGTTCCTGTAAGTATGAAAATGAAGAAAGATCGTTTTGGGCTTGGATTTAAGCCCAATTTTTAGCAAAAGAACAAAGAGATGAAAAGAAGGTGTGAAGACAGAAAGGCAAGGTTGAGAGGAGAAGAAATCCTTTGGGAACACATGTTTTTCCCACAGTTGAAGACCACATTCAAATCAGGGGGAACAATTAATGTAGAACAACAGCTTGTTGAGGCTTTTAGAGAAGAAAAGTTGATGAAAGATCAAAGCATATTTGAAGAAGCTATGAACGGATTATTTATCAACATGATCATGAATGACAACAAGACTGGCAAATACTTGGATAAGATTCGCCCATGTTTTCCTGGAGAAACACTCAACAATTGGACCGTTGAAGACCTTCCTGTAGTTTTTAATATTAAAACAGAGTAATATTCAGAACTAATCTTTAAGTTTAGTCAAAGAGTATGAAAACTTTTTGTTATCTTGTAAAGGAAATTATGTTAAGTTCACCTAATATTAAATATAAGAAAATTTCTTTAAAATTTTCAGATGGAAATCATTCTTTACATTTTCTTACATTTTTACATTTATTTATTTAATAAATTTACTATATTCTTTCAGAAATATGTCCGACTTAAATTTGCAGGTGTCACAATGTTAATAGCATGTTTATTCCTAAATTTAATCAAGAGATAAATTTAGAGCAGCCCATATGTCTGGAGGAAATCAATGAGTGTGAGGATGAACTGGAATGTGATGTTCCTACTGAATTATTAAGATTGATAGAAAAAGAAGATAAGAAAATTCTACCTCACAAAGAAGAGATTGAGACTGTAAATCTGGGAACAGATGAAGAAATTAAAGAGGTGAAAATTGGTACTACTCTGACAATCCAGATAAAACAAGAATTGATAAATCTCCTTCAAGAGTTCAAAGATATCTTCGCTTGGTCTTATCAAGATATGCCTGGTTTGAGTACAGATATAATGATGCACAAGCTTCCAATCAATCCAGAATATAAATCGGTCCAACAAAAGCTCAGGCGAATGAGGCCAGAAATATTGCTGCAGATCAAAGAGGAAGTGATGAAACAGATTAATGCAGGTTTCCTACAGGAAGCCAAATACCTAGAATGGGTAGCTAACATTGTTCCCGTACCAAAGAAAATTGGGAAAGTTCGAATGTGTGTGGATTACAGAGATCTCAACAAAGCTAGTCCTAAAGATAGCTTTCCATTACCCCACATAGACACCTTGGTGGATAATACTGCAGGACATGCGTGGTTTTCATTCATGGATGGCTTTTTAGGATATAATCAGATAAAAATAAATCCTGAAGACATGGAAAAAACAACATTTGTAACCATGTGGGGCACATTCTGCTATAAAGTAATGCCATTTGGATTGAAAAATGCAGAGGCAATGTATCAAAGAGCCATGGTAACTTTGTTTCATGACATGTTACACTAAGAGATTGAAGTATATGTAGATGACATGATTGCCAAATCCTGAACTAAAGAAGAACATATTCAAAATTTGAGAAAGCTTTTCCAGAGATTGAGGAAGTATCAATTAAAGCTCAACCCCGCTAAATGCACTTTTGGAGTAATCTCCGGAAAACTTTTGGGATTTGTGGTCAGCAAAAAAGGAATCGAGATTGATCCAGATAAAGTAAAAGCAATTCAAGATCTTCCACCACCCAATACAAAAAAAGAAGTTCGAGGATTTTTGGGAAGATTAAATTATATATCTCGGTTCATTTCTCAATTAACTGACAAATGTGATCCAATGTTCAAATTACTTCGAAAGAACAATCCTGAAGTCTGGAATGATGAATGTCAAGAAACTTTGGATATTATTAAGAAATATTTATCCAATGCCCCAATTTTAGTATCACCAATGCCTGATAGACCGTTAATTCTCTACTTGACAGTCTTTGAAAATTCGATGGGAAGTGTACTGGGACAGCATGATGAATCTGGAAGAAAAGAAAAAGCCATTTATTATCTGAGCAAGAAATTTACTGATTGTGAAATTCGATATCCACCAATACAAAAATTATGCTGTGCTTTGGTGTGGGCTACTCGAAGACTCAAACAATACATGTTATATCATACTACTTGGTTGATATCCAAACTTGATCCTTTGAAATTCTTAATGGAATCACCAGCTTTGACAGGCAGAATGGCTAGATGGCAGATGTTATTATCCGAGTTTGATATTGTATATGTCAACCAAAAAGCGATAAAAGGAAGTGTCATAGCTGATTTTCTGGCCAGTCGTGTATCGAATGATTATCGGCCTTTGAGTTTTAATTTTCCAAATGAAGATTTGTTGTGCATATCCATGAATGAAGAAGTCGAAACAAATGATGCATCTTGGAAGCTTTAGTTTGATGGAGCATCCAACGCATTGGGACGAGGAATCGGGGCAGTGTTAATTTCTCCAGAAAATATTTATTATCCCTTTACAAGTAGACTGGAGTTCTTTTGCACCAATAACATGGCGGAATATGAAGCTTGTGTCATGGGATTGAAAGCAGCTATAGAAAGAAAAATCAAATGTCTCAAAATATATGGAGATTCATCATTAGTGGTGTATCAATTACGAGGTGAATGGGAAACAAAAGATCCCAAATTATTGGAATACCGAAATTTTACCCTCGAATTAGTGAAAGAATTTGAGAGAGTCACCTTCAATTATCTCCCTCGAGAAAAAAATCAAATGGCAGATGCTTTGGCTACATTAGCTGCTATGTTTCAGGCAACTAAGAAAGTTGATATGATGCCAATCAAAATGCAAGTATATGAAATTCCTGCACATTGTTATAGTGTGGAAGAAGAGGTAGATGGTAAACCATGGTATCATGATATCTTGCAATATATCAAAAATCAAAGTTATCCACAAAATGCATCAAAAATTGATAAAAGAACTTTGAGAAGAATGGTTGCTGGATATTTTCTTGATGGCGAAACTATGTATAGAAGAAGCAATGATCAAATGCTATTGAGATGTTTAAATACCAGCGAAGCCAGAAGCATCATTGAAGAAGTACACAGTGGAATATGTGGAACACATGCAAATGGTCTTTCCATGGCTAGAAAAATAATGAGATATGGATACTATTGGGCTACCATGCACACAGATTGCATTGATTATGCAAGGAAATGTCATAAATGCCATATATATGCAGACAAGATTCATGTACCCCCATCTCCTCTACATGTAATGACAGCACCCTTGCCATTTTCTATGTGGGGAATAGATGTCATTGGGGTAATCACACCAAAAGCATCGAATGGATATTGTTTCATCCTTGTGGTAATTGATTATTTTACCAAGTGGGTTGAAGCTGCTTTATATGCCAATATTAAGAGGTCCACAGTATGCAAATTCATAAAGAAATAGATAATTTGTCGGTATGGCCTACCAGAAAGGATCATTACAGATAATGCTCTGAACCTGAACAACAAGATGATGACCGAACTTTGTGCACAGTTTAAGATCAAACATGCAAACTCAGTGGCATATCGTCCAAAGATGAATGGGGCAGTTGAAGCAGCAAATAAGAACATCAAGAGAATCATTACAAAAACCACTGAAACTTACAAAGATTGGCACGAGAAGTTACCTTTTGCTTTATATGCATACCGAACTACTGTTCGAACATCTACTGGGGCAACGCCTTTTTCTTTAGTCTACGGGATGGAAGCAGTCTTACCAATTGAAGTTGAGATTCCATCGCTTCGAATTTTGAGAGAAAAAAATTGGATGAATCTGAATGGATCCAAGCTAGATTTGATCAATTGAACCTTATTGAGGAGAAAAGATTGAAAGCTATTTGCCATAGACAGATGTATCAGAAACGGATGATGAAATCTCATGACAAGAAAGTACATCCAAGAGAATTCCAAGAGAGTGATCTAGTACTAAAAAAGATCTTGCCTATACATAAAGATTTCCGTGGGAAATGGATGCCTAATTGGGAAGGGCCATACGTTGTAAAAAAGGCTTTTTCCGGAGGAGCGTTGATCTTGGCAGAAATGGATGGAAAAATTCTGAGAAATCCAATAAACTTGGATTCTGTCAAGAAATATTATGCTTGAAGAAAAAATGAAAAGAAGAAAAGAAAAAAGAAGAAAAAAAGAAGAAAAAAGAAAAAGAAAAAGAAAAAAGAAAAAGAAGAAAAAAAAAGAGAAAAAAAGGGGGTCAAGATGAAAACTCGCAAAGGGCATCTTGTAACCAAAGGAAGGATTTGAGTTGAAAACCTGAATGGGCGGCTCAAATGCATATTGATATTAGGCATCTGGCAATTGAACCCTCTTAAGATTTTGATAGTTTGGGAGAAACTTTACATCTACAAGCATTCTGACAACGTTTGAGATCTTCAAGACAAAAGCTTACATCAGTACTCTAAATTGTGTCAATGTGATTAATTTAGAAATACTTATGCTAATAATTTGTTGAGTCACTTGAATTTTTATCATTCCTATGCTTGTCATAACTTTGAATACAATTCTATCTATTTATTAATAAATTCCAAGTTTAATTTCTCTAAATTCATTTTATTTGAGATTCAATTTATTTCGAAAATTCAATTTATTCTTTTATTTTGTAATGGATTAACATAATTTTGAAATAAGTTAAAGATTTCTGAATATCACTTTATGTTAATACTTTTAAAGGCATGGAATACAAAATAAGCAAATTATCACCATCATAGAGTTATTTGGAAATGGAACAAGAAGAAATCTGTTCTCAATTGGCAGATTATGAATATAGCCTCTTTTCAGTGTAGCAGCATGAAAATGCTTCGAATCTACAAATTCTGGCTCTACATCGAATAAGTACTGTGATATTCCAGTCCAAACATTAACTGGAGCAAGTACCACGTTATCATAGTAGAAATAAAGAGACCCAATAGCATCTTCTGGAAGTGTTCTTTGAGTTATCTGATCTGGTTCGGTAGGAACCACAGAACCAATCATTAGAATTGAAAGATGAACTGCATGATCGTCTTCATTAAGAAGCTTCTTTTCAAGCTTCCTCTGCTTCTTTTTTTTAAGAAAATCATAGCCCAAGTTTCGCCTTTTCTTGTAATTGGGATCATTGTATAATGGCTTCCTATCTTTTACCTGAAGAAGTGTATCAGCAGCCTTAGCAATTTGAACAGCACATATAAAATCTGTCAACTCTGCAATTGATGAATCAGGATTATATCTCCATGGTTATTGAAGACATAGCATTTGAGTATCCCATTTTCATCAAGTATAACAGTTTACTCTCCTCATCAGAATCAGAATTCAGGATTTTCTCGGTATCAAAAGAACTATCCATATCTGTGAAATCATCTTAAGAGATCACTTCATAATTAGATGAGTAGTTATCAGAATCAACATGTTACATGAGTGCAAACTTTTCAAGATCCTGTGCCATTGAGTTTTGTTCTCAAGAGATTTTGTGATATTATATCTACATCTACATTTGTCAAAGATGATAGATTCTCCGATTTGAAGAAGAAAGATTTATTGGATTTCTACACAACTGAAGAAATACTCAGTTCACCAATTTGAAATCAAATAAACTTAACATTCATGCATCATATTTAGGCATTCGCAAAAATAGGTGCATTTTCATTCATTTTATCCATGTTAAATTTTAACAGGAATTTCAAAGATTTTAGCAAAGATTAAAATCCATCATTAAATGGATCAACATTTCCAGTTCGAGTTCATATTAAGAAGAACTCATCTGAACAAGGAAGAAGAAGTTCATAATGAGAAGAACTTGTTCAACTTTTTACTTAAATCCATCATTCAATGGATCAACATTTCCAGTTCGAGTTCATAATGAGAAGAACTCATCTGAAGAAGGAAGAAGTTCATAATGAGAAGAACTGTTCAACTTTTTGCTTGAATTCATGATTCAATGGATCAACATTTCCAGTTCTAGTTCATAATGAGAAGAACTCATCTGAAGAAGGAAGAAGAAGTTCATAATTAGAAGAACTTGTTCAACTTTTTGCTTAAATCCATCATTCAATGGATCAACATTTCCAGTTCGAGTTCATAATGAGAAGAACTCATCTGAAGAAGGAAGAAGAAGTTCATAATGAGAAGAACTTGTTCAACTTTTTGCTTGAATTCATGATTCAATGGATCAACATTTCCAGTTCGAGTTCATAATGAGAAGAACTCATCTGAAGAAGGAAGAAGAAGTTCATAATGAGAAGAACTTGTTTAACTTTTTGCTTAAATTCATCATTTGATGGATCAACATTGCCAGGTAGAGTTCATAATAAGAAGAACTCGTCATCTGAAGAAGAAAAAATTCATAATGAGAATAATTTGTTCAACCTTTTGCTCAAATCCATCACTTGATGGATCAACTTTTCCAGAGAAAGTTCATAATGAGAAGAACTCATCTGAAGAAGAAGAAGTTCACAATGAGAAGAGCTTGTTCAACCTTTTATATAATTTTATCACAGAAGAAGATATATTAGCATCAACCTTTCCAGAGAAAGTTCATAATGAGAAGAACTCATTTGAAAAAGAAAGAAGAAGTTCATAATGAGAAGAGCTTATTCAACCTTTTGAATGACTCTATCACAGAAGGAAATAGGTCAACATCATCCCCAGCGGAAAGTTCATAATGAGAAGAACTCATCTGAAGAAAGAGAAGAATTTATTCAACATCTCCATCATAATCAAGTGAAGCCAAATGGATAAAAAAAATTTATTATCTTTTCGTCTTTGCCCTATTCTTGTTAACACAAGAATGAGCAAAGAGGGGCAGCTGAAGATACTAACTTTTTTACCCATTTTTATTTATTTATTATTATTATTACTATAATTATTATTATTATTATTATTATTATTATAATTATTATATATATTATTATTATTATTAAAAAATAATTACAAATAATATTATAGGCCCAACAGACTGGCCTAAAAAAAACCCTAAAACCCATTTAGGGTTTGATCTCAACTTCAGCCGCCGCTCTTCTCTCAGCTGTTGGATCAGACCTTGATCCAACGGTCCAAGGACCTCCAGATGCAAACCCTAGGGTATAATACCCTAGGGCCACGTCCCAGCCACCGCTTTTGTTGTCTCCACCGCCACGTTCAACGCCGCTCAGCCGTTGCCACGAAGCCTCCAGAAGAATTGAAGAGAACCGTCCACGTTGAGGGCTACGGTGAGTCACCACCTACGGTCTGGTGACTCACCGAACTCCACCCTTAGGACCGGTCTGAGACAAGCGCCGGTGATGGCTATAAAGCCATCACCCAACCTGCAAAAAAAACATAGGCAACCAACAGAGCAAAGAAAAAAAAAGAAACAAGAAAAAAGCAAGCAAACTAGCAACCATAAATAAAAAAGCAAGGAGAAAACGAAGAGAACTTACCGGGGAAGACAACGCCGTGATCGGAGTCACCACCGGCCTCCAAACGTCGCCAACAACCTTCGAAAACCGAAGGTATTTTCCTAGATTTGCTCCGATCGGGAGCTATTTAAGAGAAAGGAGCACCGGAACCGTCATTAGGACGGTCCGATCTACGTCTCATTGTAAAAAAAATTTTTCCGGCCACCGAAGGCGGTGGCCGGCGGTGGGGTTAACGCCGGCAAACGACTGTCGGCCGGTGTGCTTCTCTCTGTTTTAGAGAGAAGCGAGAGAGTTTTAAACTCTCTCAAAGAAGAGAGAGAGAGGGAAGAGGAGAAATGAGAGCTGGCCCTTCGGGCCAGCCGGTTAAGGGCTTAAATAGCCCTCCCCAAACGATGCCGTTTTGGGGAGGGATCTGCTTGTAATTAACTAAAGGTTAAACCCTTTCCGCAGCCATCCTAACTTATAATTCTTACATTTTAGTCACTAAATCAAATTTATAATCCTTTTAATTTGGTCTCTAAATTTTATTTATTTATATTTTAGCCCTTAACCATAATTATAAATATATTTAGGATAAAATACGTATTTAGTCCTTTAGTTTTAATAAATAATATTTTAATCCTGAATACATATTTTTAATTTATTTTAATCGGATATTCGAATTTAATATAATTTTATTTTAGTCACCAAATTAATAAATAAGGAAATAGCATGTTTAATCCCTATAATTTTAAATAATTAATTATGAATTAGGTATTTAATTTATTAGATTATAATTTAGTCACTAATTTTAAATATTTCTTTTATTATAAAGTTTTATTGCTTTTAAATATATAGTTCTAATTGTATTTTTATTATTGTTTATTTAGTTTTAATTTACTTGTTTATATATTTAAATATTATTTTTATTATTTATATAGTCATATAAATATATATAATAAATAATAATTTATATTTTTACATAAATTATTTTTATCATTTTAATATTTATTTATTTTTCAATATCGAAGAAAAGGGCAGTCTTAAAACAACTGGATGTTCATTTTCTGATATTTTTAAATAAATAAATATCTTATTTTATAATTTATATTAATTGTTTAATTATTTATTTATTTTTAATATTGAAGAAAAGAGCTGTCTTAAGGTACCTAGAAGTCCTTTTCTGATATTTCTAAATAAATAAATATTTTATTTAAATATATATAAATTAATATATTTTTCATAATCATAATTTTGAAATAATAGGATTATAATTAAATATATTTTGAATTTTTAAATTTCTAATAATAGAGACAATTTATAATTAAAAAGTACCAATTTTGGGCGTTGTAGGGGTGCTAATCATTCCCTAAACATAACAGACCACGAATCCCTTTTTATTATTAAAAAGAACAAATTTTTGGTTAAAACACAGATCAATTTATCTTTTAATTGATGTTTTCTTAAAAACTCTTTTAAAAGATATTTTTTAGGTATTCGACCTACCTGACCCAAAAGGCCGATGGCGACTCCCAAATTATTTTCAAAACCATTTATTCACATCACTTTTCCCGCCAAATAAAAAATTCATGCCTGGACGAAAACCGGTTACGACACTTCTGATCACGACCCAAAGTCTATCTTTACAACTAGCACCATTCCGATCTCTAAAAAGCTTTATCATTTTAAAGCTGCGTGGATTGCACATCCACAATGGTTGAAAATTTCCCAATCCAATATTATTCGCTGAAACAAAGAAACTTTTGGCAGTTTGTAGCAACAAAATTCAAGTAGGTAAGAGGTCCAAGTTCTCCTTCAGGCAGGAGTCCATGGAATATTTGGGGCATGTGTTAACCTTTCAAGGGTTGAAGCCTTGAAGGTGGATCCAACCAGTGTTGAAGTTATTCAACACTGGTCGATAGCTTGAAATATCAAGGAAGTAAGGGATATTTTGGTTTAGCAAGGTACTATCTATCAGTTTTCTTAAGAAATATTTTTATTAAACAAGGCTCTACTATTCACTAGAGACTACAATGCTTATAAACAAAGGCACTAGCGTAACAAATCACTCCTCCTCTATGCCACCTGTCAAAACCACCTAACAAAACACAGCTACTACACACATCAGCAATTGTCCAAACGACAGGGGCATCCTTACCATTCACTCTCATATCCTCAAGAAGAGCACGTAACCAAACTACCTCCAACAGAACATTGGCAATGCCACGATACCCAGCTTCAGAAGTAGAATAAAAATATGACTTCTGTTTTCTCGAACTCCATGACACAAGATTGTCACCAAGAAAAACAAAATACCAAGATTAACCTTTGATCATCAGAATTGCTAGCCCAATCAACATAAAAAAAGGTATGTAGACCCAAAGAAGCATTAGATGCCTGAAAAGAAGACCATAATCCATAGTATCACTCAGGTAGTGAAGAATTCATTTAACCGCTACTTTTTGCAACTCACACGATTAATATATGTACTGAGCAACCCTTCCGACACTATATGCAACATCGAGCCTAATATGACTCAAATAAAACAATGCACCAACCATACTCCTATAGGCTTGAGGATCAGGAAGAGGATGACACATCTTTCACAAGTTTGGGCAAAGAATCCATTGGAGTAGGAGCTGATCTAGCACCCATCGTATCTGCATGTTCAAGAAATTCAAGAATGTATTTACGTTGACTCAAAAATAGCATACAATCACTATGTTCAACCTCAAGGCCAAGAAAGTAACTAAGGTCACCAAGATCCTTCAAAGAAAATTCACGACCAAGAGATCGAACAAAATCATCAATCATATGAGAATCACTCGTAATGACGATATCATCAACATAAGCTAAGACATAAACCCACCGACCAACATTTCACCGAATAAATAGTGATTCATCAGCCTGAGTCCCCGTAAAACCAATACTAATTAAGTAAGAAAGATCAAAATTTAGTATACCGATTCTGTAGAGCTTGCTTCAACTTATACAGGGCCTTTTCCAACTTGCATACAAGGGGAACACCATTAGACGACACCTCCTCAAACCTCAATGGTTGAACCATGAACACCTCCTTAACCAAGTCACCATTAAAGAAAGCGTTATTCACATCAACAAGCCGAAGTTGCCAACCATGTTGAACTGCCAACGATAAAACCATATTAACAGTCGATGCTTTGACAATCAGACTAAATGTGTTACGAAAGTTGTGACTCGAAACTTGAGAGTAACCCTTCACCACAATTCTTTCCTTATACCGAACAATCAAACCATTTGGGTTGCGCTTAATCCAAAACAATGACTTACACCCAATAGGGGTTCGATCTTCAGGTAATGAAACCAACTTCCAGGTTCCATTTTGAACAAGTGCATCATATTCACTCATCATAGCTTACTTCTAGTGAAGAGAAGAAAAAGTTTGACGAACCGTCACTGGCTCAACTTCAAGAGAGCTATTTTGAGCAGCATGAAAAAGCTTTGGTTTAAAAACACCAAGTTTTCTACTAGTAACCAGGACGATACACCACCTTGCTCTACCACCCTAGCATCACAGCTTGCACCTAAAGTTGAGGTGCCATCTTCACACAATGTAGCATAACTTGGACAAGTGGAAACAACCTTAGAAACCCTTTGCCCAACAAGTAAAGTATTAGGAACAGTGGACGTATTCCCCAGATCACATTACTCATCGTGCATAGGTCCATGCAAACAGACTCATGCACACTTGTGCATCACATGGTGAATAGTCCACCATGTAACATTGCACAACCTGCTCATCATGAGTATACAGAAACGGGAGAACGAATAGTATCACCATGATCCAAACCTCGTCAACACTTGATTATGAAATACCTCGCTAGTTCATGATACATCAACAACTTTATAAACCACATAAATATCACCAGAAGGACGAGAAACAACATTATCCAAGATATTTGAAGGCGAAACACAACCATAAGAAAACAACATTTCATCGAACACTACATACCACGAAAGATAAACTCGCCTATCTGGCGCTAGACAAAAGTACCCTCTGTGATGCACACTATACCCAAGGAACGTATACAGTTATAAACGAAAGTTGAATTTATGCGATTGAAATGGATGCAAACACGAGAAACACCGACTTCCAAACACCCTTAAATGATCATAAGATAGAGATTTACTGAAAATCTTTTCAAATGGGGAGGCGCCTTCTAGTACCTTGGTGGGTAACTGATTAATTAAATGCACAACTGTAATAATCGCATATGACCAATATGTTAACGATAAAGATGCTTGAGCTAAGTATAAAGACATATTGACAATGTGTTGATGTTTATGTTCTACCACACCATTTTATTACGAAGTGTAAGGGCAAGTGACCCGATTAATAAACCCATCATTTTGAAGAACGCACGACAAACTCTGGACTTGTTTAAGATTAACACTAAATTGAGTATGAACCATCTTTTGAAATAGAGAAAATAACCTCAGTGACCAAAAATCCCATATAATATACGATTTTAACCAACTTTTTCCGGATTTGCCAAAATGACCAACAAAATCGCAATGCGATCGCTAATTCGCAACGCGATCTCCATTATCGCAAATACGCGTTGCATTTTCGCAATGCGATAGTTGAAAATCGCGTTGCGATGGTCTACAGTATCGTTGCGATTTTCCCAATTCGCAATGCGAATAAGTAAATCGCAACGCGAATTGGGAAATTCGCATTGCGAATAAGTAAATCGCAACGCGAATTGAGAAAATCGCAATGCGATACTGACTATCGCAATGCGATAATAAAAAATCGCAACGAGATACTTACTTTCGCAACGCGATACTGACTTTCGCAACGCGATAATACATAATCGCAATGCGATTTTCAAAGCGCCATTAGTATCCTGGCCAAGTATTTATTTTTAAATTCCAAACATGAATATAAATATATTGGAACACTGAACTGTCCACAGTATATCCCGTAATCGCAACTCATAACCTAAACCTAAATCACAACTCAGTCCCATCTCCATCTCTCACTCTCTCACCCATCTCCGACGAAATCCGTCCCCATCTCCGGCGAAATCCGTCTATCTAAATCTCTCAGACCACCCTAACATCAGAAATGGAAAATCAACCAAATCAACCAACGAGGGTTAGTTTTTTTAATTATTTTCTTTTTGAAATTTTTGCATTATTATTAGGTTTTTCATATGAAATTGATGATAGTTTACTGGTAATTTCAATAATAGATTAACCATTTCACTTAGATTGCTTATTAAATCAACCAAGAATCGCAACGCGAAATGCAAATCGCAACGCGATTTTAGTTTCGCGTTGCGATTCTCTCGTTGCGATAGTCATTTTCGTGTTGCGATTTTCATTTTCAGAAACTATTTCTCTTCTGCAAATTGAAACTTGAATGAATTGCATTACTTCAACCAAAAACAAAGACAAATACGAAATTCACAGTGTTGCATATTTAAGTTTGAAGAATAAACTACTACTATTTATGTTTATTATTGTTTTTGGTATATCTTCACAGTGTAGTTTTTGGTATATCTAATTTAGTATGTTTATTGTTTTTGTAGAACTTTTATTCGGCTCAATTGACCTTGAGAAATAAAGTCAGCCTGGCCAAAAACAATTGCGTCGAAGCTTTCACATGCACAAAGAAAAATGTTTGAGGATCATGCTTCGGGCCATGGCTGAAAGTACAACATCCGGTGGAGATGCGATGTTGACACACCTGTTTCTTCAAACCATGACTAGAGATCTACCAGAGACTATACAACGTCGTGATGAAGAGATATGGTTTGATTTTCCACCGGCGTATACGTGTTTTGGGCGGGAGGAGTTTTGCTTAATCACCGGTCTACGCTTCGACACGATGATGTAGGTCGGTACACTAGACACATTACCCGCCCATCATGGCTATCCCGGGTTTTTCCTGAGCTGGAGAGGCCGAGTCTACACGTAGAAGACCTGACAAGATTTTTGAATAATAAAGATGGTTTTACTCGGATGGATGACGTCGACGTTGTCCGAGTATGCCTTCTAATTCTTTTGCATGCCGGCTTTTTAGGCAGA